>NC_141941.1:9178507-9486471 GCF_057802395.1 Ceratotherium simum simum
GTGGCTCATGTTTGAAATATTTAGCTGTTTATATTTTGAATAAACCCTAGGCAATGTGTTACCCCTGCTATTCTGAAATATTGTGCAGTATAGCTGAGATTTAGAACTTCTAAAGGAGACAATTCATTGAGAGTCTAATTCAAATATTTGATATGAGACAGCTGAAAATTCTGTTTCATGTAACACTTGATAATTGCCAATTGAAGATAGATTTAAGCATGCAGTGTCATGAAAGGCTTCAACTCGCTTTCACCCAATAAAGAAAATAATCTTTAAGCTTAAAACTAAGGGTTTGTCATAAGCTATACATTGCCACTTTATGGAAAAATATTGGTGTTATGACAAAACATCCAATGTGGTTCAAACTTATCATGCTCAAACTGAGCATGATTTAAGGATACAGCTTTGGAAAAGGGAGCCATTTGTATAGTTTTGCCTGATGTCATTTACCAAGGGTGGTATTCTGTTTTCTGACAATAAGTAATTTTCAGATTGGGAAAATGTTGGGAAAAAGTCAAATCAATTTGCCTAATAAAGTTAATGCCCAAGCTGAAAATCTTTAATTTTGGGAGCTTCTTCAGGGGCTGTAAATCTTTTCTTAGTTACTGGAACAGACAACCTCTTATGTGCAATGCCTGAAGAGATGAAAGCTAAGAGAAGTTTTTGGAAGTATTAATATATTGTGGATACTCCATCTTTATATAGTTAAAAGATAGGTCAAGTATTTCTAAGGAAGGCAGTTTCACTAAAAAATGTCCCAGAAGCTATTTCTTGTGCTAAAATGTTGAATTCAAGATACAGCACCTTCAGAAGGGTCATATTTTCCAAAGGAAGGTGCTAGGAGATTTAGGTAGTAAAATTGGGTCAGGGTTTAGTTATAAAAGGATTAGTCAAGGTTTGAAAAGCAAAAGGATGATGTATCTGAATTGAAGAGTCTCCTTCACAAAGTATACGTGCAAATGGTATATTGAAACATCTTGGACAGTACCTACTTGATAAATCAAGTGCTCTTCAATTTCTTAATCTCTTGAAGTCTTCTTGACTCGTGTTTTAGATCTTTGTGTTTCTAAGATAAAACTCACTTAGGGAATTTGGTGGTTTTGATGGCATATGGAAAAGGTACTGAAAGACAGTAATAGTACCTTCAAATCTGTAAGCTTTTCAGATGTTCCATATTCCATTTCATATGTACTGCCTGAATAGCAGTTCCAGCCCAAACAGAGGCTTTCCAAGTTCATAAGTTCCAAAGCATTCTTTTTAGTTACCAAAATTATTCTATTTTGAATTAGACTAAGTTCTCTCAAATACCCTGGCAAACCGGTTGATATTTTGTATGACTGGTTAGGTTGAGGAATGCCCCATCTATAATGTTATACTGCTTTTATTTGTATCAGCATTTTCATTGTGGTGCTATAGATTGACATTTTTGTTTTGATTTATTTTAGTATGATTTTGCCACTCTTGAAATGATTCATTCATTATGTGTATGACAAAATAATCAGGCAGATCTAGTTCTGTTATGTGTTTACTCACTCTTTGGGGGAGCTTCTTGCAGTTGATGATGGTTGCACTCTGCAATGACAGAGCTGTTTTTTAATTATCAAAAGGGTGGATTCTAGAATAATTCGCTTCATTGAAGAATTCACATGAAGCAGAGATTAGCAAGAAAAGGCAGAAGCAAAGACTGAAGGGTCATATTTTCCTAAGGAAAATAAAAACGGAAGCACATTATTAAAGTAACAATATTTCACAGGCATTTCATGGTTAAATAACAGTGCTTCATCATATTTTGGGTGAGTTTTGCAGTGTGAATTCTTTTAACAATTAAATTGCATCAGATTAGATTCAGAATGGTTTTAATTTTAATTTTTCACTATGTTCAGCTTGTTGTTGCTAAAAGAAGTTGAAGATGAAGCTATCTGTGATTATGGAAGACCTGGAAAGCTTTTGCAGAGGCATTAATCAAAATACCACACCACCGAAATGCATCTGAGGCTTGACCATGGCTATGGTTCATGCTAGATCAATAGTACAACAAGCTCCATATTTAGAGAGTCAACTTATTGGCTTAATTCTTTATGAAACTTTGACCAACACCCAAGGAGAATTCAAATCCAATTTCTATTATGGTAGTATTCCAAACTTCCAAGCCAGATTCATTTCCAACTTATCTATAAAATTGTATTAGTCAGGGTTCTCCTGAGAAACAGAACAAGTAAGATGTGTGTGTATGTGTGTGTAGGTGTATAGATGTTATATATATATATATATATATATATATAAAGAGATTTATTTTAAGGAATTAGCTCACTTGATGGTGGAGGCTGAGTGAGCAGATGATCTGATGGAGGAGGCCAGCAGGTCGGAGGTTCAGTAAAGTCTTGCAGTTCAAATTCAAAAGCAGTCTGCTGGAGAAACAAGAACTGGTGTTGCAGCTCAAGCCTGAAGGCCATTTGCTGGAGAATTCCCTCTACTTGAGGGAGGTTATCTTTTTGTTCTATTCAAGGCTTCAACTATTTGGATGAGGGCCGCTCACATAGAAGGCAATTTGCTTCACTCCAAGTCCACCAATTTAAATGTAAATCTCATCCAAAAACACCTTTACAGAAATATCCAGAATAAGGTTTGACCAAATATCTGGGCATTTTGGGGCATCCAAATTGACACATAAAATTAACCATCGCAAGAGCCATTTCTCTTACTGGTATTTCACACAACACTTTTTCTATATGTCTGTGTCATAGATACCATGTTCTCCTGTCTCTGTCATGACTGGCAAGTGAACTCCTTGTGTTAATAACAATAAAAAACGGAGTGTCAGGTACTGTGCTAAGTGCTTCATAAACATTTACTCATCTAGTTTAATGCTGACAGCAACAGGAGGAATTTCTATAGTTATCTACATTTTCAGGTGAAGAAACAGACTTAAGTAACTTTCAGATGTGTAATGCATTGTAGACATAGGAATTTAGCCAATCTGATTCCAAATCGTATGTTTAACCACTAACCATTATGCCATGCAATCTCATTTTAAAATCCTTATCCCAGAAGAGAACTTCAAATGTAGAGAGCAGTGAACAAATTGTTTGTGGAATGACTACTACTCATATGTTCCTTATCATACAAATGTTAATATTAATAGCTACTTGTTTGCTAATATTTTAAACTTCTGAGGAAAGACATGATGTTTTATAATTTTATGTGTCTCTTTAACACTCAGTAGAGTGCCTCACTTTCTATAACTCTTCCTTAATATATAGAAGGTTGAACATATTACTTTTGGCAAATATATGATGCAATAAACAGATTAATACCTTTGGTTTGACCAAGGATTATGGTCAAGAGAACTCTGAAAATCTTATTTCCTTGGGTATGAAACTAGACTTTTTGGTAAAGCCCAATGCACATCCTCATTATACCAAATCAGGTAAGTTCCTTCTTTTTAAATTATTCTAAAATTTAGAGTTGGTGAGCCTACTCTCACTGCCGTAACATTACTGTGTTATAAAAGATTTTTATTCAGTTGTTGATTATTCAAAGGATCAATAATTATTGCCTATTTTTAACAGCAAAAGAAAAACCAGCTCCTTATGAGGTGAATATTAAAATGGAACTAAGTTCTCAAGCATTTTCAGTTACCTCTAGTTATTTTCAAACATAGCACTATCTAGGTGCTGCTGATTAATGTTTAACTTTTACTAAAGAGGGCCTTGTCCTAACTGGTATGGTAGAAACATTTTAAAATTGCCCTATGACCTTTGCCCCTGGTATTACTCCTGTGATTATATTACATTTTGTGGCAAAAAGGAGATTATCTGAAAAGCCTAATCTAATCATATGTACCTTTATTTATTTTTTTGTATTGCTTATTTTTGTTTTTTAATTTATATTTTATTTTATTTTTTGTTTATTGTGGTAATATTGGTTTATAACGTTGTGTAAATTTCAGGTTTACATCATTATACTTCTATTTCTGCATAGATTACATCATGTTGTCATGTTCACCACCCAAATAGTAATTACAACCCATCACCACACACATGTGCCTAGTTATCCCTTATGCCCTCCTCCCTCCCCGTTCCCCTCTGATAACCACCAGTCCAATTTCTGTCTCTATGTATTTGTTTGTTGTTGTTATTACCTACTACTTAACGAATGATATCATATGGTATGTGATCTTCTCTCTCTGACTTATTTCACTTTGCATAATACCCTCAATGTCCATCCATGTTGTCACAAATGGCTGGATTTCATCATTTCTTATGGCTGAGTAGTATTCCATTGTGTATATATACCATATCTTCTTTATCCATTCGTCCCTTGATGGGTACTTAGGTTGCTTCCAAGTCTTGGCTATTGTGAATAATGCTGCAATGAACACAGGGGTGCATGTATCTTTACCCATTGGTGTTTTCATGTTCTTTGGATAAATACCAAGCAGTGGAATAGCTGGATCATATGGTAGTTCTATCCTTGATTTTTTCAGGAATCTCCATGCTGTTTTCCACAGTGGCTGCACCAGTTTGCACTCCCACCAGCAGTGTATGAGAGTTCCCTTCTCTCCACATCCTCTCCAACACATGTTGTTTCCTGTCTTGTTATTTATAGCCATTCTGACGGGCCTGTGGTGATATTTCATTGTAGCTTTGATTTGCATTTCCCTGATAGTTAATGATTTTGAACATCATTTCATGTGTCTGTTGGCTGTCTGTATATCTTCTTTGGAGAAATGTCTGTTTAGGTCTTTTGCCCACTTTTTAATTGGGTTGTTAGTTTTTTTTTTGTTGCTAAGATACATGAGTTCTTTATATATTTTGGAGATTAACATCTTATCAGATGTATGGTTTGCAAATATCTTCTCCCAGTTGTTATGTTGTCTTTTCGTTTTGTTGATGGTTTCCTGTGCAGAAGCTTTTTAGTTTGATGTAGTCTCATTTGTTTACTTTTTCTATTGTTTCTCTTGCCTGGTCAGATATGGTGCTTGCAAATATGTTGCTAAGACCAATGTCAAAGAGCTAACTGCCTATGTTTTCTTCTAGAAGTTTCATAGTTTCAGGTCTTACATTCAAGTCTTTAATCCATTTCGAGTTAATTTTTGTGTATGGTATAAGGTAATGGTCTACTTTCATATTTTTGCATGTGGCTGTCCAGTTTTCCCAACACCATTTGTTGAAGAGACTTTCCTTTCTCTGTTGTATGTTCTTGACTCTTTTGTCAAAGATTAGCTGTCATAGATGTGTGGGTTTATTTCTGGGCTTTTGATGCTATTCCATTGATCTGTGTGTATCTGTTTTTGTGCTAGTACCATGCTGTTTTGGTTACTATAGCTTTGTAGTATATTTTGAAATCAGGGAGTGTGATACCTCCAGCTTGGTTCTTTTTCTCAGGATTCCTTTGGCTATTCAGGGTCTTTTGTTTTTCCATATAAATTCTAGGATTCTTTGTTCTATTTCTGTGAAAATTGTTGTTGGAATTTTGATAGAGATAGCATTGAATCTATAGATTGCTTTAGGAAGTATGGACATCTTGACTATGTTAAATTTTCCAATCCAAGGAATATCTTTCCATTTCTTTGTGTCTTCTTCAATTTCTTTCAGCAATGTGTTATACTTTTCGCTGTACAGATCTTTCACCTCTTTGGCTAAGTTTATTCTTAGGTATTTTATTCTTTTTGTTGCAATTGTAAATGGGATGGTATTCTTAATTTGTCTTTCTGCTACTTCAATGTTAGTGTATAGAAATCCAACTGTTTTGTATGTTGATTTTGCATCCTGCAACTTTACCGTATTCGTTTATTACTTCTAAAAGTTTTTTGGTGTATTCTTTAGGGTTTTCTATAAATAAAATCACGTCATCTGCAAACAGTGACAGTTTCACTTCTTCCTTTCCAATTTGGATCCTTTTTAATTCTTTTTCTTGCCTGATTGCTCTGGCTAGGACTTGCAATACTATGTTAAATAGGAGTGGTGAGACTGGGCATCCTTGTCTGGTTCCTGGTCTTAGGAGGATAGCTTTCAGTTTTTCACTATTGAGGATGATGTTAGCTGTGGTTTTGTCATATATGGCCTTTATTATGTTCAGGTACTTTCCTTCTATACCCATTTTATTCAGAGTTTTTATCATAAATGGATGCTGTATCTTGTCAAATGCTTTTTCTGCATCTATTGAGATGATCGTGTGATTTTTATTCTTCCTTTTATTATTGTGGTGTAGCACATTGATTTATTTGCACTTGTGGAACCATCCCTGCATTTGTGGAAGAAATCCCACCTGATCATGGAGTATAATCTTTTTAATGTATTGTTGTATGCAATTTGTTAGTATTTTGTTGAGGATTTTTGCATCAATGTTCATCAGTGATATTGGCCTGTACTTTTCTTTTTTTGAGTTGTCCTTGTCTTGTTTTGGTATCAGGGTAATGTTGGCTTCGTAGAATGAGTTAAGGAGCTTACCCACACCCTCATCAATTTTTTTGAAGATTTTGAGAAGGATAGGTATTAAATCTTCTTTGAATGTTTGGTAGAATCCACCAGGGAAGCCATCTGTCCTGTACTTGCTTTTTTTGGAGGTTTTTGATTACTATTTCCATCTCCTTACTGGTGATTGGTCTATTCAAATTCTCTATTTCTTCTTTATCCAGTTTTGGAAGGTTGTGCAATTCTAAGAATTTATCTATTTCTTCTAGACTATCCAATTTGCTGGCGTACAGCTTTTCACAGTATTCTCTTATAATCTTTTGTATTTCTGAGGTGTCAGTTGTAATTTCTCCACTTTCATTTCTGATTTTACTTATTTTGGCCTTCTCTCTTTGTTTCTTGGTGAGTCTAGCTAAAAGTTTGTCAATTTTGTTTATCTTTTTATTAATTTTTTCTATTGTTCTATTCTATAGTTTCTATTTCATTTACTTCTGTTCTGATTTTTATTATTTCTCTTCTTCTACTGATTTTCAACTTTGTTTGTTCTTTTTTTTCCAGTTCCTTTAGATGCATTGTTAGGTTGTTTATTTGAGATTTTTCTTTTTTGTTGAGATAGGCCTGAATTGCTATAACTTCCCTCTTAGAATTTCTTTTGCTGTATCTCATAAGTTCTGGCATGTCATATTTTCATTTTCATTTGTCTCCAGGTATTTTTTGATTTCTTTGTTGACCCAATCATTGTTCAGTAGCATTTTGTTTAATGTCCACTTAATTGTGGCTTTTCTAATTTTCTTCCTATAGTTGATTTCTAGTTTCATACCACTGTGGTCAGAAAAGATGCTTGGTATTATTTCAATCTTAAATTTATGTAGACTTGTTTTGTGGCCTAATATGTGATCAATCCTGGAGAACGTTCCATGTGTCTTTGAAAAGAACGTCTATTCTTTGATTTTGGGATGGAATTTTCCGCATATATCTACTAGGTCCATCTGTTCTAGTGTGCCCTTTAAGGCCAATGTTTCCTTATTGATCTCCCGTTTGGATGATCTATGCGTTGATGTGAGTGGAGTGTTCAAGTGTCCTACCATTATTGTGTTACTGTCTATTTGTCTTTTTATGTCTGTTAATAATTACTTTATATATTTAGGTGCTCGTTTGTTGGGTGCATAGATATTTACAAGTGTTATATCCCCTTATTGGATTGTTTCCTTGATCACTATGTAATGTCTTTCTTTGTCTCTTTTTACAGTTTTTGTTTTAAAGTGTATTTTGTCTGATATTAGTATTGTTAGTCCAGCTTTCTTTTCATTGCTATTTGCATGGAGTGTCTTTTGCATCCTTTCACTTTCAGTTTGGGAGTGTCTTTAGGTCTGAAGTGTGTCTCTTGTATGTAGCATATATATGGGTCTTGTTTTTTCATCCAATCAGCCACCCTATGCTTTTTAATTGGAGCATTTAGTCCATTGACATTTAAAGTAGCTATTGATAAGTATGTACTTAGGGCCATTTTTTAATTTTTTTCTCTCAGTGTTTTAGTAGTTGCTCTCTGTTCCTTTCTTCTTATCTTGTTCTCTTCCCTTGTGATTTGATGGCTTTCTTTAGTATTATGTTTGGGTTCCTTTCTCTTAGCTTTTTGTATATTTATTATAGGTTTCTGGTTTGTGTTTACAATGGAGTTCATATACAGTAACCTATGTATTTAGGAATCTATATTAAGTTGATGGTCTCTTTAGTTTGACGTCTGTCTGAAGCCTCTACTTTTTAACTCCCTCCTCCTACATTTTATGTTTTTGATATCATATCTAACCTCTTTTTTGTGCGTTTGTATCCATTACCCTCTTGTCATGGAAATAGATAGTTTTTCCTATTTGTGGTCTTCTCTTTTCCTCTTAAATAAGTTCCCTTTAGCATTTCTTGTAGTACTGGTTTATTGGTGACAAACTCCTTTAATTTTTGCTTCTCTGGGAAACTTTTTATCTCTCCTTCCATTTTGAATGATAACCTAGCCAGGTAGAGTATTCTTGGTGTAGGTTTTTTTCTTATAGCAGTTTAAATATACCATGCTACTCTCTTTTAGCCTGTAAGGTTTCTGCTGAGAAATCAGCTGATAGCCTTACGGGTTTCCTTTGTATGTAACTTGTCTTTCTCTCGTGGCTTTAAGATCCTCTCTTTATCTTTAATTCTGGACATTTTAATTATGATGTGTCTTGGTGTGGGCCTCTTTGGGTTTATCTTGTTTGGTGCTCTCTATGCTTCCTGTACCTGGATGTCTGTTTCCTTACTTAGGTTAGGGATGTTTTCAGCTATTATTTCTTCAAATAGATTCTCTACCCCTTTGTCTCACTCTTCTCCCTCTGGGACCCCTATAACACGGATGTTAGTGTGCTTGATGTTGTCCCAGAGGTCCCTTAGACTGTCCTCACTCTTTTTAATTCTTTTCTCTTTTACCTGGTCAGCTTGGGTAATTTCTTCTAGTCTTTCATCCAGCTCGCAGATCCATTCTTCTCTATCCTCTACTCTGCTTTTGAGTTCTTCTAGTGAATTTTTCATTTCCAGTATTGTATTCTTCATTTCTGATTGGTTCTTTTTTTATATCTTCCATTTCTTTGTTGACGTTCTCACTGAGTTCATCCATTCTTCTCCCCAGATCAGTGAGCATCCTTAACACTCTTTGTTTGAACTCTGTTGGAGAGGTTGCTCATTTCTGTTTTACTTAGTTCCTTTTCTGGGGTTTTGTCCTGTTCCCTTACTTGGAATGTATTCTTTTGCCTCCTCATTTTGCCTCTTTCCCTGTGCTGTGTTTATATAATAGGTAGGTCAGCCATGTCTCCTGCTCTTGGAGAGATGACCTTATATAAGTGATGCCATATGAGGCCCAGCAGTGTGCTTCCCTCAGTTCCGAATGTTCCAGGAGTGACCCCTATGTGGGCTACATGTGTCCTTCTGTTGTGGTGTGGCTGCTCTTCCCCTAGGTGCCCATGTAGGCTGAGCTGTCCCCCTGGCCAGCTGTTGTACTTCTCAGCTCCTCATAGTTGTTGTGGGCCCTTCAGTCACTTTAACGGGTTTGGGGAGCCCCAGCACAGTTGGCTGCAAGTTCTAATACCACATTTGTGTTGCAGTATTTCTTTTAAGTGAGTAGGCCTCCAGTGTGGCAGGTTGTTAGGCTCAGGGGCTTACAATTTCTACAAGCCTCCAGCCTTTAGGTCTCTAGTTAGCTCTCTGAGGATTGCAGCTGAGTGGGGCTGGCCTCAGGCACAGGAGCACCCAATTGTTTCAGGCTTTTGAAGGTGGAGCAAACTACCTATTTGGGTCTTTGAGAAGCACAAGTCTTCTGCAGCTGACAAGCCCTGCCGCCCACAGGTCCACACACACAGTCAACACAGCCCTGCCCCGTGTGTGCACCCTGATCCCCTGAAGTGGACCTAGTCTCTCCAACGCAGGAGTCCCACAGACTCCACCAGTGCCCCACACTCTCCACCCACTCCTTGCAGATGCCCTGACCCAGAGATGTGGACCCAGTCACCAGGCTGTGGAGAATCCAGGCAGCTCACTTAGCAGGCCCACAAGTTGCCTGAGGGCTTGTTGTTGGGTGGGGCCAGTCCTTAGGCTGCCCAGAGTGAGCTTGATTAAATTGGCACTCTAGTGGGTGGGGTAGACCCTGGGCTAGAAGTCCCCAGGGGGAACTCCAATGGTGTCTACTAGTGTCTGTGTGAGCTCGCCCACACCAGGCCATAATAATGGCTGCCGCCAATGTCCCAGTCCCTGGAGCGGTCTCACTTTTCACTGAGATGCCCTCAGAGCCTATCAGATGAGTATCTTTTCACCAAAGTGCTGTGCACCTTTCTTTCTGGTGATTTTCGGTTGCTTTCTGAAATGGATGAATTTGTCGTGGGCCCTTTAAGAGCCAGTTTTAGTTTCTTTGTGAACCAGCTTTTCCCATATGCGCCTTTAAAAGCAGAGAGTTTTCTCTGGATAATAGCAGAAGGGAGAGTCAGAGATTGGAAGCACAAGAAAAAATTGATGCAACATTGTTGACTGGAAGATGGAGGGGGCTACTAACAAGGAATGCAGGCAACATTTAGAAGCTGAGACTAGCTCCCTGCTGACAGCTGGCAAGGAAAGGGATGTTCCATTGTACAACTGCAATAACTGAGTTGACCAAAAATCTGAATGAACATGGAAATGGATCTTTATCCAGAGCCTTGAGATTAGAGCCTAGTTTGATCAATGCTTTGATTTTAGCCCTATGAGACCCTATACAGAGAATCCAGACAAGCCCATCCAGATGGTAACCTACAGAAATTTAAGTTAATAAAGAGATCTTGTTTAAGTCTCTAAATTTGAGAGTTACTTGTTATGCAGCAATAGAAAACTAATACATCTAGAAAATATATGTTAAAAAATGACTCATGGCTTGAAAAATGCAGCTCTTGCAGAGGCCACCACAGGTTTCTAGACTTAACATCTCCACTGGGAGACACAGGTGCATCAAGGGGATAATAAAGCTTGCGAACATGAGGAACTTTAGGAGATGACCCAGTGTTATATTTGCTTGGCACCTAAGGAGTTGTAAACCTGTGGAATTTCGAAGTGTGAACATTGATAGATTTAGAAGTCACTTCCCAACTTATCCCCGTCTTTTCCTTTCTAGTTGGTGGCCTGAAAAGTCTATTTGATTATGTGTACATCTTATTAGTTAGTACAAAGTCTATTGGGTTAAACAGACACAATAATATGACCAGATTTCAACTGTGACACGAAAAGTGCTGTCATCAAGATGGGCACATAGGTCCTTCATGTGCCCATCTCTCTCTCTCTCATAAGAGACTAACTAGCAAATATTCATAGACAAGACACCACTGTGAAAATCTCAGAATATAGGGGTGAGACTGATGCATGTCCCTGGACCACAGAAAATGAGAAGGACAGAATGAAACGGATAAGAGGAACAGCTACACTCTGACTGTGTTGCTCTTTCCCCAGGCCAGGATAGCAATGCACAAAGAGGGCCCCAGAGGGCCTATTCTTTCTTCAGGGGAGAGAAGAGTGTCCAAGGTGGACATCTATCTCCTCGAGTATCATGGATCATTTTCAGGGTGACCCACTCGGGTCTCATCTCACAGGAATGGTGACAGGCATCTGTGCAGCTTGCCCACTGGGGATCAGAATATGATTGAGAAAGGAGACAGGGCTTACAGCAACCAGCACTCAGAACTTCGTAGATTGAATTTCTCTTTGCAGCAGCTCTGAAGTAGAGATCCCACTCAGTGGCTTTGCTGATCTGCTAAGCCAAGCCAGTGGCCCCAGCTGGTCAAGGATCTTAGTGCACACTTTTGCCTAATCTGGTCCCCAAACAACAAACCTTGGCAGGCTTGGAGCATTTTTATGCTGTCTCCCACGGCGGGAAAGATAATTCATAGCCCTGCCTACTGCTGAGGTTACCCCTAGGCCCTGCCCAATTAGGAAGCCTGGTCAGAGCACCTGGGAAGCTGCACAGCCCAGAAGCACTTGAGCAGAGAGCCCATCTGACAGCTTTGCCCTTCTGAAGAGCCAAGCTTGTGACCCCATCTGGCCAGGGAGCTTGGTGCACAGTTCTGCCTGATTGATCCCCACACAAGGAGCCTTGCCTGCCTTGTCAGCCTTGCTAGCCTGTGCTGAAGCCACGTCTGGGCAGGGAAGCTAATTCATGTTCCTGACAACTGCTGAATATATCTTTCAGCCCCACTTTGTTTAGGAAACCTAAACAGAACATCCAGGAATCTGCATAGACCATCCTAAAGCCCTGCTTACAGTGACACTTGAACAGTGAGTCTGGCCAGTGGCCCTATTTGTCTCTAGGACAAAGCTCTGGCCCTGCCTGGCCAAGAAACTTGGTGTGAAGTTCTGCCTGATTTGGATCTCCAAAAATGAGCCATGCTGGCCTTGAAGCCTCTTCTGCCACCCTGCCCAGGCAATGAAGCTAATTTACAGCTCTACCTACTTCTGAATATAATACTTAGTTCAACCCAACTAGGAAACCTGATCAGAGACTCTAGCAAACTGCAGTCCCCATGCTATAGCTGTCCTTAGGCAGACAACCAAGCCAGCAGTCCTATCCAACTGTTCCCAGCCAGCTGTAGCCCTCCTCAGATTCTTAATTCAGGCAGTGATCTCACCAAATAATAGACTCTAATAGCAACACTATCTGCCCAAGGATGCTACAGCTCACTTGTTCAGAATCCTAAGCTGAGTTGAATAGTGAAGAACTTACATGGCCAAACAAACCTGTAAAGTTTTCCTTTAGAATAGGAGATTGATTACTCAGATGCACAGATAACAACATAAGGAATCAAGGATCGTGAAAAATTAGGTAAACTGCCAAAGGAAACTAATAAAGCTCCAGCAATTGACTCTAAAGTAATGGAGATCTATGAATTGCCTGAAAAAATTCAGAATAATCTTTTAGAGAATTTTAGTGAATTACAAGAACACATAGACAATTAAGTGAATTAGAAAACAATGCATGAACAAAACAAGAAGTTCAACAAAAAAATAGAAACCATAAAACAAAACACCCAAAAATCCTACAGCTGAAGAATACAGTGATAAAACTGAATACTTCGGTGGAAAGATTCAACAGCAGACTTGACCAAATATAGGAAGGAATCAGTGAACTAGAAGTTAGGTTATTTGAAATTACCCAGTAAGAGAAGCAAAAAGAAAAAAAAAATGACAAAGAGGAAGAAAGCCTATTGAACTTGTGAGACATCATAAAAGAAACAATACATGCATTATTGAAATCTCAGAGGGAGAGGAGAAAGAGAAAGGGATAGAAAGTATATTGAAAGCAATAATGGCCAAAAACTCCCCACATCTGGGGAGAGAAATGGACATCCAGATTCAGGAGGTCCAAAAACCCCAAATAGATTGAGCCTCAAAAGGGTGAAATACAGTTTAATTAAGTGGCCAAAAGTCATAAACAAAGAAAGAATTTTGTAAGCAGCAAGAGAAAAATATATTACATACAAATGAAGCCCCATGAGACTTTAGGTAGATTTCTCAATAGAAACTTTTCAGACTAGGAAAAAATGGTATGATATATTCAAAATATTGAAAGAAAAAAGCTGTCAATCAAGAATACTATACCCAACAAAGCCGTCCTTCAGAAATGAAGGAAAGATAGACTTTCCTGAACAAACAAATGCTGAGGAAATTCATCACCATTAGACCCAGCTTTCCAAGAAACGCTGAGGGAATTCTTTGATTGAAACTAAAAGGACACTAATTAACATGTAAAACCACATGAAGGTATGTGAAACTCACTGGTAAAAGTAAATATATAGTCAAAGACAGATTCTCTGACATTGTAATGATGATATGTAATTTATTTATCCTGTAGTTTAAAAGTTAAAATACAAACATATTACCAATAGCCATAACTACAATTATTTATTATTGGACAAACAACATAAAATATGTAAATTGTAACATATAACTAAAATGTGAGAGGGGTATGTAAAAGTGTAAATTTTAGGAATGCTATCAATGTTAAGTTGTTATTAGCTTAAAATAACCTTAAAATAAGGTTTTATGAATAAGATATATTATGTAAACCTCATGCTAATCACAAAGAAAAGAACTAGTAGTTATACAAATGTTATTATAAAGGAATCAAAGCACACTGCTACAGAAGGTTAACAAACCACAAAAGAAGACGTCAAGATAAAAAAGTAAGGATCAATGGACCTACAAAGCAGCCATAAAACAATTAACAAAATGGCAATCGAAACTCCTTACCTGTAAATAGTTCTTTAACTGTAAATGAATTAAATTCTCCTATCAAAAGACATAGAATGGATTTAAAAAAACCCAGTGATATGCTGCCTACAAGAGATGCACTTTAGATTTAAGGATACACATAGACTGAGAGAGGGGGATGGAAAAAGATTTTTCAAGCAAATGATATCCAAAAGAAAGTAGTGGTGGATATACTGATATCAGATAAAATCTTTTAAGCTAAAAATAGTCAAAAAGGACAGGGTCATCATATATTGATAAATTGGATCAATCCATGAAAAAGACAAAATGGATGCAGGGGATTCCTCAGAAAAGTAGATGGAAAACCATGAGAGGGAGTTGTTAAAAAAGCATTAAAAACAGAAAGCATGATCTATTATATAAAAAGAGATCAAACATATCTGAAATATTTATAAAAGTAAATTATTAAATTTCTGTATTAAAAGAAACTCTTATATCAGAAGAAAAATCCAAATATATTCTTTATACTTTTAAGACAGACTGTCTCAGAAATGTCCTAAATACAAGAACAGGAATGGAAAGACAAGAAAAATATAAACAAAAAGAAAATATATATTGAAACCTATGTACTATACAAAATTATGTTTAGGACAAAAGATCATTAACTGATATAAAGAATATTTTATACTTATAAAGGGCACAATCTATAAGTACTTTCTTGGAGTTATGAATATGTATGCATCAAATAATGTAGCATGAATATTCCAAAAACAAAAAATATCCAGAAAATTATAAAACTATCCAGAAACGTGTAACTATCCAAACACATATAACAAGTGGGAGATTTTATAGTCCAAAACAGATATTTTTATGAATACGCATAAAAATATAATAATACCCAAAGTGAAAATAAGTAGTACACATAATTTGTATTCACCAAACTCTGTATTATAAAGAGACACGTTGTGCTTTGTTTTCATGTACTCATGGAAAATTTACAACATTGATTACATATGCAGTCTATGAAAGAAAATTAAATGTATTCTAGAAAGTAAAAATAGTATAGACAACTTATTCCTATAACAATTCAAAAACTAAAAATAAAGTTTGAGTACAAAAAGATTTTGCTATATCTATAATTTTTGTATGTAGTGCTCAGGAAAAAACTCATAGTTCTAAATAAGTATATTAATAAGCAATTAAGAATTAAAATTAAATAAGTAAACATAAACACATAAAACATGGACTTTGAAAAGCTCAATAAAATAAACTTATCTGACAAGGTCAAGAAGAAGAGAAAGATAGAGAAGCAGATACGCTAAATTAGAAACAAGTGGGAATTATCAGAAGGAGAGAGAAATTAAAAGAATTCTGAGATCACTTTTTCAATTATATGCAAAAAATTTGAGAAACTGGATGAGACAAATAATTTGCTAGATAAAAACTGATCCCAGAAAATACAAAAATTTTAAACAATCCAGTTACAAGACAAAATGATCAAAAAGCTACAATACAAAAGTGTACAAGCTCTAGATGTTTAAGAGGCAAATTCTACAAAGCAATTCCAATCCCACTTAAGCTGTTACATATCATAAGAAGAGAAAGGAAAAAGGCAAAATAACATTCTTACCGGAAAAAAAGTCATAACAAAAAAATTACAAATTATAATTACGAATATCATTGCAAAAATTATCTAAATGAATATCTAGCAATATAGTAATAATAATAAAACATGATCAAGGAGGTCTTGTTTGGAGGTGTGTGTAGTGGGAGAAAGCTACAAAATCAAGGCAAGTTTAATATCAAGGTACTTATTCAGATAATTCAAAAATTCTGCATATTAATATACCAAAAAGGATAAATCGTATGTTCATCTCCAGAGATAGGGAAGGAATATTTGATAATGGTAAACACAATTCTTCACAAAAATACATACTAATATAGGAATTGATGGATATTTTCTCAACACTTAAGAAAAAAGCACATGTCAGCATGATGATTAAAGGAATACCTCTAAAAGCACCCCCTTAAGATAAGGAGCAAAACTCTATTACTTTTTCATTGTTCTGGGGTAATTAAAAATATTAGACTGCATAAAGATAATATAAGTGCAGCAGGTTAAATAGTGCTTCCAAAAATTCATGTTTACATACAACCTCAGAGTGTGGCCTTATTTGGAAACGGGATCTTTGTATATGAAATGAGTTAAGAAGACATCAGACAGGATTAGAGTGATGCCAGATGTAATGACTGATATCTTTAGAAGAAGAGGAGAGGACATAGAGAAAGAAGTCCTTGTGAAGAGAGAGAAAGTGATTGAAGAGATGCTGCTATAAGTCGACAAAGGCCAAGAATTGCCAAAAGCCACCAGAAGCTAGGAAATGGCAAGGAAGGATTCTTCCTTAGATCATGAAGAGGGAGTATGCCCCTACTCAGACCTTGACTTGGTACTTCTAACCTTCAGAGCTGTGAGAGAATAAATTTGTTGTTTGAAGCCACCTAATTTGTGGTAATTTGTTATGGTATCTCTTAGAAAGTAATACAATAAATATTATCATGATTTGCAAATAGTTTAATTGTTTATGCAAGAAAATAATATTGAGAAACAACTATTCTAAATAATCAAAGAAAATAGCCTGATGTGTAGATATAAAATTAATATATATACATCAATAGTCTCATTGTACACCAGCAAGGAGCTCATAAAAGATAACATAGAAGTGATCCATTCACAAAAGAAGAATAATGAGCAGGACTTGCACTGTTGGATACTAGTTTACCTGAAAATTGTAACTATTAAAATATTTGGTGCTAGCATATGAATGATGAAGAGATCAATGAAGCAGAACAGTCTGGAAGTACACAAAGAAATTAGTATGTTATAAAGAGAGCATATGAGATTGGTGAGCAAAACGTTACACAATAAATGATGTTGGGGCAACTGAGTCTCCACCTGCAACAAAACAATGTGGTTCAATATCTTAAATTTTATGTAAAAACAATTCTGGTGAATAAAATATTAAAGTAAGAGAATGAAATCACAAAACTATTGGAAAAAAATAGGATAAAATTGTTACTTACAGAAACGAAGTTTGGAAAGTTTTTTAGCATGATATATACCTCACAGCCCAAAAACACAGACTGATCAATTCAACGAACACAAATAAAAATTCTGCCTCACAAAAAATACCATAAATAATGCCCAATAAAATGAGATAAACAAATTACGATAACAAAAGTGGTAACAAATTAGGATAAAATATTGCAGTTCACATCACAAATAAAGAAGTACTATATTTAATACATGACGACTTTTTATATATAATTGAGAAGACAACTGAATAGTGAAATGGACCAAACAAAAATGAACATACAACTTACTAAAAAAGTAATCACAAACGACTCTTAAACCTAGGAAAAGATACTCAACCTCACTCAAAAAATTACACCAAGACATAATTTTTCACTGCTTCTGTTGTGTAGGTGAGGATGTGGGGGAAGATGCACTCTCATACGTTGCTGGTAGGAGTTTAACTTAATGCTACCTGTAAGATGGAGAACAATTTGTAATATTTATCAAAATTGGAAACAAATATTTAGATTCTAATTTTAATTCTGGAATTAGATCCTAAAATTTGCATCACATATGCAAATGCCTATATACAAGGATGCTCAATGAAGAATTTTTACAATAGCAAACGATTGGATATATGTAAATGCCTATGAATTGTGGTCTGGTTAAATAAATACATTATATTCACACAATGGAATTCTATGCAGCAATTAAAAAGGACAAGGCAGTTCTACATTCATTCATTCAACAAATATTTATTGAGCCTATAGTTTATTTCAGAAACTGTTTTCAGCTGGAGATATAATAATGAACAAAAGAAATTAAAATATCTTCCCTTTTGGAGGGAAGTATATTACAAGACAGTAAATTAGAGGGTGGAAAGCAGTATGGAGAAAAATAAAGAAAGGGGATGGTTATGTAGACTGTTCCTCAGTTGGAATTTGTCTGATACTTTTGTCATTATTAGACTGGGGTGATAAGTTTTGGGGAAGAAGACCATCTAAAGTGGTAAAGTGCCGTTCTAGTCACATCCCACCAAGGGCACATACTAGCAATGTGACTTTCACTGTTGATGTGGACCTTAATGATCTGGCTGATGTAGTGTTTGTTAGGTTTCTATTATAATTTTTGATCACAGATTAATAAAAAATAATTTTTAAAAAGGCCTGTGGGTAACAGAAGGCAGGGTGATGCCAGATTGCACTCGTCTCTTTACATGGTAAACAGAGCACTGTTGTTTGGTAAGACATTTTTAGGTGGTTCCTTGGCTGGGTCTAGAGGATCAAGCTGTCCTGTTTGGCCTCGCTAGTCTCAAGTTAAGGCCTCAACATGTAATTTCAGATGCAACTCTCTGTCACATAACACTAAGCAATTGAGGAGAAAATTGAGCTTTGTTTTCCTTCCCAGCTCTTCAAGAGCCTAGTACCTCTAGGGGGAGCTAGAGACCGGGATGAATACCGTCCCATAGAGAGTGGAAGGCAATTGAAAGAAAATGTTGGGTCATGAAAGTGATCAGAATATTCTGGAGGGGATTGTGAATGAAGAGCTTGAGGTTCCGAACTCTACCCTTTGAAAAGATTCTTAAGGTAGGAATATGAGCTGACAAGTTCTAAATAATCTAAATTTGAAGAGAAATACATGAGTGGGGAGATTAATAAATCTTTTTCCTGAAAGGAACAAAGGCAGAATGTGTGGACATTCATGATGTTTTCAGAGAGCAATGAACGCAATGAAGATTGCATGTTCATCATCATTGCATTCTTAATTTCTTGCATAGGGCCTGGCATAGAGTAGAGACTCAATGAAAATTTATTGTTGAGTGAAGGTGATAGAAATAGAACTATCAAAAGAGCCAAAGATTAAACCAAATGTTGTGAGTTAAATTGTTTCTGTCTCGAGTTAAGATGTATTGAAATCCTAACCGTAGAACTTCAGGATGTAACCTTATTTGGAAATATGGTAATTGCAGATGTAATTAGTTAAGATGAGGTCATATTGGAGAAGGGTGGACTTCTAATCCAGTATGGCTGGTGTCCTTATATGAAGAAGGTCATGTGAAGAGAGAGACACAGGGAGAATGCATGTGATAATAAGGATGGTGATGGGAGTTATGCAGCTATAAGCCAAGAAATGTCAAGGATAGCCAGCAATCACCAGAAGCTAGGAAGAGTCCAGGAAGTATTCTTCAACAGGAATAAATCTCTCTTGTTTTAAGCCACTCAGTCTGTGGTGCTTTGTTACGGCAGCCCTAGAAAACTGATGCTTCAAGGAAGGAAGACTGAGAGGCTCTCCAATGTGAAGGAGGAATAAGCTGGTTTTTTTAGAATGTAGCTGTCAATACATTACTCTTATTTTCAAAGATCTTCAGAGGATTATTTTCTGCCTTCTGAATAAATTCCAACCTTCTTATAATCACAAACAATAGCCTTTCTGATGAGCTTTGTCTTCCTTCCCAGCTCTTCAAGAGCCAAATACCTCTTCTAACCCAGCACTCAGTCTTTAAGAACCACTTGCATCTGCTCCTTTCAAGTCCCATTCATGCACATCTTTGGGCATGTGCTCACACTGCCTCCATCTCATTCTTTCACGAAGACTTGGCTACCTTCTGCAATTCCTCTAGGACTTTATCTAATTCTGAGATTGTGTGTCTAACTAGTGCCACTTGCAGTTGGACTGCTCTGTGCTCCCAAAGGGCCAAGCCACTCTTTGCTTCCATCTTGTAAGACTGTTATAATTCATTAATTGATAAGAATGTGCCCTACCCTGGACTGAAGGTTCCCCGAGGACAGGCACTTCACTGTTTTATCCCCATGCATCCAGGTTAGTGTCTGGGGGATAGTAGAAGCTCAGTAAATATTTTTGGAATAAAGAGAGGGAGGTACAGAGAGAGAAGGGAGGAGAATGAGAGAAGAAGAGTGGAAGTGTTTCATAGCTGTAGTTGACCCAAAGTAGAGCTTACTATGTGCCAGGCATGGTCTTTTATTAACTTATTTACCTCTTCCAGGAACTCTATGATGGAAGAACCATGGTTTTTCCCATTTTTCACTGGAGGAAACTGAATTACAAAGAGTTTTAAAAAGTTAGGTTACTCTGGCTCCAGAGCTGTGCTCTTGATCACTACCCAATATTCCAACAGTGGAAAAGATCACAGCGACCTACATAAAAAGTCACCTAATTTGGCAAGAAAAATAACAACAGATGGAGTATACCTGATGGAAAAATTTCCCAAGTGGGAAGAGGGAATGAACCAAGAGCTGCCGTGGATAGAGTTTTAACTTAATAAGGGGAAAGGCCATTTCTCCTCTGGGGGTAGTAACGAAGGCTGATAGGTTCTTTGGGGGAAGAATTTAGTTTCTGCGAGATGGTGAAAAGGCATCACATGAAACATATTTTGATGCAGAGAGGAGGGAATTTGGGGATGTGCATTTTGTTTGGGTTCAAATTTCTTGGTGATATAGGAGGTGAGCTTGCATACTGAGTGGAAAAGCATGTAGTGGAGGCTAAAAATGTGCCAGTGTTTCCTGCTCACTTTAGCACATGCAGAAGAGCAGAGGTAAAAATCAAACTTCAAGTCCACCCCTATTTTAAAATTAGGCTGTAAGTAGCTAGCAAGATGTGCAATCTTGTTCCCACATTCACCTGGGTTAGGAAGAAGAGAAAATAAATAAAAAACATGTTTATGAAGGTTGGGTGGTGGCCTCATAGAAAAGAAGAGTGTGTTCCATGTTATCCCTGTTGAAGTTTCCTCAAAGATTGGGGAAAAAGATGCCCATGTTCTTAAGTCACCATCTCTCCTCATATACTCTATATCCCCCAACTACATTTTTTCTTTTTTCAAGAATTCCCCTTGAGCTAACATTTGTTGCCAATCTTCTTCTTTTTTTTCTGACCTCCCCAAAACCCCAATACATAGTTGTAAGTCCTTCTAGTTCTTCTGTGTGACCCATCGCCACAGCACGGCTACTGACAGGTGGGTGGTGTGATTCCATGACCAGGAAGTGAACCTGGACCACCAAAGCAGTGAGAGCCAAAGTTTTATCACTAGGCCATCAGGGCTGACTCTCCCCTGACTACAATTAAAAGACCATCTGGAAGTAGATGTGAGGACGGAGCCAAGAGCACCTGACTCAGGAACAGGGCTATGATCAGTGTCACCCTCTCTCTCTGCTAAACACAAGAGGCACTTGCTTTGCCTTTTTCTCAGCCACAACATTTGCCCTGCCTAATGCATCCCTTGATTTGGATCCTACAAATGCCCATGTCTTTCTGAGCTATAGTATCTATCTAAGGAAAAAAGACACATCTTTGCCAGGTCCAAAGTTGAAAAGCGATGAGGTCCAAGCTTTGATGGTGGAGTGGGATTTATGGATAATCTAGGAGTTCCTTCCAGAGTGAAGAAAATCAGAAATGGGTCAGCTGATAGCAAGATATTCAGAGCTTTGCAGGGGTACAAGTACAAACCACTATACTTAAGCTCATGTCAAAATATGCTGTAGTTTCTGATTTGTGTTATTTTCAGTTTTCTTTTCTCTTGATTCATTTCAGAAGATATTTAAGTTTTCTCTAAATACTTTGTGGTTTATAAATCACCAAAATAGCTTAAACTTTATGTTTCATGTGTATTAATAGAAGGAAATTTATAATAGAGATAAAAGAACAATGAAGAAGCAATATTCAAAGAGTCAATGGCAGATAATTTTCCAAACTGTTGGAAGATACCACAAAAGACCCAACAAATAAATCCCTAAGCAATCCTAATAAAACTATAGAACACTAGGAAATCTTAAATAGGCAAAGAATAAATACAGGTAATTTAGAAAGAATGAAGAAACTGATGCAAAATTCTTAACATCAACGAAGAAAGCAGTTAAGTTAGTGGAGTAAAATCTTCCACATGCTGTGCAAAATAACTGTCAGCTGAGGATTTTATACCCCGTAAAATTGCCTTTCAGGAATGAGGGCAAAATGAAGATACTTTCAGCCAAAAAAGAGAACCTCAGAGTTCACTTTCAACAAGGAACCACTTAAAGAAATTGTAAAATATAAAACTTAATCAAAATGAAAATAACAAGTACACTGAGATATAGGGAAAAAAATGAGCAAAGACATTGATCAATATGTGGATAAATCTAAATAAATATTGACTCTAAAAAACCACAATGATAATAGTGTCTAATTTGTGCAAGAAAAAAAGCACACAAGAAGATGATAGTAATGAATCTATGTCAGCAATGACGATAATGGTAAAGGGACCAATTAAAGACAAAGACTATTAGACTGGATAAGAGAATAGGACACCAATATCAGATCTCCAAATCCCCTAGAAGCAAGGCAGTGTTACTATAATGAGGTCCATATTCTTCCTACCCTTAAAAGAAATCATCCTTCTGTCTGGAACCAAAACCAAATTGCTCTAGCAGACAGTCTTTATTTCTAAATTTGTCCCTTTACCACTAGTTTCCTAACTTGAGCATTTAACTGAGAAAAAAAATTAGTTTGAATGTTTACAGAAATTTTGCACCATAATCACCCTGAAACATATACTACTATATACACGCCAATTTCATAAAAAATAGGACATTTAAACTCCAGTTAAGGAAAGCTAGTTTCTCAGAATGCAAAAAACGTGTTTCCAAGAAAAGACTCGAACACATCACATACAATACACATATATATTAAAGTTTTTGATGTTTATTTGTAAGGACTAGGAAGATCTCTGTGTGGCAAGGTCCTGGTCCACGGTCCCATGCTAGGAAGCACCACCATTTGTGGCTGAAGTTCTAAGTCAGTGAAGTCCAAGCATAACTTGAGTTCACACCTCTGCCAAGAGATCCCAGCTGTCCTAAGCCTGTGTACAGACAGACCAGTGTGTGTGGGGGGAGCCTGTAGGCTTGCGTCAGAAAGAAGTTGAGCTCTATGTTTGGGGGTGGGGGAGGTGTGGGCATCTCACCGGAGTGAGGAGCCACAGCCACTTTAGGTAATCAGTGGTCATGTCAGAAGTAAAAAATAAAGGAAAGTGTTCCTGCAAAAAGCTTTCTGAATTATTTGAAAATTGCCTTTTCTGAAAAAACTACAAGTAAATCTTCTATATATATAACTAAGATTTAGTTTATTTACTTAACAATGATGTTGAGATCACAATCTTATATGGAAAAAGAGAAAACAAAATAATACATAGCTCAGTTTCTTTTGTGGTTACATATTTACAGTCTTTCCTATGTGTGCACTTGAGTGCAGGTGTGCATGCATGTGTTAAGACAGATATATAACATGCCAAATTATTCATAGTTCTATCACTAGTTAAAATTTTCTTTTTTATAACTTTCCAAATTTTCTATGAAGTATGTCATACTTTTCAAACAAGTTTTAAAATGACCTTAACCATCTAAACGGTGATGTAGGTATGCTGTCTTCTAAAGTTTAGTTTTCTTGGCATCAACCTAGATAAGCTTTAAAGAATATACATGAGTAACCTCCTGTGGTCACTTACTTTTACCTGGAAAGATCATCTTAAGATTTTCAAAAGCAGCAAACTCCAATTTGTCAGATATATATGTTTTTTGTTTGTAAAAATATGACTTTTCATGATGTGCAAATAAGCCAAGAAAATGTCATTTACATGTATCATGTGTTACCTCTTAGCCTTTTCTGAGAGAATGTATCATTTGCTGGGACAGTGTACTCCAGAATATGACAAATATGTGTAGCAGAGACTTTGTGAAAAGGGAAAGAGTAGTGGCAAATATCTGTAGTGTATGCCTCTAAGAAGATTGACTTCCCTGGCAGACAGAGGAGGGGTGGTTGAGTGGGACTGCTTTAAACTGGATCTGAACAAAACAGTATCTTACCCTTTGCCGTTTACTCTGGCTATTTGATTCTGCATTTTTAAAGAGTGAGGTTGGTAAATACATAGGGAAATTTAGTATATAATAAAAGATGATGTTTTATATCAATAGGAAAAAATGGATTTAATAAGTAATTTGGGTATAGGTAGATAGCTTTATTCCAAAATAAATTTCTGAATGAGGAAAAATTGGAACATTAAAAAAAAGTAACCATAAAAATATAGGAAATCATAGAAGAAAAATTCTAAGAGAAGGGTAAGTCCTTTGAAAACCCAGAATCCATAATATGAGAGATAAAGAAAAATAACTACATTCTAAGAATGTTTTAAAATTCTTGCAAAGAATACAGTATAAAAAAGAGGAAAAAGTGAAGGAATTGGGGAAACACCTGCAACAGACATGAGAAACAATTGTGTGAACTCGTGGGTGTGTACAACTCCTAACAATCCAGAGAAAAAGGCCTGTAGCCAGTAGAACAAGAGGCTAAAGGCATGAAATTGTCACCACCAAATAGGGGTGTTCTACTCACCGCAAAGACAAACCAACAGTCCAGAGGCAAGGTGGTAGGAGAGAAAGGGTCTTCGTTACAGCTTGCCAGCAAAGGGGAAGATGGTAGACTCGCATCCTTAAAGAACCATCTTAAAACAACAAGATTTTAAAGCAGTTATATAGGGCAAACTGGCTGAAAGGTGGGGGTGTTTTGGAATGTGACCCTCTGGTGTTGCAGTCCTTGAGGCACCAGATCATCCCTTTTTCTTGTCACTGGTGATGGATACCAGCATAGGGGCTCCTTTCTGGAGGTCATTACATTCCTGGGAAAACTTAAAGAACAAAGTTACTGTCTTATCTCAATAGGGAGGTCTATGTATAAGTTAAGGCTGAGAAAGTAGCAGAGCATGCATATTGCTCACAAGCAGGTGTGGACTTATCCGGGCTGCATGTAAACTAAAGCGTTGTAGACTCAACATAGGGGTCCCTTGTGGATCAGGGTTATTTATAGCTCCAACATGGTTCCTCTCTACAAGATGGCTTCTCTTATGCTTACATATGCTACCCTTTGGCTATATCTACCCTAGCTATTTAGGCAGCGCTAACAAATAGACTCTCATGGAAAATACACATGCCAAAAAAGGGTGTTCAACCTAACCTAAATTAACAGGAGCAGATACTATACATCACTCATCTGATTTGTAGAGTAAAAAGAGTTTGATAATCTACTATGTGAGAAAGTCTGTGTAGAAAAGTTCACTGGCTCCTATACTTGATTGTAATGTCAAATGGTATACTTCTTTGAAAGATCAAGTTTTGGCACTGTCCATCAAAACTAAAATGGCTCAAGCACTTTGACTTTGTAATTCTGCTTCTAGAAATGCATACTATTTGCACATGTGAGGCAAATATATTGCTGCAGGACTGTATTTAAGAGTACAAACAACAGTTCCTGAAATTGGGTTATAGGAAACTGGTTGAATGAATTACAACATATGCATACAATGGAATATTTCCTAACTGTAAAAAACCGTAAAGTATATTTATTGCACAGCTGTAGAATCATCACTAAGATACAGAATTTAGGGAAAAAAAAAGCACAATGAAGTATGCACAGCACATTACCATTTGTGTAAAAGGAAAAGTGGGATAATGTATTCGAGTAACATAATTCTGACACAGGAAATATATAAGACTCTAAAGAAGATAATGGTAACAGTATTTTTTTTGTAGTGTTTGACTTTTTGCTAAATATGTATGATATTTTTAGACTATATATGAAAAATAGAATTGAAATCAGAAAGAAAACCTACAAGTATGTGGAATCCATTATATCTTTGGCTTATTAGCTGTCAAAATATTTTTTCTGATTAAAAAACAAGTATGCCAGACACAAATGGTCATGTATTACATGATCCATTTAAATGTAAGGTCCAAAATAAGCAAATTCATATCAACAGAACGCAGATTACTTGTTGCTAAGGGCTAGAGAAGGATGAAATAAGAAATGGCTACTAACAGGATGGGTGCTTCTTTGGGTGATAAAATTTTCTGGAATTAAAATAGTGATAATGGATGCACAAATATGTGAATATAATAAAACCATTGTTTTTTTTACTTTCAATGGATGAATTTTAGAGTATGTGAATGATATCTCAAGGAAGTTCTTATTAAAAACAAGTTACAGGCAACTATACAATAAATTATACTTCATCAAAATTAAAAATGTGCAGAAAGAATACTATCAACAGAGTGATATAACTCTGTTGATAGTTATATCAACTCTCAGAATAAAAGAAAATATATGTCATATATCTGATAAGGGATTAATATCCATACTATATAAAGAACTTCTACAACTAAATAACAACAAACTCCAAACAATTCAATTCAGAAATGGACAAAGGACATGAATGATTATTTCTCCAAAGAAGATATACAAATGGTCAGTAAACAAATGAAGGAATGCTCAACATCATTCATCATTAGGGAAATGCAAAACAAAACTACTTGAGATATCACACATATAAGGATGGCTACCTTAAAAAAAGGAAAAATCTCAGAGGTTAAGAAGTGGTGGCAATGATCAGGAGAAATTGGAACGCTCATGCACTGCTGCTGGGAATGTAAAACTGTACAACCACTGTAGAAAACAGTAAGAAGGCACCTCAAAAAATTGAACCTAGAATTCCACATGACTCAGGAATTTCATTTCTGGGTCTCTATCTGAAAGAACTGAGAGCAGTGACTCAAATACATATTTGTGCCATAATGTTCCTAACAGCATTATTCACAATACTAACCCCCAAAACAACCCAAATGTCCATCTACAGATGACTGAATAAACAAAACATGGGATAAACATATAATGGAATATTGTTAAGCCTTAAAAAAGTAAGGAAAATAAAACACATGCTACAACATAGATGAATCCTGGGGACCTTATGCTAAGTGAAATAAGAAAGTCACAAAAAGACAAATACTGTGTGATCCCACTTATATGTAAGACGCTTGTAGTAGACAAATTCACAGAGTCAGAGAGTGGAACAGTGGTTGGAGAGGCTGTGAGGAAGAAGGGACGGGTAGTTATTGTTCAATGGATATAGAGTTTATGCTTGGAAAGATAAAGAGTTCTAGAGATAGGTAGCAGTAATGGTTGCTGAACATGATGAATATACTTCATGCAACTGACTATACTCTTAAAAATGGTTAAAATGGTAAAGGTTTATGTTATGTTTATCTTTCTACACAAAAAGTTACATATTTTTATGTTCATGTACTCCTTGACCCACTTCTTCACCTATAACCTTTGATCAGGCCAAAGGTTTAGTCATATTTGAATGCAGATTCCACTGTGTAACTTAAATAAGTATCCAAGTAACTGGAAAGTAATCTCAATAGAGATAACCCCCAAATGTTGTTCACATTCCCCTGATTTCTCAAGCAGATGGCACGTGGTGTGCTTTAACCTCGATGTCCTGGTTGAGGACATTTTTGTGTTATATAACATAGTGCTGTTCTTGAATCAATTTCTGTCCATCTAGGGTCTTCGCAAGTTTCTGTTTTTGTCTTTTACGTATTTTTCCTTCCTATCCATGACCACTTCTTGCTGCTGTCAGAGGCCTCAGCTCCAGATGCATTCTCTGTTCTTCCTCCTACATTTGCTGGGAAGTTAAGCAATTGATAGAAAACAGTTTAGGGAAGCCTTATAACAGCCTTTGGGGCTATTCGTAAGCTTTTAAATATGATTCAAGGTCCTTACCTGAGGTAAAAATGAGTGACAGTGCTAAATGAGGGGCAAGCATTTGCATTTTAAAGAAGACTCCAAGCTAGAAAGTCACACACCACCTTTATCCTATATTTATTAGTGTGCATTTACAGACAACATTTAAAAATTTTAGTTTCTCACTGGACCTGGGAAAGAGGTCTCTTATCTCCCTCCTTTATGGAGGCTTCCTTATGGCATTAAAACCCATGCAGTTGTTGTTAATTAAGTTAGGCTCATCGCTTTTATAATCAGAAAACATAACCAAACTTAAGGGGAAAAAACTTCAAAGAAAACATAGCTATTCCTTTCTCAAAATGAAAGCTCTCTATTTTTTTCATGAATGTTGAAATATTAACAAGATGACAGGTGTCTCCTATGGAAATGAAGTCTGTAGTCTACTTGCTCTTTTGCAAAGTATAGTGTTAAGTAATTTAAAGCATGCTCTACTTCATCCTTACCTAATACATACGAAATGGAAACACCAATCTGCATTGTACATCTTGCATAATACCTTTTGGTTTTCCTGACATCAGGTGAAACGATACAGTTCCTCTACTTGGTAATATTTTCCAAAATCCCTTCTTTTAAAAGTAAAACTTTTTAAACTTTCAATTTGAAGTTGAAGAATTAAATAAAAAGACAGATATGCTCCATGAGCATATTTTTAAATGAATCATTATCTTTTGTGATATCATATCATTTTCTTTTTCCTTATGATCAACCACACAGAATGGCTTTTCATGACAGTGGTGGAAAAAGATCTGTCATCTCTAAAGTACCTATTTTAAACCAAATACAACATATTCATTATGTATCACAAAGTTGACAAAGTTTAATTTGGATTTATAGATAAAATAACAAATTTATTTTACAGATAAAATAAATTACGAAGACATTAAAGAATATAACATATGACTCTTCCATTCTAACTGTGTTCCAGAAGTTGAGATCGAACTTAAAGAGCTGACTACCAGGAAGCCATTCTAAGTCCTCCAAAATTGACTGGGGGATATGAAAGTGGTGCAAAGAGGCAATATTAACATCAAATTATATTTTCGCTTTCAAAGACCTAAATCCAAGGAAATATACAGATATAAAAATACAAAGACAAGTCTTTATTTCTAAAGTTGTTTGACTTAACAAAAAGTTAAGATTTAAACATTCTTCTGATCAGAAACACCAGAAAGAAATAAAAATGCCAGAAGCTTGGGGCAGCCTGTGGCCTAGTGGTTAAGTTCAGTGCATTCCACTTCAGCGGCCCAGGCTCTGTCCCTGGGAGTGGACCCACACTACTTGCCTGTCAGTGGCCATGCTGTGGCAGCAACCCATGTACAAAATAGAGGAAGACTGGCAATAGATGTTAGCTCAGGGCTGCTCTTCCTCAGCAAAAAAAAAAAAAAAAAAAAAGTAAAGAAAAAATGCCAGAACCTGGATCTGAGAGCCATGAAGATCCGTGGTGACTATGTGATCGGCCCCAGTAACCGAGACTATCTTAGCCATGAGTTTTGCAGCAAAGGAAGCATGGGTCTAATAATTAAGCAAATTGCATGCTGTAATAAAAAGAGAGAGAGATTCTTTCTATTTTTATTCAGTAAATTATTTACTGATCATTTACTATATCAAGACAATATGTTTGACACTGAGTATACAGTAGAGGATACACAAACATCAAATAGGCAAACAGTTAAAGATAAACATGAATATCACAACTTCTTTAACTGAAATTTAGAAAAGAATGAAGAAATAAAATAAGCACCAATCCTGCTGCCACCTTAATTTTGATCTTACAGTTTCCTTAGCTGTGAGAAAATTAATTACTATTGTCTAAGCCACCTAGTCTGTGGTACTTTACTTTTTAAAAAATTAACATAGAATTGACATACAACATTTATTAGTTTCAGATGTATGACATAATGATTTCATATTTGTATATATTGTGAAACGGTCACCACAATGTCTAGTTAACATCCATCACCACATATAGTTGTAACTATTTTTCTTCTGATAAGAACATTTAAGATCTACTCTCTTAGAAACTTTCAAATATGCAATAGAGTATTACCATATAGTCACGGCGCTGTATCCCACAAAATTATTTATTTTACAAGTGGATGTTTATACCTTTTGACCACCTTCACCCATTTTGTCCACCCCCACCTCCACCACTGTTAACCACCAATATGTTCTCTGTATCTATGAGCTAATGTTCTCTTAAATTCCACATATAAATATCATACAATATTTTGCTTTCTCTATCTGACTTATCTCACTTAGCATAGTGCCCCAAAGTTCCATCTATGTTGTCACAAAAGGCAGGATTTAATGCATTTTTATGGCTGGTATGCATATCACATTTTATTTATCCATTCATCCAGCAATGGACATTTAAATTGTTTCCATGTCTTTGCTATTGTAAATAATGCTGCAATGACCATGAGGGGAAGGGCAGATATCTTTTTGAATTGATCTGTTTGCTTTGGCTATACATCTAGAAATGCGACTGATGGAATATATGTATCTATTTTTAATTTTGTGAGGCATCCCATACTGTTTTCCATGGTGGCTGCACCAATTTGCATTCCTACTAACAGTGCACAAGTGTTTCCTTTTCTCCACATCCTCACCAGCATTCATTATCTCTTGTCTTTTGTTAACAGACATTCTAACAGGTTGTGGAAATTTGTTATGGCAACACTAAAAAACTAATACACTGACAAAGAAAAAAAGACAAAAGAAGCAAATATCTAGAATAAAAAATTAAAGAGCCTACTTCACCACTAACCATACAAAACTAAAGATTAAAAAAGAGTACTATGAATAATTATGTGACAAAAAAAGATAGTCTAGATATAATGAACAAAATCCTAGATATACACATTAATCAAAAACCTCCCAACAACAACAAAAGCCCAGAACCCAGAGGCTTCACTGATAAATTCTACCACAAATTTAAAAGAAATAATACGAATCTTTCTTAAATACAGTAAAATTAATAGAACAGAAAAATATGCTCTTTAAATTATTCTGTGAGGTCAGAATTACTCTGATTTCAAAGCTAGACAAAGTTTTCACAGGATATTACAGACCAATAATCCTGATAAACATACAGGGAAAATCTTCAAGAAATACTTGCAAACCCAATCCAAGAGCACAATAAAAGGATACACCATGGCAAAGTGGGACGTATCCTAAAATTGCAAATTTTTTTTAATATTCCAGAGAGGATACAAAAATTTCTCCCAGGGAAATATACATATGGCCAATAACCACATGAAAAGATGCTCAATATAATTAATTATTAGGGAGATGCAAATCAAAACCACAATGAGTTGTGAGGTAAGGATGGTTATAATAAAAAAAAAAAGGAGTGGGTTAACAAGAGGTGGTAAGAATGTAGAGAAATTTGAAGCCTAGCACACTACTGGTAGAAATGTGAAGTGAACCAGCTGCTATTGAAAACAGCTAAACATGGACTTAATATATGATCCAGCAAGTCCAGTGGTAGGAATACACCCAAAGGTGTGGAAAGAATGGACTCAAACAGATATTCTTATACTCATGTTCCTGACAGCATTATCCACAATCAGCAAAAGGTGGAAACAACCCAAGTGCTCATAAATATGTGAATAGATAAACACAATGTAGTACATCTACACAGTGGACTATTATACAGCCATAGAAGGAATAAGTTCTGATGCATGCTACAGCATAGATAAATTCTGAAGATATTATAATAAATAAAATGTGCCAGAGTCAAAAGAAAGTATTTATGATCCTAATAATATGGAATATCTACAACTGGCATATTCTGAGATACAGAACGTAGCTAGAAAATATTACCAAGAGCTGAGAGAAGAAAGGATGGGGAGTTAATTGCTTAATGGTTACAGAGTTTCTGTTTGGAGTAATGAAGAATGTTTTGGAAATAGATAATGATGATAGTTGCAGCACATTATGAATATAATTAATGTCAATGAATTATACACTTAAAAATGATAACAAGGGCGAATTTTATATTACATATATATTACCACATTTGCAAAAATAATAACATCATATACCAAAATCACTGAATTGCACACTTTAGGTGGATTGTATGGTATAAAATTATATTCTACAAAAGCTATTTATAAAGAAACTGCACTTGTGCTATAGAGCTTTTTTTGAAAAGAAAAATTTGTTCCAACAATTGAAATATTAGGAATAATTTGAGCATAATGTGAATTTTGCAGTGAAGAAAACTGCATCCAGCTGAACAGAACCAATTAAAAGAAATGCACAAAACATACACTTTCCCAAAACAATGAACCACAGTCATCTACTTCTGTTGTCATAACTTTCCATAAAGTTTTAGCTAAAGCTCCTTTTACCACCTTACAATAGCATGCAAACTGCAACTCTTTTAAAACCCATTTCCACAAACAAACTGCAGATTTTTTTCAAATAAAGCACTATATTTTTGTAGTACTTGTATACTTAGACATCAAACTCATGTAAACTGTATGTTATGGACTGAATTATGTCCTTCAAAATTTATATGTTGAAGTCTAACCCCCAATGTGACTATATTTGGAGATGTGATCTTAAGAATGAAATTAAAGATAAATGAGGTCATAAGAGTGGAGTCGTTAATTCCACAGTATTGAGGTTCTTATAAAGAGATAGAAGAGACATCAGAACTCCCTCTCTTTCCATGTACACATAGAGGAAAGACCGTGTGAAGACAGGGGGTAGGTGGCCATCTTTAAAGGCCAAAGAGAGAGGCCTCAGAAGAAACTGACTCTGCTGGCATCTTGATCTTGGACTTCTCTAGAACTGAGAGATAATAAATTTTTGTTGTTTAAGCCACCCAATCTGTGGTATTTTGTTGTGGCAGCCTGAGCAGACTAATACATCCGTTACTGTTTTAATTAGGTAACCTCTTTGCTTTTTTGTAAGTCATTGAATTTTTTGTGTGTTGTGCATTTCATCACATTTTCCCATAAGTTCTGTGGTTTAATTGCATGATTTTGCACATTGTAGGGGTTTTTAGGAATGCGTATGTCATGTTATACCACAATTGACCATAAATCAAAGAAGGCTCATCCAAAAAAGTAAGTGATTCTTATAAAATTACAAGTGAGGCACATGAATAATTATCTTTCACCCTCTATCAGAAGACACTTATGCCTAATAAAGTTGTTTTATTAGAAGAACCAATTACACCCAAAGAAGATTTAAAAGCAGTTTTATATACGGGATACCCTCCAGTAGTATATGTGAATCAGTAAATGTTTATACTCAAGTTTAAGTAGAATAATTACAGGAAAAAATAAAGTTTTTCAAGTTAATATGTTCTGAAAATGAATTTTGATAACATTCATTTATGTTCTTGCATGCTCTTTGCTATAGCTGGTAACAGTATGATGTGAAACTCAGGGTATAAGGAGCAGAAAAAATTGCTATATAATAGAGTTCTAAGGAGCCAAACATAATTCTTTTGTGAATATTCCGTCAAATGTAGAAAGAAGTCAATCTGGATAGCACAGAATTATGTAGCTTAGAGGTCGACAAACTATGATCCACCGCTTTTTTTTTAATGTGGCCCATGAGCTAAGAATGCTGTGATAGACAGATGACCCCCAAAAGATGTTGACATTCTAATCCCTAGAACCTGTGAATATGTTTGTTTACATGGTAAAAAGAATTAAATATGCAGGTAAAATTTAGTTGCTAATCAGCTGATCTTATAATTGCGAGATTTTCCTGAATTATCTACGTAGGCCCAATATAATCACAAGAGTCCTTAAAAGTGGAAGAGGGAAGCAGAAGAGATTTACAGGAAAATGTTATTATGGAAGAATGGGCAGAGAGATGCAACTAAGAAAGAAGAACAGTAGCAAGAGAAATTACATACAGCCACCAAAACCTACCATATTTACTAACTGGTCCTTGACAAAAACAGTTTTCCAGTCACTGGAATAGGCTGACTAACTGGTCCTTGACAAAAACAGTTTTCCAGTCACTGGAATAGGCTGTTTGTTTAACTCAAAACTCTTTGGCCTATTTTCCTTCAGAAAACTCAATCCCCATATGAATATCATAGAGAATATCATCACAGTGGTAACTATTTTTACCAAAGCAACCCTGCTTCTACTCATGATTATGCCTTATCTTTATTCTAGATCTTTTTAAAATGATAGATACAAGGTACTGTCTAATTGCTGTACAGGTAGATATTACTGATTCTCAAACAAGAAAGCTGGAGATTTTAATTGCATTAACAATGAATGGGAGTGGTATTAAAAAGGTGGCCACTGACTTTTGAACGCTTTTCCCATTAAGAAGTAAAATTTACTGACAAAGATTCTCTCCTTGACCAAACTCTACTCAGGCCCTTCTGAGCTTTTTTCAACTAGGACTCAACTTTTGGGCTCTATGTCCATCTTCGCATTGTCCAGTTTTAGCCAGAATCCTGCTAAGTTGGTTTAAACAGAATGTTCTATCCTTGATATTTCATCACTCTCAATATTTCATCAGGTTTCTCATCCTTCACCATCCTCCAGTGATGTCTGATCACCTTGGCCTTCAGTAAGAATCCTGTTATGCTTGTTTAGAAAGAATTCCTCCTTATCCCTGGTGTTTACTCTCAGTAATTTTCCATTCATTGATACCCACTCTGCTCATTGGCTGTAAATTACCTTTTTCTTATTGTATTCAGAGATGAGCTCAGTCTCTATCAACTTCAAAAGCCCATTGCCATAATCTCTACACCTATCACAACTGTCTTTCATGAATAAAGTTTTCCCTACTGTTCTTTAACAAGTATTGTGAATAATTTCTTCTATAACCTGACTCAGAAAGAACCAGATTCATCATTGACCTTTCAGACCTCTCACCCAGGACCTCAAATTTGCGCTTTTGAAGGCTTTGTCTTCATGCCAGACTAATTGACTGGGGATCCATTGGTGAATCTGACTCCTGAAACTTTGTTTAGGAGAAATGTCTGCTGAAACATGTAGGGATGGGTTTTTATTCTTAAGATTTTGAATATACACTAGAAGCTGGGTTAGAGTCCTAGGCAAATGGAGGCTGATTTAGAATCCTAAATTGTCTGTTTGAAAAAAACGGGGTTAGAATTTTAGGCTTCTTTGTTTGAAAGGTAACTGCTGGGCTAGAAATCTTTCTTTTGGATCTTTGTTTGGAGTGAGATGATTTATTCACTGACCCCTGGATTAGCCCTGGGCTGGAAAATACTTTGTGGCTCTTTGAGTGGCAACCCATTCCTCCACTGAGGTTAGAATATTTTTTTTCCGTGGTTCTTGTAAGTTCTCTGTAGTCTCTCTAGTCGATCCTGCGTCTTCCATGGGAATATCGCAGTCAGCTGAAACCTCCTTCTTGAATCTCTGTGGACAACCCATTTCCTTTCCTTTGGGGATGATTTTACTAAGCATAATTTGGAACATCATTGGCATCTTTGGAAAACATAAGACCTCCCCAAACTGGATCTCCTAAGAAATTTCCTTTCCCCTTGCTTCCAATCCTCCTTCTTTCTTTTATCAACTTCAATCTTCCCTTCAGTTACCTTTAATCCTTTGATCCATCCCTCTTCAGACCCCTAACTCTTCCCTTCTGTCCATCTCTGCCAGACCTTTCTTTTCTCACTCCAGCCCCTCAACAACCTATAGTCACTTGAATTTTAGGCTCCTGCCCCTTTCAGGGGCTCTCACAGGGCTAATTAACCCTCAAAGAAACCACCTGACGCTGAAAAAAAGGCTAATAAGAAATAGACTGGATATTTTATCCACTCAGATAAACTTGAAGACATTCAGAGAGCTACTAGATGTCTCTTCAGCCTAAAAGAGAGTCTACAACCTCCTTAAGATTACATATGAGAGAAAAAGAAAGTCTTAAGAATTTTCTCCACAAATATTGGTTAAAAAATGCATTAGCCCTCTTATTGAGTAAGTAACTTTAATTTATTCGGTCTGTCAGAGACACAATTTGGATAAAAAAATAAAATGGAAACAAACCAGTGAGTTTGTTTTACTAATTCTGTTTTACTAACACATAGTTAATATCTGTGTGTATATGTTTATATGTATGTGATATTTAATATTTCCATATTGTATTATCACATTAATTTATAATGTCTCTTAAAAAAGTTTAAAAAATTGGCTTAGAGATAAATGAGCACTTACATAAATTAAATATTCCTAAAATTCTTATAAATATAGAATCTAACTGAAATACTTTTCAAGTTTATGTGACTTGGTAAATATTTGGCAATTAAGATAAATTTAATATTGTCAGTTTAACAAAAACAGGTGTGTCTTCTGGGTTATCAGCTCTAATTATAATATAGGTAGACATTTTTATTCTACTTGGTTTACTAGTAAAATAAGGTTAAAAATAGTTAACTGGAAAATAACTTGAAATAATGACTAGTCTTATTTGTTGCTATATAATATGTCTACCTATAAGCAGTTTGCAAAATCATTGTGATAAAACACAACCTCAGAGTTATACTAAATTAAGTAACAGATATTTATTAAACATCTAAATCATTCCTAAATAAAATAAACTACTAAAATATTCACTACTGAACATAAGTTTAAATTTGTATACTTCTGGCATATGATTTTTATACAATAGAGAGAAACTAAGGATACTTATGTCTGTTAATAAACATGAGAAATTGTACTATGAGGAAACAGTATATGCCTGTAAGAGATGTGAGATGGTATATCATAAAATTTACTGATTTTCTCATACAAATCATAGTACATGACAGACAATTCATGTTTACCTACCTACTAGTTTTCTCTATAAAAGAAATGTTACTAATAATTAAAAATTGTAATCAGTAAATGTAAACAAAACTAATAGAACCCATAAAGGTAAAGAAAAACAATGTTGTATAAACAGTATTCAAGGTATATGGGATGTATCTTTCATTCAGGAAAAAGACAGTACTTTTATTCTAAGGTAGAGTAACTGGTTGTTCCAGAATAATAAAGAGGAAAAGAAAGAGAGGAAAATGTAAAAAAAAAAAAAAAAAACAGTGAATATAAGAAATTTTAAGTGCTGGCCCAGTGGTGCAAGTGGTTAAGTGTGTGTGCTCCGCTGCGGTGGCCCAGGGTTTGCTGGTTTGCATCCTGGGCGTGCACTGATGCACCGGTTGTCAAGCCATGCTGTGGCGGCGTCCCATATAAAGTAGAGGAAGATGGGCATGGATGTTAGCCCAGGGCCAGTCTTCCTCAGCAAAAAGAGGAGGATTGGCAGATGTTAGCTCAGGGCCAAACTTCCTCCCCTCCCCCCCCCCAAAAAAAGAAATTTTAGAAGGTTTATGGGAAAAGAATCTTGGAATCTTATCCAATAAAGGAATCTTATCTTATGTGGTCAAAGCTGGCTAAGATTGGGTGAATATTTTTCTTGGAATATTGATCTTCTCCTAAGAGACTACAAAAGGTTTTTTTTTTTTAATCTTTTAAGTAATCTTACCAGAATACCACGATTCTGTAACTTAGAATAATTTTGTGTACTCTATTGCTGACCTACATTATGTCCTTGATTATTTAAGAGAACTGAGATTTCTGCCTTCTGAAGGAACTAATGTTTTTTACATTTTGTAAAATTTTGCCATCTCCAAATCAATTTCTAAATGAAGTCTTGTTCTAGAACTAACTTTGAGATTTCCCAAGGGTTCCAAAAAAATTATAAAAGATTTGTTCTTTCACCTTGTAATTAGGATTTTTTATTTATTTTGTTGAGGTCACATTGTTTTATAACTGTATGTAAATTTTGGGTGTACATCATATTTCAGTTTCTGAATAGACTGCATGATGTTCACCACAAGAAGTCTAGTTTCCATCTTGTTAACATACGTATGTACCCCTTTACCAATTTTGCCCTCCCCCAAAACCTTTCCCTCTCATACTACCAACTGTTCTCCTTATCTATGTGTTTGTTTATTTGTTTATCTTCCACATATGAGTGAAATCATATGATATTTTTCTTTGTCTGACTTATTTCACTTAGCATAATACCCTTAAGTTTCATTCACATTGTTACAAATGGCATGATTTCATCAGTTTCAATACAAACCCAATCAGAATCCCAATGACATTTTTCACAGAAACAGAACAAAGAATCCTAAAATTTATATGGAACAACAAAAGATCCCAAATAGTCAAAGAAATCCTGAGTAAAAGAACGAAGCTGGATGTATTACATCCTCAGAATTCAAACTATATTATAAAACTATAGTAATCAAAACCTCATAGTACTGGCAAGAATAACAGACACGCTGATCAAGGGAACACAACAGAGAGTCAAGAAATAAAACTACATCTCTGTAGACAGCTAATCTTTGACAAAGCAGTCAGGGATATAGAATGGAGAAAGGAAAATTTTTTCAATAAATGGTGTTGGGAAAACTGGATAGCCACATGCAAAAGAATAAAAGTAGACCATTAGCTTAAACCATACACAAAAATTAACTCAAAATGGATTAAAGACTTGAATGTAAGACCTGAAACCATAAAAGTCCTAGAAGAAAAGATAGGCAATATGCTCTTTGACAATCATCTCAGCAGTATCTTTTTGAATACCATGTCTCCACAGGCAAGGGAAACAGAAAAAATAAACAAATGGGACTACATCAAACTAAAAAGCTTCTACATGGCAAAGGAAACCATAAACAAGATGAAAAGACAACCCACTAACTGAGACAAAATATTTTCAAATTATATATTTGATAAAGGCTTAGTTTACAAAATATATTAACAATATACGTAACAACATATATATAACAACTTAACAATACATAACAACTTAACAACATATATAACAATATATAATAATATAACAACTTAACAATAAAAAAATGAACAACCTGAGGGAAAAAAAAAAGGACAGATGATATGAACTGACATTTTTCCAAAGATGATACACAGCTGGTATGGTCAATGAATATTTAAGGGAGACAAGAATACTTAATGGAGAAGACAGTCTCTTCTACCAATGGTAGTGGGATAATGAATATTCACATGTAAAAAAATGAAACTAGACCCCTATATTACATCACTCACCAGGCACATGAAAAGATCTTCAGCATCACTAATTATTAGGGAAATGCAAATCAAAACTATGAGATATCACTTCATTCCCATCAGAATAGCTATTATTAAAAAGATAATAAATATGTGTTTGAGAGGATATGGAGAAAGGGAGCTCTCATACACTGCTGGTGAGAACACCAACTGGCACAGTTACTCTGGAAAACAGTAAGGAGTTTTCTCAAAAAATTAAAAATAGAAATATCATATGATCCATCTATTCGACTACTGGGTATTTATCCAAAGAACATGAAACCAACAATTTAAAAGATATATACACCCTTATGTTCATTGCAGCATTACTCATAATAGCCAAGATGTTGGAGCAACCCAACTGCCTATCAGTGAATGAATGGATAAAGGAGATGCAGTATATATGTACAATGGAATCCTACTCATCCATATAAAAAACAAAATTTTGCCATGTGAGAAATGTTTTTAAAAAATCATTTTAGGTGTCATAGAGGTGATGTCACTAAGATGACATAGGTCATTCCTGATTTTATTCCCCACCACAAGAAGAACAACTAACCACTATTAATGAATAAGACAACATTGAGAAAATATAAAAGATGAAGTTGAGGCTGAAGCACATCCCTGCAACACAGAGACCAAGAGATACTGCTTTAGAAGGGTAAAAGGAACGCTACATGCTGATCACAGTGTCCTTCCCTCAGGCTTGCACAGCATAAAATGAAGAGATCTCTCTGAGCCTATGGTTTCTACAGTGAAAAAAGAGAGCACAAGGTGGACACCCAGCTGCCCCTGTATTGTGGGTAGTTTCTTGGGAGCTTCGACTCCAGTCTTGCCTGATAGGGATCATGGGGAACCTGCAGGGCTTTCGCACTGGAAATTTGATTGTGTTAAAGAAGGAAGGAGATGCTTGCAGCAACCAGCACTGGGATCTTGGCAGACAAGGTTCCTATCCATAGCACTCATCTAAGTCCAAACCAATGGCTTTGCTCGTCTTCAGAACCAAGATGGTGACAGAGTTTGAACAGGGAACTCTGCAGGTCATAGCTTTGCCTGACTCAGGTCCTCAAATACAGATTATTTTGGACCCTAGAACCAGATCTGCCCTCTCCAGGCAGGAGAGTTGAGTCATATCCAGCCCATTGCTGGGTGTAGCTCCCAGCCCTCCCTGACAATAAAACAATATCTTGCCTACAAGCCACTCATTTTAGCCTTAAAGATACACATAGACTGATTGTGAAGGGATAGAAATAAACATTTCAAGCAAACGGTAACCAAGAACGCTAAAAGCTAAAAGTAGATATTAATAGCCATCCAATAATAGTTGGGGACTTTAATACCTCCTTTAACACTCCTAAGAATAGATGGATAATCCAGAAAAAGAATCAATATGGAAGAGTGATTTGGACAACACTATAGACCAAATGAACCTAAAAAACATATACAGAACATTTTATCAGAACAGAATAGAGCAGCACATTCTTCTCAAGTGCACATGGAACATTTTCTAAGATAGACCATGTGTTAGGCCACAAAACAAGTCTTAGAAAATTTAAGAAAATTGAAATTATGTAAAATATTTGCTCTGACCACAATGGTATGAAACTAGACAATTACTGAAGAAAACTAGAAAATCACAAATACATGGAAATTAAAACATACTTTCTTGAACAATCAATGGATCAAAAAAGAAGTTAAAGAGAAAACTAAAAAAGGATTTTCATGTAAACAAACATGGAAACACAATTACCAAAACTTATTGGATGCATCAAAAGCAATTCTAAGAGGGACGTTCATAACAATAAACACCAACATTGAGAACAAAAAGCTCTCAAGTAAAAAACATAACACTACACCTCAAAGAACTAGGAAAAAACAAAACAAAACAAACTGAGCCTGAAGTGAGCTGAAGAAAGGAAATAATAGAAATCAGAGCAGAAATAAATGAAATGGCAAACAGAAAAACAATAGAAATAGTTAAATCCAAGAGATGGTTCTTTGAAAAAATAAACAAAGTTGACAAACCTTTAGCTAGAATAACTCATTAAAAAGAGAGGACCAAATAAAAATTATAAACAAAGGAGGAGACATTACAATTGATACCAAAGTAATACAAAGACCATAAGGAGCTACTATGAATAAGTATTTTCCAACAAAAAAGACAACCTAGAAGAACAAGAAAAATTCTTAGAAACATACAACCTATTAAGACTGAATCAGGAAGAAATAGAAATTCTGAACAGGCCAACTACTAGTGAGGAGATTGAATCAGTAACAAAAATGTACAAATGAAAAAAAGCCAAGGAACCGATGACATTAGTGTGAAGTTCACTGCACATTTAAAGAAGAGTTTATGCCAAACATTATCAAACTTTCTTCCAAAAATCAAGGAGGAAGGAATACTCCCAAACTCATTTTATGAGGCTTGCTGTACTTTTACACAAAAGGCAGGCAAGGACCCTATAAAAAAAACAAATCTAAAGTTCAGTAACCCTAATGAATATAGATTAAAAATTCTCAATAAAATACTAGCAAACTGAGTTCAGCACCATATTAAAAGAGTCATTTACCATAATCAAGGGGGATTTAACCCTGGGATGCAAGAATGATTCCATATATGCAAATCAATAAATGTGATACATTACATTAATAGAATAAAAGAAAAAGTATATGATCATTTCAAAAATGCAGAAAAAGAATTTGACAAAATTCAACATCTATTCACTGTAAAAAGCCTTGACAAATTATGATTAAATGAATGGTACCTCAATATAATAAAGGCCATGTAAGACAAGACCACAATTAACACCATACTCAATGGTGAGGGGGTGAAAGTGTTTCTTTTAAGATCAGAAACAGGAGAAGGATGCCTACTCTCATGACTTCTATTCAACATACACCAGGAAGACCCAGCCAGAGCAGTCAGGCAAGAAAAGGAAGTAAAAGGTATCAGAATTGCAAATGAAGAAGTAAAATTGTCTCTATTTGAATATGGCATGCTTTTATATAAGAAAATCTCAAAGATTCACCAAAAAAGTATTGTGTAATCAATGAATTCAGTAAATTTGCAAGATACAAAATTAATATACAAAAATCCATAGCCTTTATATACACTAATAACTAATTATCTAAAAAAGAAATAGAGAAAATGATTCCATTTATAACAGCATCAAAAACAATGCAATACCTGGAAATAAATTTCACCAATGAGATGAAAGTTCTATACCCAAAACATGGATAAAATAAATTGAGGAAGATAGAAAGACATGGAAAGATATCCCATAGAAAGATGATGGAAAAATTAATATTGTTAAAATGTCCATATTACACAAAGTCATTTACAGATTCAATGTAGTCCCTATCAAGATTTCAATGGCATTTTTTAACAGAAGTAGAAAAAACAATATTAAAATTTATGTAAAACCACGAAAGATTCCAAATAGCCAAAGAAATTCTGAGAAAAAACAAAGCAAGAGACATCACACTTCCTGACGCCTACTACAAAGCTATAGTAATCAAAACACAGTGGCATAAAAACAGACACACAGACCAATGGAACAAAATTGAGAGCCCACAAATAAATCCATGCATATATGGTCAATGAATATTTGATAAGGGAGACAAGAATACTTAATGGAGAAGACAGTCTCTTCTACAAATGGTAGTGGGATAATGAATATTCACATGTAAAAAAATGAAACGAGACCCCTATATTACATCATTCACAAAAATTAACTCAAAATGGATTAAAGACTTCAGTGTAAGACCTGAAATCATAAAACTCCTCCAAGAAAACATAGGCAAGAATCTCCTCGACATGGATCTTGATAATCGTTTTTGGATATGACACCAAAAGCACAAGAAACAAAAGCACTGATAAACAAGTAGGACTTTATCAAACTAAAAAGTTTTTGCACAAAAAAAGTAAAGGTCAACAAAATGAAAAGTAAACCTATGAAATGGGAAAAAATATTAGCAAACCATATATCTAATATTCGGTTAATATAGATAATATATTAGCTTCCATATCTATCCATATCCATAATATAATAGATTAGATATATTATACAATTCAACAGCCAAAAAAAAATCCGGTTAAAAAGTGGGTAGAAGACCTGGATAGACATTTTTCCAATGAGGATATATGAATGGCCCACTGGTACGTGATTAAGGTGTACAACATCACCAGTCACTAGGGAAATGCAAATCAAAACCACAATGAGATATTACCTTTCACCTGTTAGAATGAAAATTATCAAAAAACAAGAGATAACAAACGCTGGTGAGGATGTGGAGAAAAAGAAACCCTGTGCACTGCTGTTGGGATTATAAACTGATATAGCAAATACAGAAAACAGTATGGCAGTTCCTCAAAAACTTTTAACATAGAACTACTATATGATCTACAATTCCATTTCTGTAAATCTATCTGAAGGAAATGAAAATACTATGTAGAAGAGATATCTGCACCCCCATGATCATGCAGCATTATTTACAATAACTAAGACATGCAAACAATCTAGGTGTGTGCTAATGGAGGAATGGATAAAGAAGTTGTGGTACACATATACAATTGAATATTACCCAGACATAAAAAAGAATAAAACCTTGGGGCCAGCCTTGTGATGCAGCAGTTAAGTGCATGCGCTCCACTTTGGTGGCCCGGGATTCGCAGGTTTGGATCCCAGACATGCACTGATGCATCACATGTCAAGCCATGCTGTGGCAGTGTCCCGTGTAAAGGGGAGGAAGTTGGGAACGGATGTTAGCCCAGGGCCAATTTTCCTCAGCAAAAAGAGGAGGATTGGCATTCGATGTTAGCTCATGGATGATCTTTATCACATACACACACAAAAAGAATAAAATATTGCCATTTGTGAATACATGGTGGGATCTTGACATTAAATGTAATAAGTCAGACAGAGAAAAGATAATTCATGTATGATCTCACTCATATGTGGAATTAAAAAACACACAAAAACTCAGAAAAAGAGATCAGATTTGTGGATTTGTGGTTACCAGAGGTAGAGATAGTGTGGGAACAGGATGGAGTTGGTCAAAAGATACAAACTTCTAGTATAGATAAAGAAGCATTGGGGATGTAATGTACAACAAGACGACTATGGTTAACACTGCTGTATTTGGGAGTTGTTAAAAGAGTAAATCCTAAAAGTTCTCGTCACAAGGAAAAAAACATTTTTTTGTATCTGTATGAGATGATAGATGTTAACTAAATTTATTCTGGTAATCATTTCACAATACAGTTGTCCCATGGTATCCATGGGGGATTGGTTCTAGGACCCCCCTGCAGATATTAAAATCCATGATATGCTCAAGTCTCTTAATGTAAAATAAGGTAGTATTTGCCCATATTATTTATAATACCTAATACAATGTAAATGCTATGTAAATAATTGTTGTATCACTTAGAGAATAATAACAAGAAAACAAAGTCTGCACGTGGTCAGTGCAGTCATAACCATCAAAGGACTTTCAACCCAAAATTGGTTGAATCCACAGATGTGGAACCTAGAATATGGAGGGGCGAATGTACATGTAAGTCAAATCATTTTGCTGAACACCTTACACTTACACAGTTTAATTATATCTCAAACTAAAATTTTATCTCAATTTTAAGAATTATTTTATGTGATCTGTTAATTTGCAGGAAAAATGTCAAATAAAAAGAGATACAAGTCCCTAGGTTATATTTGTATTGGTAAATATTACTACTATAGGTATTTCAGAAATTATATGAGGCTGATAGGGATGTGTTAATTCTCTGGCTGTTCACGATAATTCTGGTTTCATATTGTCATAAACATATTTATTATTTTAAAATATTGCATATTACAAAACAACCAAATTTTCTTGTCAGATGAACTGTTAATATTTATTTTTCTTTTATTTTCATAGAAACTCCCTCATTGAATGCCTGACTGCTTGCAGCCCTTAGCAAATATTCTCTATCAAGTCTCAAAAGGTGTTTCAATTGGTCCTTAATGAATAAAAGGTAACCAAATGACAAGTGGACTTATACTGTTCAGAGGAAAGAAGAATGTGTCCTCTTTCCTTGAATAATAGCAGGGAGCGACAAAATTCCTTGCTTGCCCAAATTCTACCAGATTTGTCTGAGCTCCTTACCACTTGGCCTCAACTTTTGAACTTTCATGCTCTTCTCTGCCTTGTCCAATTTCAGCAAAAATTATGCTAAATCAGTTTAGCTAGAATTGTCTTCTTCCGTATCTGATCACACTCCGTTAGGTTCCTCATCCCCCACCATACCCCAGGTGATGTCTGATCACACTGCCCTGGGTTCAGCAAGAATTCTATTAGGTAGGATAAGCCAGAGTCCCCCAACCCTTTATATTTTCTCTTGGTAACTTTCTGTTCACTAACACCCATGCTACTCTTTGGTTATAAATTTCCATTTGCCCATGATGCACTTGAAGTTGAGCCCAATCTCTCTCCTAATGTGAGACCCTGTTTAGTGGTCTCTATATCTGTCACAATAGTCCCCTGAATAAAATCTTCCTTACAATTTTCTAACGAATTGAATGTGTTTTTCTTTAACACTAAGTCCCTTCCCCTTGAATCTGGGACTACTTAAATGTGGGAATCTGGGAATTTAAATGTGACAGAAGTGATGACATGCCAACTTTTAGGGCCAGGCTGGAAACTTCTACTTTCTTTCTTTTGGAACACTTGCTCTTGGAACCCAGATTCCATGCTACAAGGAAGCTCAAGCAGCCCTGTGAAGAATTCTATAGGAAAAAGAACTGATATTTCTAAACAAGCCCCAGACATTAGTTAGTACCAATCTACTAGCCTTGTGAGTAAGCCATCTTGAAAAAGGACCCTCTAGTATTAGTTAACTGCCCCAGATGCCAACATATAAGGCCCAAGAAGCCGTACTTGCTGAGCTTTGTACAAAATGTAGGTCTATGAGCAAAATAAATAATTGTTATTTTAAGCTCTTTAAGTTTTGAGGTGATGTGTGTCATAGGAATAGATATCCAGAACCTTAAGTCTAACAGTCCTGCTAAGGATTCTCTCAGAAAGTTAACTAACTGTGGTAAAATACTACAAAAGAAGATTTCAGACACCCTCATCACTGCTGTTCTAAGAAGTCATTGCAGGATTTTGGTGGTCTATGGTATAGCTGGAACAGATATTTCCTGGCATATGTGACATGATTTAGAGATAAGAAGGTAAAATCAGGAGAAATCAAAGACAGGAGGCTCTGTATCAAATTAAGTAGCACTTTAAAAATGTGTAATGGAAGAAATGATGACCATATTTCTGGTCCTGGCTCAGTGAGACATTCAGGAAGGGGCCTTTCACATGAATTAAATCAATTTTCTTTTCTTTTTGTCCTTCTGTTCCTTGTCTCTAGAACCACACAGTAAAATATGAATTACTGGCACAGTATCGGGAACAGAGAAACCTGTTTGTAAAAATCAACCTCCGGCCCTGGACAGTTCATGAGAAAGAGAAAGGTCATGAATTTAGCCTTTTGTATTCTACATATTAAAAATATAAAATGTGGGCCAGCCTGGTGGCGCAAGCGGTTAACTGCACGCGCTCCGCTGCGGCAGCCCGGGGCTCGCTGGTTCGGATCCCTGGCGCGCGCCGACGCTCCGCTTGGCAAGCCATGCTGTGGCGGCGTCCCACATAAAGTGGAGGAAGATGGGCACGGATGTTAGCCTAGGGCCAGTCTTCCTCAGCAAAAAAAGAGGAGGATTGGCAAATGTTAGCACAGGGCTGATCTCCTCACACACACACAAAATTTATATATAAAATGTATTCCAAGACTTTATGCTGAATAGTTTTTGAGACTTCTTGATATATAATTACCAACTGCTTATAAAATATTAAAAATCAAGTAAGTTTATGCCTGCTTTATATTTGAAACAAATGTAAAAACATTTATACTTCAAAGCCTGAATGAGTTTCATCCAACAGTACATATGGTATTTTTTGCAGAAATCAAACGTTAACTTCACAATGGACTTCTGATCTATGTTAGCTATGCTGTTTAGCTGCAAAGGATTGGGCTGCACTGAGATAAGATGGAAGGGTGACACATTTATTATCCAAATCCACTATATCCACACATTTCTCCTTCAATTACACGACACCACCTCTTGAATAAAAACTATAATTCTATTCTTCTCATGTTCTTAAAGCTACTGATACTTAAACATGACTGGCAATATATTGCAACATTCAAACCTAACTCTACCTATCCTTCTCCAGCCCACTAGACCAATTTTCTAAACTTCTGTTTTAAACTCTACAAAGCAGAATTCTTTGATAAACTCTTGCAGATATAGCATCTGCCACTCATTCCACTCATATCATTACTGGGGCCCTCTAACTGTAATTTATCACCCAGAAGAAGGGATTCATATATCCTAAAAAGTTGACTAAACAAGAAATACCATTTTTTTGCCATGTATATTAATATAACTCTTTGGAATCTAAGAAATTTTTGCCTAACCCAACATCACCAAGATTTTCGCCAATGATTTCTTACTTATGGTTTGTAAAAATTAATAAAAAGAAACCTCATTTTAAATGGAGTTAGGATACCACAAGGGATAGCTCCCATACAGTACCTCTCAAGGTCAATTACAGGAAAGGTCATCAATTACAGACCCCAACAGAAGTTATCAACAGAAATAATTATCAATTACAGACTCCAATAGAAGTCATCACATGGAAAGAATGTTTAATTATAGAAAGAAATGTACATTGCATCTCTAACGGAAATTAACTACTCCAGCAACTCACCCAATAAGAAACCATCATTTCCCTGAACTCTTGCTCTTCTCCAATGGACTTTCATTCAAAACAACCCCTCCCAATTTTTTCCTTTTTCTTATAAAATAATGTTCTTCTCATTTCATTGTTAGATTTGCCTATGGCTTTTGCCATAGCACGCAGGTTCCAAATTGCAATCTTTTGACTATTCCAAGTAAACTTGTTTTACTGGTGAAATAACTGGCTATTTTATTTTTAAGGTTGACATTATATTTAGGTCTGTGATCCATTTCAAGTTAAATTTTTTAAATGGCAGAAAGCATAAACGAATGTTCACTTTGTTACGTATAGCTTTCCAATTGTTCCCGCAACATTTGTTGAAGATTTTGGTTGATTTGGACTTTTGCCAGATATGAAAATTACCAGTAACTGTGTACAGTTCTGGGCATTTAAGGGAGAGGGGTGCTATTGAGACCAACTTGAAATTAGTAAAAGAGATTTATGGACACAGACAGGTGGATAAAGAGCCCCTGGCCCAGCTTCTGAGGCAGACAACCACATGACCTCATTGAGCAGAAGTGACTGCTTCTTGTGGACCTGAGACATGTGTGCTAGTTACACTCAAATGATTGTCTTGATGCTAGATACAGGTGAGTGTCATGCGAAACGAGTAAAAGAAAGCTTAACTAAATTGAAATCAGGAAGGTCTTTAGGTGGTACTTTCATGCCCTATCATACATTGTCAATTACTCCAAACAGGAAGAGACAGGTGCTCCATCTTCCACAGCAAGTAAAACTACTTTGTTACTGAAGGAAGATTTTCCATCCCCTTATGGCAACAGCCTAGCCAAGGAGAAATGTGCAGCTCAGTTAATGAGAAGGCATTGCCACTCTGAACTGTTACTTTTCTCCAATGGAATTTCCTTTAGAACAGCCCCTCCCTACTCCCTCTTTTTGCTCTAGAAAAGCAAGCTCCTATCCTTTGTCTCTGGATTTGCTGATGGTTTGCCATAACATGTACATCCCAAATTTCAATTCTTTTGGCTATTCCTAAATAAATTCATTTTGAGAGTATAATAACAAACAAAAACAAACAAATAAATAAATAAAAAATAAAAGCAAAAAATATTTGCTTTTTAAGTTGATGCCCGCAACTACAAAGAAGCTTAAAGTCCATTATCTTTGAGGTAGAAAAATTAGGGGAAGTACAGGGGAACTCAGCACATGCACCCTGGAGATCTCATGCTGTTTATAACCTTTGCATAACCACACCCTCTGGTTAACCCAGAGGTTTTCACCATGGCTGATGAGGATAGTCATCTGAGATATTTCAAAATACTGATGCCCAGTCCGTTGAATGAGAGTCTTGGGCAGTGCAGGGAGGTGACATTTTAAGTGTGCTCTTAGTGAGTCCAATGCACAGCCCAGACTGAGAATGTGGGAAGAATGTTCCTTAGCACTCCCTGGGTTTGGAATCAGCTGGGCAGGGATGTAGAAACCAAGGTGAGCACACCCACAAGCATCCCTCTCCACATTGCCCTGCATTGATGTCGTTCCCACTGGCTGCACCCACCACTCCCTGACACTCTATGACCTCCATGATGTTTCCCTTCTGGGCTGAGGCTGCCCTCTTCGCCTTCTTCTGGGTACTGTGGTGTTGTGGAGGACTTATGGAGGCCACCCTGCCTCAGAAGGGGGGAGATTGGGCCATGTCAATGATCTCAGGTAGGCACTGACCCCAGCCAGGGCACTGTAGCCTCATGACCAGGACACTCTCGCACCTGGCCCAGCCATCTGTATTGCCCCAACTTGGTCTTCTGGTTGCTAAACTTCTTGGTGACCACCTTTCCCTGTTCCAGGCCCAGCCTGTTATTTTATTCTCAAAACAAGTTTACTCAAGAATAGCCAAAAAATTGTATTTTAGATGTGCATTCTGTGGCAAACCATAGGCAAATCCAGAGAACAAAGAGCTGTAACTTGCTTTTTAGAGCAAAAAGAGGGAGTAGGGAGGGTATGTTATAAAGGGAGGTCCATTGGAGGAAAGTAACAGTTCAGAGTAGCAAAAGCTTCTCATTGGCTGAGCTGTGGCATTTCTCATTGGCTGGGCTGTTGCCCAGCGGGAAGAGAAACCTTCCTTCAGTAGTACAGTAGTTTTACTTCCTGTCCAAGATACAAACATACATATCTTCCTGTTTGGCGTAATTGATGAGGTCTGATAAAGCATGAGAGCTCCCCCTACAGGCCTTCCTGACTCCAATTTAGTTAAGATTTCTATTATTAATTTTCACATTTTCCCCTTTTCATCAGGATCTTTCTTGGAAAGCATTGCTGGTCAACATTCAGGTTCTATGCACTTACTGGTCTTGCCCCTTGCTGCCAGGAAGGGTATATTTTAGTTGCCATGTCCTGCATTGGAGGGAAAGTGCATAGTGGTTGAAAATCATTTAGGTCAAATTTAAGTAACAAGGGAGATTAGGAGGGAGAACTCTCAGGCATTTCTCATCAAAGGTCTGTATTTTCCCAAGATTGTACGTATCTCAAAATGCTTAGCCAGCATCATCTTATTGACAATGTCATTTTTACAGAGGTTTGACAGGCAATAGGTATAGAACTTCATAATATGTATACCAGAGTAAGATTAAAAACAATACTCTAAATACAACCTATAAGGTAGCCCTAACCCAGGATCCCACATCAGAAGGTAATCAGATGAACAAATAAAAAGACAGCGGATTGTTGGGCAAAATGTGTTCTGCCAACGTGCTTGCTCTCTAATTCTATGTAATTGAGTTTCCACTTCCCCAGAAGCATTTATCCATGTGCAACTGGAGGTGTTTTCCACTGAACAACTTCTTCCTTAATAATTAGATAATCAAGAGCTATACAGTAATCCAAAACTACATTTTCCAATGAGTTAAGGGACCATTGCTGAGCTGAAATTGCTTTGGCTGTGGAATTGACCATTCCTCTAGAGTCAGGAAGAGATTCCTGATCATTTCTTTCTTGGCACTCACTCCAATCCACAGCAAGAAAGCTCTTCCCACAGAGGCAAACCCAGAGTCACATATGCCTCCTGGAAGTTCTCATTTAAAGCAACTATGGATATTCAGTGGGAGAAACCAATGAGAGGTCTCCGGTTATGCAGAGGAAACAGGATAGTGAATACAGCAAGGTTGCACTATCCTTGAATTCTCCTCTCAAGGCAATGTGTTGCCCAAGCATAATTGCCATTACTGAAACCTCCACAGAAAAAGATGTAACCCGGGGGTGTACACAAGACTCCTGCATTAATGATATCATCTATAGACTCATTCATCAGCATAGAGGCATTAGCATTATATCACCAAGGCTCAGATATTATATTGTTTCACACTGAGAAGTTGCCTCAATATGTAAGTATATCAAGAAATTTATAGATGGTCTAGGTCACATTGGTGGCCACACAGAATTTTTTATACAAATATGCAAAAGATCCTGTTTTCTCCTCCAAAGCTTGGATTAAATTAAAGCAAGGGACAATTTTAGATGGGCTTAACACCCTGACTCAGTAAAAGGGGGTAGCAGAGCAATTGAGACCAACAGCATCTGGAATCTCCATGAAATTACTTATAGGGTGAACTAATGGGTCATTACTATCTTGGACAGACCATGGTTTCTAGTGGCAAATCCAGCAACCAGAGAGTTTCCTCTCTTTCACAAGTAATTGTGAAATTCAGACAAGGGCATTGTCCTTCCAGGAAAGAAAGGGAGGAAATAAAGCAATAAACAACACTGGTAAGAGAGTATATATATACGCCTGGTCTGGTCATTTGGGAAAGCCATCTGCCTCAGATGTCAGCTGATTCTCCTCCTAGTCAATTTGATTTGAACGTCTCCAGGATTTGTTCAGGACCAGATATCAGGTGTTTTCCTTAGCTGTGAGATGTACACTCAAGGCTGAAGTTTGGCTGCCATCTGGGTAGGGAGTAGGGTGTAGTATAGTCCCCTCCAAGGAGATTTCAAGGGCAGTAAAATTGGAAATGTTAGTTTGGAGCATCATAGCCAGACAATGAAGGAAACTAGAAGTTAGGATCTAGTCCACCTTACAGGGATAAGAATACCTTAAAGGAGCTGGCCCTGTGGCCTACCAGTTAAATTCAGCATGCTCCACTTCAGCAGCCTGGTTTCAGTTCTTGGGAATGGACCCACACCACTCATCAGTGGCCATGCTCTGGCGGTGATCCACATACAAAACAGAGGAAGATTGACACAGATGTTAGCTCAGAGTGAATCTTCTTCAAACAAAAAGAGGAAGATTTGCAATGGTTGTTAGCTCAGGGCAAATATTCCATAGCAAAAGAAAAGAAAAGAATAGAAAGGGGGAGAGAGAAAGAGAAAGAGGGGGAGGGGCGGAGCGAAAGAGAGAAAGAAAGAGGGGAAGAGAGAAAGAAAGAAAGAAAACCTTAAAGACAATAGGACTAGAATTTAATATCCACAAAGTTGTACACATAATTTGTCTCCCCACAATAACTTCCATTTTTATTAAAGATAATCATAGAAAACTAATCTTTTTATATTAAAGTTGGTCTGATTAAATATATAAATGTAGCAAAAATTGTGATTAAACTTATAAGCTCTTTTTAAAGATTGCTTTGCTGAGAGCTTGTAAGCAAGGTACTAGGTCAATTTTGAAGCAGTTCCTTAAACTGTCTGGTCAGATGTGAGTCTATGTACATCTTTCTTGAATACAACGTTCTAGTCAAAGTTTTGGTAATGTACCCAATACTTTTAATTATTCTGTTATAAAGGGAGCAGACCTTTACTGAACCCATGCAAATACATACTTTGTCATATAAGAATACTTAAGAGTTTTTAAATTCTGGAGGGATCAGGTAGAGACAACCCTTGTTGCAAAGAAACACTTTACCAAGTTGCTGTAAGTTATAGATAGGTTAAAGGAGAGGAGGAAAAGGAATCCTTTACATTTAGAAAATGATACATCAGAGCAACCAGTCTTTCACTTGAGATCCAGAAACTCCCCCCAAGTCAGTGTTGTGATCTTAAAGTAAAATCTGTGTTCCAGAATACTTGTCAAAGTCTTTTTCATGAATCTCTTTGAAAATGAAGCACATCAGTAAAATCATCAGAGTAAAACAGTAACTGTCTGGAAAGATGTTATTTAGAATTTGAATATTTTGGTAAGTTTGTCAAAAATATCAAAAAGTTTGGACATTTGACCAAATAAGATTGCAGATAATTATAAAATAATATTTAAGTATCTATTTGACCACAGTATTTACAAAGGCAAATACAAAGTTTACATAATTTTAAGTAAAACTTAATTTCTTCAATACTAAGAAGCTTAGTTCCCTTCAGTTATTAAACACCTGATAGAAACAACATAGAAAATTATTTTGACAGGGCAAAAAATTTCTGTTTTCTAGGCATATTACTTAAAGGTAAAGAAGCTTCAAGATCTGTTTCACAATAGACTAATATCCCAATAACACCTTGTCCTCTTAAGAGAAAAGAAAGACATATTTTAATTTTTCATGAGCTTATTTCAACGTTAAAATGTATTCACTCCAATTTTAGCCAGTTCTGAATGCTCATAAAATTATTTTCTCAAGATTACTTTCCACACAATTTCTGCAAGTTTTTTTTACATTCAGATTTTGTCCTATTTTTCTTTTTCCCATTCCAAAATATCAATCCTCTTTTAGGACAAATTCGTTTTCTTATCCTTCAACAGAATGCATTTCCAATCCTCTTACTTTCTTTTACCAAAACACACATCCTCCCTTCTTAGCATACAGAGATGTTTTCCTTTTTTGTTTCTAGTAGCTTTAGTTACAAATATTGGAATTCCTAACTCATATAATGCTTAATTTTCCGTGAAAACTAAGAAGTAATCAATTGTGAACTGGAAGATATATAAGTAAACTTCAGAATTTCTAAGAGTATATGTCCTTTTAAATAGTGTAATCTTTCAATGTGGCACAAGACATGTTGCCAGCAGATTAGTCAAATCTAGGGAGGTAGAAAAATATCATGACCTTATAACATAGACATGTAAATAGACATAAACAGAAATCTCATAGTTGTCTCTTTAAAAGTTTTAAACATGTCTCAGATACAAAACTCAAAAGAACAGTTGGATCCAAATTATATTTCTGACAGGTGGAGTAAGTTAACTATACTTGTTTAGATGGCCAAAGTCTTTCACGGAACATTTTTATTTGAATACTGTAAGATCCTTTTAGAGGAGTTTTTGAAATCATTTTTCCTACTATTAAAAGTCTAGAGTAATTGCTATTTAAATTTTTCTTTCTAGTTATTTATTTGTTCCAGTCAATTTAAAATAGTAATTAGGGGTTAGCATTTGAATCCTCAGAGTGTTTTACTTTAAAAGATGCCAATTTTCGCAGAAGGGACGAGAGGAAGATGGTGTTGGTATGGAGCCTGGGCACGAGATGGCACGTGGAGTGGGGTCTGAGACAAAGGAGTCTGGAAATAGAAAGAAAATGGCACCTGAGACAAAGAAGAAGGGGAAGGGAATCATGAGGCTTCAGAAGCCATTTTGTTTTCCCTCAGGTTTTTAGTTGTTTTGGCTACTGTAAACAAGGTATCTTTTACTAAAATGATTTTAGAGCTTTGTTCATATCCAGAAGCCTCATATCCAGAATCAATTAAAATAAACACACTATTTGTTTTGCCTTATTTTAGAGATGTTGATTTCTCATTTGGTTTTAAGAAAAATTAGTTTGGGGAGATTAAAATTTCTCCATAATGGTCATTGCAATTGCAGACTGCTTTTGGTCTGTTTGGCCCACTTAGTTAAAAATGTGCATGTAAAGGGCCCAAAGTTCTTAAATACACAACCATAAGGGGCCCTTGAAGCAGAGTTTCTCTTAGCATATTTAAAAGATTGGGATCCCACTTCTAAAATTTCCTCTGAAAACCCAAGAATGTTCCTAGAGTTCTAGCCCTGATCCCCAAAGGAATCCACAAACCAAAGAAAATTTCTGGATTCCCATCCCTGATTTCAAAAGGAATCTGAAAGCCAAAGAGAAACTCCTAGATTTACAGCAAGCCCAAGCCCCAAAAGAAAGTGTACTTTCAAAAGGTAATGAGAACTCATCAAAGATGATGCCTTGAACCTAAACACAGAAGCTTGGCCCAAGAGGACATAATCTCCCACCGAGAGGACAAAGCCTTTCCTAATCCCAAATAAAGTCAAAGAGCTCAGAACACAAAGGGAGTTAAGCTCAAAATTTAAGAGAATACTCACTAAACTGAAATGGGGCCACTGCCCGAAGCAATGAGCACAAGGGCTTAGTTCAGTACCTCACATGATTCAGGGGGTTGCTCCCTGTCAGGGGCCACCTCCTTTGGATACCACGTTTCTAACACCAAATAAGTCAACTTAAAGAGCAAATTTGCCTGTTATTTTACCTTCAAAATGAGTTTATTTGGGGATAGCCAAAAGAATTGCAATTTGAGATGTACCTGCTATGGCAAACCAGACGCAAATCTGGAAAACAAAAGAGAGGAGATTGCTCTTATGGTTCAAATGGGGGAGTGCGGAGGGACTGTGTAAACAAAAACCCATTGTAAAAACTGACAGTTCAGGGTGGAAATGGCTTCTCATTATCTTTGCTGTTGTCAAGGGAGAGAAATCTCCCTTCAGTAGTAAAGTATTTTATTTCCTATTAGAGATGTAAGCATTTTTCTCTTCCTGTTTGGAATAACTGATGATGTATGAAAGGGTATGGTTGCTTCCTGCCCTTCAGACCTTCCCAACTCCAACTTCGTTAAAGTTTCCTTTATTAATTTCCATACTGTACTATCATTTTTAAGTTGACTCTTTATTGATTCAATGTTCATATATTGCTGTAAATTTTAGAATATTTTCTACAGTTTTGATAAAGTTCTTTTTTATTCTTTTTTTTTTTTAATTTTTATGAGGAAGATCAGCCCTGAGCTAACATCCGTGCCAATCCTCTTTTTGCTGAGGAAGACCAGCTCTGAGCTAACATCTATTGCCAGTCCTCTTCCTTTTTTTCTTCCCCAAATCCCCAGTAGATAGTTGTATGTCAAAGTTGCACATCCTTCTAGTTGCTGTACGTGGGATGTGGCCTCAGCATGGCCGGAGAAGCGGTGCATTGGTGTGCGCCTGGATCCGAACCGGGCCGCCAGTAGCGGAGCATGCGCACTTAACCGCTAAGCCACCTGGCTGGCCCTGATAAAATTTATTTTAATAATTTTTATTTTTTCAGTGTTTCTGATGAAATTTAGATACCTAGTCCACAATTTTCACTGATGCCACTTAAAAAGTTTTTGTAATGATTATATATTTTATGTTTGCTTTTTGAACTCTCTTTTTCTTTGCTTGAGGTCAGGTAGTGGTTTCACAGAGAGTTCCTTAAACACTACATTTAAGTCAACTTTTTCTTTATTCAACACATGCCTCACACTTGAATATTTTCCAGAGTTCTGAAACAGTTGATTCTGACAATTTTTGCTTGTTTTTTCAGTATTTCTCTGGGGGGATGGTCCCTTAGAGCTTCCTATTCCTCTATTTTTGCTGATTTCAACTGGTTGGAAATTTAGCGCAATGTTAACATTTTCAGTATGTTTCCTCTAGTCTTACATTTCTATGGGAAGGGCAGAACTTGGATCCTGGCTGCTTGTGGTGGGAAAAAGGGCCCAAAGTAGAATTATTGCCAGAGAATGACTTTATATCATGAGTGCAGAAAGTTTGAATTTGGACTGGGGAAAGATGTGGTGGAATTGGAAATGACTCCACCAGAAAGATTCAGTACCTATCTTTTGCTTTTTCTTCAGGGATCTTTAGAGATTAGTCTTATATCACTTGCACTTCGGATTACTCAAGTAAAAGTCCTATGCCCATTTCCTCCTCTAGAATGGAAGACACCATCTCCATTTGTTAGCAGTATTTTCCCTGTTTAAATCAATACATAAATTCATTTACTTATAATTGTATATATTTATTACTTCATTATGTTGGTCTAGTGGTTAAGATTCAACATTATCACCGTTATACCCTATGTTCATTTTCCTGTCAGAGAACCTCACCACCATGGTGAGGTTGGTTGTCATCCTGTGGTGGCTGCATGTTGCTGTGATGCTGAAAGCTATGCCTCTTGTATTTCAAATACCAACAGGGTCACATCTGGCGGACAGGTTTCAGTAGAGCTTCCAGACTAAGAAACACTAGGAAGAAGGATTGGCCATCCACTTCTGAAAACATGGGCCATGAAAACTTATAAAAATCAGTGGAACATTGTCTGATACAGTGTTGAAAGCTGAGAGGATAGTGCAAAAATGTTCTGCTCTGCTGTACATAGGGTTATGAGGACTTGGAATTGACTCGATGGAACTATCTGCAAGAGAGTCCATTAATCAAATATGTTACATATGTTTACTTATGAATTATATAAATGTACCATTTCATTAGTATAACAAATGCATTATATAGCTAATAAAAATTTTAAGAAGATGAATAAATATAAATAAATTTTTTTTCTTCTATTTCAGTTAATTATCTTGTATTATATCTGACATACTTGGGTGATAACTAGCTTAGAAATTTCTACCAAATTTGAGACTTTAGATGCCTTTAGCTCTGTCATCTTGCCAGCTGGCTTTAAAGAGGAAATTTAGTGTGAGTTGGTTGGGGAAGGGACATAAAATCTCTACTTGACACTGCCACCTTATCTCTTCACATCCTATTAGTTGGATTAGAACAGTGGGTTCCAAACCTCGCTGAAGAGATGAGTCTGGAACAGTATATCTCTCACTTTCTTCTTCATCTCTTTTTCTTTCTTTCTGTCCTTCCGTCTTTATAGTTTCCCAGGTGATTCCGATGGTTATTTGCTTTGGGGCGCTGCTGGGCTATACTAAGCTTCTCTTTTTCTTTCTTTTTTATATTTTGTGGTCTCAGTTTAATAAAAAGAAAAAGAAAATTGTGTTTTATGAAAATGTTGTGATTTTAGTAAACAGAAACTTCATTTAAAATGGAGTTAGTAGCCCTGAATGAAAGATACAACAATGGCAATTCCCAACAGGAAGAAGCCTTCCTCATCTTGCCCAGCAAGAGCTCAGCCAGTAAGAGACTGGTACAACTCAGCCAATAAAAAGTCACTATATTTCAAACTCATAACTCCTCCAATGGACTGTTTATTTTAAAATAACCCTCCTAATTTTCTCTTCACATCTATAAGAGAGTTTCTTCTTCCTTTGTTGCTTGGAACTTGAAGGCAGCTTGTCATGGTTGCAGATCCTGAACTGCAATTTTTTGCTGATCTCAAATGAACCCATTTTCGCTGGAGATGTAACTGATTGTCTATTTGTTTAAGGTCAACATTTTGTGGCCTGTAGGAGGATTCAGAGAAATCCACCACCAACTCCAAGGCTGGTGGGAAAACAGGTGTTGGCACCCACAGAGCCTGTTGAGCTTACTGATTTCTCATTGACGCTGGAGTTTGAGGGTAAGTATTTCTCCTGGATCTGAACATCCACTCTCTTTTCATTTTAAAGCTCTCATGATCTATTCAAGATCTACTTTAAGGCTTCCTCCTTTTCTGGTTAAGGCCTTATTTGTCTGTGGGTATTTGTTGGGCATTTTGACTAGACTCTTGAATCAGCTTGTTTCATTGGTATAGCTGTTCAGCCTTCAGTTTTTTCCTCTGGAATCAGCCATCAGCCTGATTCCTTCAGAACTGTAACATCTCATTGTTTAGATCATTCTCAATTCCTAAGACTGAAGGAAAATTTTAAATCAAAATTATCCTGAAACTCCTATAAAAAAACTCTCATTTTCTCTCTGTCCCTTAAAGTTATAAATTTTACCTTGTCTTTAAAAAGTAAAAACACCAAAACATAACAGCCCATAATTAGACTAAACCTGGCTGACTCAATCAGTAAAGCCTAAGTTTAAAAAAAACTTTTGTTTTAAATATACGCTGCTAGAAAGACTCTTTTGCCCCAAATCTAATTCACGGCTTCCTTGTCTAAGGCAAATTTATCTTAAAAGTCTTCCCAAACATATAGCAACAATAAGAAAAAGATTAAGCATGTAACCTTAACTTGTTCCATCTTGTAGTGACACAATTATTTATAAATTACTGAGTTTTCCATTGTACCTGATTCATCGCTGAAACTTTTAAAATAAAAGCTATTAGATCTCTATTTGTGTCCGTGTATGTATATGTATGTATGTTATAGATATGATATTTTTCTACTTACAGATGGTATAGCAAAATTCATTTCTGTAGAGCTCTGTTTAATTAACTTAAAGTAAGCGCTTACATAAGTTATTTCTAAATATAATAAAAACCAACCCAAATGTTTTTCAAGTTAACATGATATAAAATAATCTTTGTTAAATAAAAATTTACTTAAGTTTGTTGGTTTAATTAAAGTAAACATGCCTTCAGAGTTATCAACATTGGGTATAATACAAACATACAACATTAATTCCATCTGGATTATTAATCTAATAAACTCATGCTATCTCTGTCATAAAATTGGTTAGCAAAAAAATAGTAATAATAATTTAAATGGCTAACATCTTTAATGTCATAAAATTTTCTCGAATAATCTATCTATGATTGTTAAAAACAAATTATATAGATGTTAATAAAATAAAGATTTTTAGCTACAATAATCATAGTTAATGGTATATGTACTTAAAAATAACTTCCCCAATTCTTTTTGATGGCTTAAAATTTTAAAGTTTTACTAGGTATGGTTAAATAATAAAAAGTTCATTAAATATCTATATCATCTCCAGACAAAATAAAATAATAAAATATTAATTACTGTTCAGGAGCTTATCTACTTTTGGCTTCTTATTACAGAAAAACTAAAAGATAATTTTCAGTCTATTAATAAACATGTTTTGTGATTTGTTAAAAGATTACACTAAGAAAAAGTATGTTTCTAAAAATTATAAAACATGTTTATAAATTTGCGAATCTGAAGACTATAAATATAATATACAGTTCACAATTTTCCCTTCTTAGTTTTCATTAGAAATTGAGGTTTCTAAGGGTTAAAAATTCTATTTAGTATATATAATTGTAACTTCTACAATTAATAAGGGAAAAATGTCTACAGTGAAAATAACATGTAAATTTTTCATAAAAAGTATACAAATGAAAACATATTTTGTTAAAAAAATAATCATTTTGTCTCAAAATAAAACTGATTATTTCTGAATTAAAAAGAAAAGAGAGAGAGAGAAGAGAATCATACCTTGTGTGATCAATTTAATAAAAATTATTTTAAAAATAAATTTTAACATCAATAGTATATATAAAACTGGAACTTAATTTTCTTTTTATCTCTCAAAAAGAACAAAATTTTCTTGGAATATTGGTCTGCTCCTGATGAGATTATGAAAGTTTTTGCCTTATTTTTTTTGTGTGTTTTATCACAGCTACTTCCTGTGCCTCATGCCAAAAGCTGAATGAGTCTTTTCTATTAAAAGAGCTAAGGTTTTGTGGCTATGTAACCTTATTTGTCTTTAAAATCTTTTCATCAGTTTGGTTAAATAGGTAATTAAATATTGTTTCATAATGGTCTGTGATCATATTTAGTCAAGTGTTTTAAAACCTCTTTGATATTTTTGATTAACTTCCCAAAATCAAATTCTAAATGAAGTCTGATCTCTAGATAACTTTGGGATTTTTCAGAGGATCCCTGAAACATCTCAAAGGATTTGTTCTCTCTCCTTATAAAAACAGCGATATTAGACTAAAGAGACTTATTTGATGTGTTAAATTACATGGAAAGCATTATCAAATAAGAAATAACATTGTCTTTATGTTGTACATATACAATTATATGTTAGAAGAATTCCAGAAATTATGTGAAATTTCTGCAAGTCTACTATGTTCTGCTATAAAAATGTTGTCTGTCATCAAAAGTGAGCCTAACACTAATTATCAGGAAAATGGTGTAGCATTTTAGCTGATAGTCATGCAAAGGCAACAATAATAGAATCTATAATTGTTATGACATGTGCACAAACTCGGTTCTGTTTTTGGCTAAGGAAAAATTAACCCCTCATTGCCAGACTTTTGCCATCCTGATGTCCTTGTAACATGGCAAGATTCTGCTCCTGAATCAGGGAAATTAAGATGGGTAAACAATGGCTGAAGTTAAACCGTCAGGGCTATGGGAAACCCAAGATGGCCACTTTGTTCTTCCCAGTGGCCTCGAAAACTCCGTTTTTCAGTTTTCACATTATTTCACCCAATAGGAAAAACTATTTCTGTCCCCAGAGACCTCAGTACTCCTCCCTCTGGCTCCTTTGAGCACATCGAGTTGGACTTCATTCAACTGCCACTTAGTATGGGTTGTCAATATGTTCTTGTTAGTATATGTATGTTTTCTGTATGGGTTAAAGCCTTCCTTTGCCACAAGACTGATGCCCTCTCAGTGACAATAAAATTACTAGAAAATGTGTTTCCTACTTCGAGGATACCTTGCACAATTTCCAGTGATAAAGGCACCCACTTCACTGAGCAAATTATACAAGCTTTAACAAAAACCTTACAAACTTCTTGGAATTATCACTGCTCCTCTCAACTTCAATATTAAAAATTGAGAGAACTAACAGAAAAACCGTATTCAAGCAGAACAAGAATGAATTACATGGGACTGAATGAACTGATGAGGAGGATTATAATTTTTATGACTTTTTGTCTAAAATATTACTTCTTTTTAATCTTTCACTTTTCCAGATTTAAGGAAATAATTTTTCCTTTTCTCTTAAGCTGTCTGTGACTTACAGCAATTTAGTGAATTATACTTTTTAAACAAAATTAAAATATTTATCTTTTTCTCTCTACCTGATCCCTCCAGAATTTGGAAACTCTTATAAAGTGAATATTATTCTATGGCAAAATATTTATTTGCATAAGTTCAATAAGAATCCTTATAACATGACACAATTGGAAACATTGCTTTTATTATCAAAGCTTTGACTGGAATGACATATTTGAGAAAAATAGGCATAAACAGATATAACCAGATAGCTTTTTAGGAACAAAAATTGGCTTTTATGGAATAAACACCACTTGTAAATATTGGCCTGGTACTTTGTTTACAGGGTTCCCAGCAACTATACCAAGTAAGTAAGTAAGGTCACTTATCTGGCAGGTGCAAGGAACCTCAATATTTTGGGGAACTTCAAAAGATGAGAAGAATTCACCAAAATCTGTAGGTATATATCTGATAAGTCTTTGGTTTTCCTGACCTTGAGAGGCCTTTAAAATTCAGTCTAAGATTCCTTACAAACAGTTCCCATAAAGCAGGTTTAAAAGAGCCTACATGATCAATTGCTATTCTTGCTATACTTACATAAATAACTGGGTCAAATTTATTGAAATTACATTTATTTTACAAATCAGTTAGTCTTAATTTGGCTATCTTTGCTAAAAATAAGGGTGATTTTAGAAAGAAAAATATGTTTCAGTAAAAAACTATAGTACACACTTCCAAATATTAACTCCTAGTGCTGTTAAATTTCTTTAAGTTTGTTGTTTACCTAAAAACTGGACTAGATCTTAAATTCTTCTAATTTCCTCAAATATCTGGCTACAAATCTCCCAAGTAATGTTTTCAATTTTTTCCATACATTCAGAATCATTGAGAACCAAACCTGCCCTTTTCCTGAAGGCCTAGAAACTAAAGCTGGACTACTTGATATAAACTTAAGAGACATTCATCTCTGTTGCTCTGTAAGCCACTCAGAAAGATACCAGAACACCCAATGACATCATCAGAGACATTTAAATTTAAAAAAGATGCTTTGACTCTGACATCTAGGGATCTGTTTGTCTGGCTGCACCCTGAGCTCAGAAACCGGTTTATAATTTGCTCCAACCGTTAACCATTGCTCTTCTTTGATTCCATAGAAATGTCTCTTATTAAATACCTGATTGTTTGCACTGTAGATCTAACTTTGAGATCCCATCTGCATCACTGCATCCTGAAATGAGACACAAGTGTTTAACTGAACTGACCTATTTTCAAGACTAAAAGATTAATTTAATGAAATAATTGAGCAATCTACCAAGTCAAATTTTAATATGTGAAAGTTCTAGGGAAGTTTCAGAGGAGGAAACTGTTGGGGCCCAGGACAGACTGCGTCAAGATTTTCCACAACGGCATATTGACTATTTTGAGTTTAATTTCCTTAAAAAGCAAAAAGGGCTTTCTGAAATTCTGTCTGTTTCCCCTGAAAGCAGAAAATAAATCTCCCATGTGAAAGGTGCTCTCCCTGCATCCTTATCAGTAGAGCTACGGATTTCTAGCCTGAGAAGCCTGGATAAACAAACCTTGCTAATTATGTACCCAAAAGCTAAGATTTTTGTCCTGTCTTTGTGTAAAAGATATACATGCTGCCTGCTTTGTTCACTCTCTAAGCATCATGTTTATGATTATCTGGTGTGCACATAATTAAACTGGATTTTTCTCCTGTTAATCTGGTCTTGTGTAAATTTTACTATTAGTCCAGCCTTAAGAACACAAAAAGGGAAGAAGGGGGATTTTTTCCCCTACCCCCACAAGTATTATTGTCCTTATTGATTTTGATTTATCTTTCTTCTGAGTCATTATCAATTTGCCTCATTCTTTCTTCAAATCTCTTAAATTTTCCTGACATTGAGCTTTTTATCATTTTCAAATGCTCAGGGAAGATACAAACATGAATTACATGTCACCATTTAGCATGGCAATGTGTGCCTATTCCTGCTTTGAGTATTCAGGCACTAATACAAATGAAGCATACATTTCTATCTATAATTCATCCCTATCTATAATTGATATCAATTTGTACATTTACTATAATTTTATAGTAAAATACAATAAATTATCTTAGTCTAAAATTTTTTAGTGTATTTCAGCAACTATCTAACATATGGATGTAAAGTATCTCAAGGAAAGGGCAGCAGTTTTTAGTTTGAACAAACACATTACATAGATTAGTGGCAAAGCTGGTGGTAATGGAATTCATTAAATGGTGGTATTCTAGCTATTTCTGCTATCAGTTTCCCAGTTCTTGCCTCTGGAATATCCCGTGACAAAGATTATCTCCTTGACAAAACTCTAAACAGGTTCCTATTAGCCTTTTTGTGGTGAGGCCCTATTCTTGGGCCTTGTCCTCAGGAGCCTAAATTGTAGCAAGAATCCTGCTAAGTCAGTTTAGTGAGTACCTCCACCCACCATATCTGATCACCTTAGTATCTTATCAAATTCCTCATTCTCTTCATCCTCCAGGTGATGTCTAATCACCCATTATGCTTTCAGCATAAATTCTGTCAGGTCATTTTAGCAAGAAACCCCCAAACCTCTGATGTTTTCCTTCTATCAACTCTCCAGCCTATTCTTGGCAATAAATTCCCACTTGTCCTTGCTGTTTTAGGAGTTGAGCCCAGTTCTATACTGAGGTCTTTTTTCCTCTATTGCAACTGTCTGAAATAAAATCTGTTAACCACTTTAACTACTGTCTAGATTTTGTTTTCCAAAATGCAATATTACCTTCAGAGAGTGTAGCTACTAGTTTAAGTAGGTTAACAACTATTTATTTAACGAAAGCCTGGGTTATTTGTATGCACATTAAACTTGGAGAGGTACTGGACTAGATAACATCCAATCCAGACCTTAATTGGATAATTCTGTAAGCTTTCATATGGTCACAGATCAAATTATATTAAAAGAAAAAAATGAAAAAATACACCACTCATCAAGTCATGTTGCGGTGGCATCCCATATATAAAATGGAGGAATATGGGCACAGATGTTAGCTTAGAGCCAATCTTCCTCAGCAAAAACAGGAAGATTAGCAATATATGTTAGCTCAGGGACAATCTTCCTCACCAAAAAAAAAAAAAAAAAAAAAAAAAAACCCAACCCGGAATACAAATGCGAATAAGACACAGACAATGTTCTTAGCAGTTAGAACAAAAAACAAAACAAAACTAATACTATATGAAGGAAACAGTAATAGAAGCATTGACAAGATTCATACAGGTAGCCCAGAGGAAAAAATGTTTCTCTTAGGTGGGAATAAGCAGACAATCAGTGAGATGCCTGGGTAGGTGACCTCTGAGCTGTAATTTGAAAATCAATACGACTTTATTTGTTAAACAATCAGACATAGAGCATTCTAGATAAAGGAATCCATTTGATTAAAGTAAGGGACAGGAAACATCTTGGTGTGTTCAAGGAAACCGGAGAAGTTTAAGCTGGAGAAGCATGATCAAATAAGGACTTTAGAAAAATAACCAGCAAAATCTGGAAGCCCTGGCAAAGTACAAATAAATTCTTGCTGCTAACAGAGGAGCTCCTCTCCTTTCTCTTGCAAGCAGGAGATTTTCTTTTTTTTACTCCAGTGAATTATCTTGGGAACTTTAGGCCTAGAGAGGAGGGAGGAAGGAAGAGGAAAGGGATATGTCAAGGGATGAGTTTTCTTTATCTTTCCTCCTTCTTCTTCTTTACTACTACCTTCCTCTCAGAGCAGGAGGGCTGAATACCTGCTAAATATCAGACACTGTTCTAAGAGAGAAGACATAGCAATAAACAGACAAAATGATCTGCCTGTATGTGTACAGTTTAATGGGAGTGTCAGAAAATAAATAAATAAACAAATACAATATATGACACCCACATGGTAATAAATGTTACTGTAGAGGAGAAAAAAGTTTCCTCAACTCGCTTAGGGTCCCTGGCTGGGTCTGACAATTTAACTGACAAAAAAATATTAGCAAGAGAAAAACACACACATTTGTTTAATACAAGTTTTACCTGACACGGAAATCTTCATAAGGAAATGAAACCTGAAGAAATGTTAGACTTGAGTGTTTTATGCCAGTTTTAATGAAAAGGAGAGTCATGGAAAAATATGATAGGACAAAGAGTATGAGATTAGTGAAGTAAACTGGGGGGAAATTAGCAAGGCCTATTTGTTAGGATTCTTCTCCGTATCCCCTTATCTTACAGATAAAGATGCTTCTTTCTTGCCAATATAGGGAGGGCACCTCTCACATGAGTCTTATGACCTGTTTAAGGGGAGAAGTGTGGTGGGGAAGTCAGAGTGACCTTCTTGATTCTGGCATGTTCTCCAAGTCCTTCAGCTTAAAATATTCTATGTGCCAAGGTGCCATATTTTGGGTAGCATGTCCTGAATCCCATTACTAAAAAGAAAAATGAAACAGGGAAGGAGATAAACTGTGCTTTGTGGTAGTGGAAAGAGGATGTTGTGATTTTAAATGGAATAGTCAGGGACAGCCTCATTGGGAAGGTGGTATTTCAGTGAAGTGTCCCTCCTCCCATGTGGATATATGGGGAAAGAATTTCAGGGAAAAAAATAGCAAATGCAAAATCTTTGATGGGAACATGATAGCAATTTAAGGAACAGACAGGAGATCCATGTGAGGATCAGTCAGTGAATGAGGGAAAGAAGACTAGGGGACATCAGAAAAATATTCAAGGTTCAGATCACATGAGGCCTTACATGCCATAGCAAAGCCCTTGGTTTTTCTTCTGAGGGAAAAGGTAGACTCCTGAAAGGCTTGAGGAGAGGAGGGGTGCAATCTGATTTACACTTTAAATTAATCCCCTGACTTCTATGTAAAGGTTAGATGTGGTGGTTGGGGGATACACAATTAATAGATGAATTAGGAGTCTGTTACAAAAATCTGGAAGAGAGACAATGGTGGCTTGCTGAGGGTGGATGTGGTGAGAAATTATCTGATTATGAATCCGTATTTTTAGAAGGCAAAGCTAGTAGGACTTTCTGACAGGTCAGACATGGGAAGTATATTAGTTTCCTACTGCGCACTTTCAAATTGTGACAAATTCAGTGGTTTGAAACAACAGAATTTCCCTTACAGTTCTGGAGACCAAATCCTGAAATAAGTCTTATGGGGCTAAAATCAAAATATTGGCTACAAAAATCAAGGGCTGGTTACTTCTGGAGGCAGGAGAGAATCTGTTTCTTGCCTCATGCCAGAGTCCAAGTGGCACCTGGCACTCTTGGTTTGTGGCCACCTCACTTTAACCCTGCCTTTGTGGTCATATTGCCTCCTCCTCTTTCATAGTCTAATCTCCCCCTGCCTCCCTCTTAAAGAACATTTAGGATTATAGTTAGGGCCCAGCCAGCTAACCCAGTATACTCTTCCCCATCTCCTTGTCCTTAAAGTAATCATATCCACAAAGCTCTTTTTGCTATTTAAGATAACAGTCACTTGAAGGACTAAGACATGGAGACCTTTGAGGCCATTATTTAGACTACTACAGAGAGTGAGACAAGCAGAATAGTTAAGAATAACTTTAATTTTTGACTTTGGAAGTTGGAAAAAATTGCTGCTTACTGAATCACAAAGACTGTAGGAGAAATGAGTTCACTGAAATGAGTCTTTTAGTTATGAACATTGTAGCACCTTTCCAAAAGATTCTTTTTAATCTTTATATTTAAAATTGTGTGTTACATGTATACAATATAGAAATGTAACTAAAACATAAATGTACAATTTGATGACTCTTTTATAAAGCAGACGCTTGTAATACTGAACCTCTTAATCTCATGTGCCCGATGTGCAACAAGCCAAACACTGAGACATTAGTGCTTGGAGATGGAGAAAAGTCCCATTCAAAGTTGTCCAAGACATGAAGGTGGGAGAATGAGTTCACTCAAATCCACCTTCATAAGATCAGAAACTAGGGGGGTTTTATAGAGCTAAGGGACTTGGCAGGAGAAGCTTCAGAGAATCAAAGGTGTCACTCCAGATAAGCCCCTGAGCAATCTGCAGCGGCTGCTGTGGCCCAGCCATCCGATGATCACGACCTCCCTGAATCCATTCTCTTTTTCTGCAAAACAAACTCACAAATCCTCAAGACCTGAGTCACCCCTCAAGTTAAACAAGAAATCAGCAAATTGACAAGATTCATCTATGTCTGTGTTGGGAACAAGGTCAAAAGTCAATCATGTTCTTATTGAATATCTACAGTAAGCTTCAGACCTGGGTTCACTTGCGTAATCCCCATCCAGCAGCAACAAAGCCCCTCCCATCCACCTTTCCAATCACATGGCCTCCTTCCCTTTTAGTGGTAACTTGCTTTATAGTTTTACCATTGATATATACACCATTATTTAAAAGTGTTTAGTTTTGCTTGTTTTGGATCTTTATATTGAAAAAAACCTATGATACAACTTTATGTTTTGTTTCCTGCTTATTAGACAACTTTAAGAGAATTGACTGTAGAAGATTTGATTTTAGATAAATTAACCTATGATAATAATAGGAAACAAAATAACACTCAAATTTCATGATGCATCTGAGGATAGGTAACTAGTTCAAAGTCACTCAGCTTCCAAGATGGCCCCCAATGATTCTTTCCTCCTAAAATTCACTTTGGGTAGTTATCTTGCACATTTTAGCAGTGTTGGTCCATGTGACCAACAAAGGAATATGATTGAAGTGATGGTATGTGACTTCCAAGACAAGGCCATAGATGCCAATGCCTTTTCTTCCTTGTGCTCCCTGTGGGTCAGTACAAAAAGAAGTTTCCATCAGGTCCAGAGGAGATACTGTGCAGTGAAGGAACTTTATGTTTCAGGGAGCTTCATTTTCATAAGTCAGTGCAACAGTCATTTGAGGGGCCCTAGCAATTTTGTTTACAATCATGCACTTTTATAAAAGTCAAAAGTAACTGGAATTGGTTAAAATGATTCTCTGTTTCCACTCTGACTTCTCCTTTGTTATTCTTTTTCTCATTTGACTTAGTGTTAGAATCAACTTCTTAAGTGAAATTTGCTGTTATTTATTTCTCATTCTCAATAAATATACACATTTGCACCTATTTTGTATTCCTAATTTTTGTGTCCTTTTTTTTTCTCACAAAGATCTGTCAATTGTATAAGTTTCATGTCATGAAAAACTGAATCTTCTTTTGACCAGCAGATCAGATTTCCCCAGTCAGCCACTCAGGTAGAAGGCTCACTTAATGGGTCCCGTAGCTTCAGTCTGCCAAGGGTCTTAGGAGAGGCATAAGCTTTGTGTTTGGACTTTCCCTCTATCCTTTCCTGTCCTTCCATCCGCAAACTTTCCATCCCCAGTCACTTGAAGGAGATGACTGACCAATTCACGTGACATAGAAACTGAAACATCACAAGAAGTTTAAAACAGTTTATATCTCAGTAGGTGCCAGGAGAAGTGGTAAGTAGGATAGCCAGGAAGGTAACTTGGGGCTATATAGTGGAAAACTTTTGGGAATTTTGATTATATTATGAAATAAATGGTGGATTCACTCCTAGTTTTTGAGAAGAAATGATCACACACAGACAAGAAATATTTCAGTGGAACTGCTTTGATTATGCCAAATTTTTAACAGAAGTTATTGGGTATGGTAGTGTGATTGTACATTATTTTCTCTCATATTGTAATTTTCTGAACTTTCTAAATTGTAACATATTGTATTTAATTATATAACTTCTAAAAATTAAGTAATTTCAAGGTAATAGGTAGACTTATTTTATTATTTATACTGTACTTTAATCATTTTCATATTGATCAACCATATTAATAAATTAAATGACCTGATGGATTATAAAACCATCACCTGTAACAAAATGAAAACACGGTAAAATTAAATCAAAAAGTTAAGTTCTGTGAGACTGAGTTGAATTTAATGTGTGATGGATACCATACTTATTTAAAAAATTATGACTATTTTAGCTATTTTCTTCAAATAAGATTATTTACAATTGCAGCTACAAATTCAAGAAGTGTTTAGTTAAAATGTATATGCAGTATTTTAAAAAAATCGTCATTATACTTTAATCTGTTATTATTCCTGGATACATTTTTCACATTCAATTTGCTAAAAGTTATTTTTCTTTTAAAAACTTTTTCCATTACCTCGAAGATTTTCATTTCTTCTGTTTACTTGTATGGCTCTAAAATTTCACAAGAATGTATCTTAGTCTGAGTTTTTTCTTTCATTCAGTTTGTTTCATTGTTTGTTTTTATTGTGGCAAAAAATATATAACATAAAAGTTACCATTTTAACTGTCTTTAAGTGTAAAATTCAGGGGCATTAAATATTTTACAATACTGTGCAACCATCAACACAATTCATTTCCAGAACTTTCTCATCATCCCAAGTGGAAACTCAGTATCTATGAAACAATATCTGCTCCTCACTCCCCAACCCCACTCAACCCCAGGGAATCGCTATTCTACTTTCCATTTCTATGGATTTGCCTACTCTAGGTGCTTCAGATAAGTGGAATCATACAATATTTGTCCTTTTGGATTTGGTTATTGTGAATAATGCTAAATGACCATTGGCGTACATTGGTGAACATTCAAATATCTCTTTGAATCTTAGCTTTTTATTCTTTTGGATGTATAGCTATAAGTGAAATTACTGGATCATGTGGTAATTATGTTTCCATAAATTTTTTTGGTGAGGGAGATTGGCCCTGAGCTAACATCTGTTGCCAATATTTCTCTTTTTGCTTGAGGAATATATCTATGAGGTAACATCTGTGCCAATATTTTTCTATCTTGTATGTGGGATGCCGCCACAGCATGGCTTGATGAGCGGTGTGTAGGTCTGTCCCTGGGATCTGAATCTGTCAACCTGGGCCACTGAGGCAGAGCACATGAACTTAATCATTAATCCACCTGACTGGCCTTTATATGTTTCACTTTTCGATAACCAGACAAGCTATTTTCCACAATGTTTATACTATTTTGCATTTCCATCAGCATGGTACAAGGGTCTAATTTCTTCATGCCTTTGTCAATAAGTATTTTCCAGTTTTTGATAACAGCCATATTAATGGTTAAGTAGTATCTCTTGTGGTTTTGATCTGCATTTCTCTAATGACTAGTGAGGTTCAGTATCTTCTCACGTGCTTATTGGCTATTTGTATATCTTCTTTGGAAAAATGTCTATTAAAGCCCTTTGCCCATTTTTGATATAGGTTTTGTTCTTGTGGTGAATTGTAAGAGTTCTCTATATATTTTGGATATTAACACCTTATCAGATATATAATTGCAAATATTTGCTTACAATATGTGGCCATGCTATCACAGTCTTGATAGTGTTGGTTGATGCAAAAAAGTTTTAAATTTTGATGATGAAATCCAATTTATCTATTTTTTCTCTCTTTTTAACTCATGCTTTTGGTGTCATATCCAAGAAGTCATTGCCAAATCTAATGTCCTGAAGCTTTTCCTCTATATTTTCTTCTAAAAGTTTTATAGTTTTAGCTCTCAAGTTTAGGTCTTTGATTCTTTTTCAATATTTTTGTATATGTTGTGTTAAATAAAGATCTAAAATAATTTATTTATATTTGTATATCCAGTTTTCCCAGACTAGCCTTTCTCCATTGACTTGCCACCCTTGTCAAAAATCAGTTAATCAAATATGCAAAGGTTTATTTCTGAGTTTCCTATTCTATTCCATTGGTATATATGTCTGTGTTGACTCCAGTTCCACAGTTTTTGATTACTGTAACTTTGTAGTAAGTTTTGAAATCAGGCAGTATGAGTACTCTAACTTTCATCATCTTTTTCAAGATTGTACTGGCAGCAAATAGGCATAACTCCACACTATCAGCCCCCATCTCAGAAGACAACTCCTTTGACAATTTCTGCTTTTTTTCCCAGTTGTTTTCTCCAGAATTCTAACTCATGTAATTTCCACTGAAAAAAGGCATTCTCTTACTTATGTTGTCTTTTATCTTTCCTTCTCCAACTATAAGCGTTCTCGTGTTAAGTTGTATTTCCAAAATTGCCTGGAAGCACTGGCTCCAGTAGAGAAGGTCATGAATCAAGCTCTATGCTGAGAGCTGTGATCTGAGGTGTGAGTCACTGGTGCTTATGTTTGGTGTAGTTTACATTAATTAGTCTGCACTGAATTTTGCTGATCATTGAATGTTCCTTTTTGTAATTTTGCAAATACTTTACTAAACATACATTCACTCTAAAGGTAATTATGAATTTTAGGTTTGAGTTAAGGGAGAGGGAAGATCATAGCTTTGGTTTATATATTTTGACATTTATGCAAAGAAGATCTTTCCTTTTATCTATTTAATTTTGGTAATATTAGTTTTTGTTTATTTTAATCAGATCATCTAAAAGTCCACATATTACCTAGAAACCTGTCCTTCATTCCTTCTGTTCCTCTATTTGTGAAGTATTTTAATTCTTGAAAATTTTGAAGAGCATGTATGTTGACACAGTAGAATTCACCCCTATGCTCACCCATTTCAGCCCAAATTCAAAATCTAAGAGTTTTGGAAGGAAACATGATATAACCAAAAAATCTTACCAAAATATTAATTTATATTAATTATATACATTAACATATATTCTCTAGGAATTCATACTAGCTTCTTGAATTTTAAACGCTTTTCCTATTTCTAATGCTTGCAAATTATAATTTTAAAACATAATTACTGTTTATATATACATTGTGATTTCTCTTTTTTCACTTATAGAGGTGAATAATATGGTCTCCAAGTATACGGTTAGGGGAAAAAGAGATAAGATTTATTGTTTTTCTCTAACACAGTAGAATCGAAAATTTCACATCATACACTTTGAATTTCCACTATACAAAAAATAACAAAAGGGCATCATATTCTTCTATATTTCTTTTGCATATACATGTATATATATTTATGTACATGTATAGTATAAACAGAATAGATCGGATTAGTACATTTCAGCATTTCATCAGAGTGATTTTTATCTCCTATTTTATATAAAATAACAAAATATACAGAGAGAAGAAAGGAAACAGGTTCGTTGCACAAGCAAAGTAAATAAAAGTTCATGTATGACTTTGAAAAGGTAGATGATGACATGACTTTCATACTTTATTTATTTAAAAGCATCTTGAGAGAATGTGTTAGTGTGCTTATGAGACTGGCCATGGTGGTTGAATGTCATGTTGAGAGTCCAACTTTAGGATCCTCAGCGGTCTTTGCAGTGGCTGTCTCTGCAGCTTTCAAGAGACAAATGCAGTTTATGACCACTTCATCAATTCTTGCTACAATTTCCTGCCGCTGTGTTTCTGAATTCACAACTTGAACTAATTGCATGCAAATTTCTATTAGGCAACAGAGCACTTGAATGCTGAAAGTCACTGCTAAGAGCATCTCCTCTGGGCCTTTTCTCAGCCATGACCATTTCCCTACAGGCACTTCCTAACTGTCTGGACTCCATGGATAACAGTTGCTTGTACTGAGAAAGTGTAAAGTCGTATACTTCAGGGTATGACTACTCTTTTTTCTCCTTAGTTGCCCTGTCAAGGCGGGGAAGCTCATTGGCATCATTTAGGGCTGTGAGGAACCCATCAGGCATTGCATATGTGCTTTCCTTTAGGGCATTTATTTGTGCAATCTGGGCATCAAAAGCCAGGTTGCTGAAGTCCACATCATCTGGGCCACTCAGGTCTTCCGCCCAGACTTTCAGCACTAAACCTCTGGACAGCTCCCCTCCTTGCTTCTGAATCCCAACAGCAAGAGGTGGGCTGGTTGGTTCTGCCATGGCTTGAGTCATCTGCAATCGAGAGAGGCAAGAGACCCGGTGGGTGGTCTCCTCCACCACTTCATCCTCATCACCATCTTCATCCTGCACTCAGCTCAGGAAGCAGTAGCTGAAAAGACCCTGCCATCTCCAATTGCTGCTCTTCAGTTTCCACAAGGGTGATGTCCTATAAAGCTACGAGACTTTTTGAGGCACTGGGAGCCTTTTGTGAACCTTGCCTTTAAAGCTAAAGTGCATTGAGCTGTGGAGATCTTTCGGTGAACTTCTTCCCCAGGGGGGAAGTTCTGCTTGCCTTTCTAAGTTGGTCTCCTGCTCTTCTCTGATACCAGGACACTGTAAGCTGACTCTTGGTTCTCTCTTGGCATGTCTCCAAACCTAAAGATCCTGAGAGGATACTGCTCCTACATCTCAGAGCCATCTGGCTGGAGTGTATTCTGAGGCTCCCCACACTCAGATCCAGTGGTTGCCAGCTCACAGTCTCCTCATATGTCTGGTGTTCTTGGGAGAAACCATTAGGGTCTTGATTTAGAATTGGTACCTTTGATTCTGAGTGAATGTTTGATGGTAGCAGGATGGGATCAGCCACAGGACATTGAGACCAAGCTGAAGGCATGCCTCCTTGTCTCTCCATCCCAGGCTCTGTCAAAGCTACACTAGTGGTAGTAGAAAAACAGAGAGAATCATTAAGCAAGCACGTGGGTGGTCAATTTCCCTACATATCTATATGATAGCTGTCATTTCCCAAAAGTGTACCCAGGGTCACACTCCTTCTAATAGCTGTCCAGAGATCTTAACAAAATATTTCCCTTCAATAAAGGTCAAGAACTTTGGAAGCTGTTATTTCTGAGACTGCTGATTCACTTATAATTATCTAGAAATCTTAAGCATTTTTTAAGGACACAGTGGAATTTCATGAACTATCTTGCTTTCACTATTTATCTACCAAGGCCTAGGCACATTTTTAGAAAACACACATTTTCTTGTAGATTATTAAAACATATCGAAGATACTTAAGTTTCCTATCAAGACAGTTAAGCTAATTTGGATTATTACTTTCTTTAACTATGTGTCTTGATTTAATTTACACAAGTTAAATAAGATAAACTTTTTTGGTTAAATCAGGTAACTTCTTGTTTTATAGTCAGGTAGCTTTGAGACACTGGGTAAGTCACTCAATTTTTATCAGAAAATAACTTCCATATTACAGGACTTTTGTGAGAAGCAAGAGGTAACTTAAATGAAAGCTGTTGTAAACAATAAATGATTCAATAGTGTGATTTAATTAACCTATAGGTAAAGTTGCTAGTCAGATGATGAGTTACTTAGGTTACATCCATAGCTGGGTTTCCCAAGGAAAGTGAAGCCAGTAGGTTCTCAAAACATATATAATATTAAAAGGATAGGAGGGGCCGGCCCCATGGCTTAGCAGTTAAGTGCTCACGCTTCGCTGCTGGCGGCCTGGGTTTGGATCCCGGGCGCGCACTGACACACTGCTTCTCCGGCCATGCTGAGGTGGCGTCACATATACAGCAACTAGAAGGCTGTGCAACTACAACATAGAACTATCTACTGGTGCTTTGAGAGAAAAATAAATAAATAAATAAAAATTAAAAATAAAAAAGGATAGGAATGGAAATTGGCCATTATAAGATCTTATGTACATCTATCAACCTATAGGGAAAAGACACTATTGATCCTATAATTTGAAATATAAAAGTTTGAAAGTATAAAAAGCAGGCTGGCCCCATGGGATAGTGGCTTCAGCAGCTGGGGTTTGCAGGTTAGGATTCTGGGTGTGCACCAATGCACTGCTTGTCAAGCCGTGCTGTGGCAGCGTCCCATATAAAATAGAGGAAGATGGGCATGGATGTTAGCCTAGGGCCAATATTCCTAAGGAAAAAGAGGATGATTGGTAGTGGATGTTATCTCAGGGCTAATCTTCATCAAGAAAGAAAGGAAGAAAGGAAGGAAGGAAAGAAGGACAGAAGGAAGGATGGAAGAGAGAGAGAGGGAGAGAAAGAAAGAGAGAAAGAAAGAGAGAGAGAAAGAAAGAGAGAAAGAAAGAGAGAAAGAAAGAAAGAAAGAAAGAAGGAGGGAGAGAGGGAGGGAAGGAAGGAAGGAGGGAAGGGAAGAAGGAAAGAAAGAAAGAAAGGAAGAAAGGAAGGGAGAAAGAGAGAAAGAATAAAAGAACATTTGCTTTTGCCACGTGATAGCTGGCTAAATGGATCACTGAGAAGAATATATACCCACTGGGTGGTAAAATGGTAATTGGCACAGAAGATGACTGTGTTTCTACTTGCGTCTATATTTTATTATTTTGGAGAATGTAAAGGAGGTCTCTCATACCCTTTCACCCCATAAAATCTTCCTGACATTGTGGTATGCCAGACACTGTAGACTGTTCCTCTAGGAGAAGAATTACAGAGTAGAAATGAAATCTGTAAGTATTGTTGAGAGGCAAATGATCTCTCCAATCCTTGTCTGCATGATACCCTGAACTATTATTTTATCTTTCCTATTAATAACAAAATGAGAAAATTAGAAATTTGATGTCTTGAGAAGGAAATCAAACTTTTGTGACTCTAAGCAATTGTATCTTGTAACTAAAAGTCACACTGGGCACTGCTAAAAGTCTATACTTAGAATTTAGAAAAAAATGTATTGCTCCACCAAATTCTAAAAGCAAGCACAGAGCAAGATTCTAAAGCCCCAATGACATTTCCACTATTGTTGCAGATACAGAAACTTCAGTATTTATCAAAAACTTGGAGATCAATGATTGATACTTAACCTGGCCACAATTCTGCAGCCTTTTACAAAAATATAACTTGTATTTTTCTTCTGACTTTATATTTTTAGGTTTGTTGTAAACTGGGTTTATATGCCCCTGGCATTTAATGGAAAGTGCTAAATTCATCACTGCTGTACCTGGGGTTTCCTTAATCCTAGGGAGTCGATGACATCCATCTCCTAAAGTGCCAGACAGGGGTTTGGCATTAATGGCTGTGGGCAGAGTAGGCACTGTCATTCGCGGACACATCCCTTGTGTCTGTGGGTGTAATTCCTTAAAAGTGACTTCAGGGTTGGGAAGCCCAATAGCTCTCTCCTCCGAAAGAACATAATCCACACCTTTCCCTGACATCTCAGGAATCAGAGGCTTCCCCATGGAGGAGTAGAGTGGAGACTCCACAGGTGTGGCACAGGTGCTGCTGCTGCTGCCTGTGCCACAGCCTGTGTCTACTGAAGAGCCTTGAGAGCTCTGTAGAGAAAAATGGGCCTCGCTTTGTAACAACAACATCTGGTTGGCCAAGTGGTAGTCACAAAGGTGGGCCACACTCTCTTCTGCCTCAGGAAGCTTGGAAAAATGGTCACAGGTAGAGGGGTCAACATCCTCTGGGTTATCTAAGTCTTTGGCTGAAGATACACAAGTGACGTCAGTTAAGAAGTGGTCCTGTTGGCCAAGTCTTAAAACTTGACTGGCTTCTCCATTGAGAGAATCTTCATACTTCTTTTCAGCATCCCTTGTCCCAAGACTGGAAACTTTTGTAAAGGTTATCCCTGTTGCTGCTTCCAATGCACTTTTTTCAGCCACCACCACCCCCAACAGTCGCCACATACCATCTTTGGCTGTCCTTGAGAAAGGCAATTCTTTCCAGATTAAAAGTGCTTAGGTGTTGACTCTCCCTTGACAACACAGTACCAAATCTACCATTGGTGTCCTCCTCTGCCTCAGGTGTTTTGGTCCGCTGCTGTTTTTTGCCTGGTATGTTCCCATTAGGGGGTGCTTTCTCTTCCCCATCGGCCAGCTTGCTTTTCCTTTTGCTGGTGCAGGAATGTGCCACTGACCCCAGGTGCAGTTTGCTAAAGTAGTCAGTGACTGACCTGGTCTCCATGGTTTCGGGCTCCATCTCTATGTGGTCTGAGTGAAGTATCTGCTTGGAAGGCACAACTTTGGGTGAGAGGCCAGTCACCAGATGGGCAGCCAAGGCATGGGGGACTTTGAAGGCACGTCCCCAGCAGCAGTTTTGGAGGTGAGGAACTCTATCTGCTCTTCTGCAAAGGGGTGGTAGCCTTCATGAGTGGCAAAGAAGATGCGAGACAGGTTTTCTGACTGCTTCTGTGCTGTGGCCAGTTCACAACTCTCAGTCATTTCAGAAGAGTTAGTTTCATTGCCTGAGTCTGATGAAGACTCAGGACTATACGCCCGCAAGACGGCTACACCAGCATGCCGTAAAAAACAAGAAAGAATTGACAGATGCATCGTAGATACCAGAGACATGTAAGAAAATGGGACTCAATATTATTTTTAAAAAATACGAAGTTTTTCCCTTTTCAGTAAAGACTCTGAGTTTATTGCGTAGTTGTTCCAGAAACAGGGGAAAATGTGCCACATGTTTAAAAAAATAACAACAAAAGAAAACACATACACAAACAACCTACCATGGTAGTTTCAGCACATTTATGAAATGGGACATGCATGAAGTTGAGAACATCACATAACAGGACTCCAAGGGCAAAAGGCTTGAAAGGATGAAATAATATGGTTATCAGTGAATAAATGTAAAATCGTGAAAGAACCTGAATTATCTCTGGTCTGCTATTCTTCTGATGTGCACAGAGCTTCCAGAGCTTCTGGTGTGGAAAAAACAGTGTTATCCATTCTGTTCTCATAATTCCCCCCAGCACTGGTGGGCACAGCGTCAATGAGGGACACAGGGATCTCATCATTTTGCAGGCTGCTGCCTGGCTCCTTGTCCTCGAGGAAGGAAGCTGCCTGGCTCTGCGAATCCTCCTCATCTGAACTATCTCTGAAGCCAGGTGGGGGTGCGGCGATAGCCATGTTCAAGGAACGTAACAGAAAGTCATCCTCATTGTCATCCCCTTCTGGAGGGGGCAGGGATGTGAGGTCAATGATGTCATCGCTTGACCCAGAAAGGTTGAGGATAGGTGGTTGGTTCATCTCTCCCACCACGAGGTCCTCCTCACAGCTCACCTCATCCTCGTCCTCTGCGTCATCAGTGTTTTCTGCGTAACAGATGTCGTGCAAGAGGGGCTCCTCTATCCCCTCAGCGGCCTCGAAGTTCTTCACGTCACCTATGTTTGCATAAACAGAATTTGCCACATATTGGATGCTCTCTGCGTCTGGAGTGAGATCCATGCTTTTCATGTCATTGGCACTGCTGATGTAGAGATTCCTCTGCTTCTCCAGCAGTTCTGGACTCTCATCCAATAGTCTTTCATAACCAAGCGTCGGGGGATTAATACCATCATCCAAGGTGAGATCTCCAAAAATAAAGGACACTTTAGCTTCTCTTGGAGACTCCTGTGCTTTCTTTAGAGTTTCTGGTCCTGAGAGGGTCAACAGGGACCGCTGAGCTAGACTTCTGTAGTCTGCCTCACACGGAGCATCTCCAGGCTGGGTCAGCTGCTGGTTAAGTTCATCTGAATTATACGTGTTGTCTATATACCAGTGCTGTTGGTCTGTTGGACACGTGGTGCCATCTGTAATCTCAGCTGTCTTCTGTTTTGAATCTCTAATTGTTATCTGGGATTCTTGTTCCCCTTTCCCAATAAAGGTGGTCATTGGGGGCATACAGTTCCAATCTGGGCCAAAGAGGTTATGCTTTCCTTTATTTTTGGTTCCTAAAGAGAAAGAATCAAGCAAATCATATTACTGTGCTGTCTGGTTTCTGTGGGGCCTCTCTCTGTTTCTTAATTTAATGAACTGTAGCATCACTTTTCTAAATATGGTTGTTCAGCTTTTCAAATATAGTACTTATCATTTTAAGCTTCAAGTATAAGGATTTCTTGGTTAGGAGAACTGATCTTAACAAAACTGATACTGTGTAAAATATAAATGCTATTTGATAAAACATAATATCATCTGGTAGCAGGGAGCTATAGCTAATTTCATCTACCATGGGTTCTAGCAGGGAACATCTAATTTATGTCTCAAGTTGTAAATATACAACACTCCTTTTAAATCCTTAAAAGCAACATTTCAATAGGTTGTGAAACCAAAAACTTCACTGTCCTTTTCTTTGTTGAGGAAAATGCTGGACTTTTTCCTCACTGAGTTAAGAGACAGTCAAGAATCCTCGTGTTTCTGTCATTTTTAGGAAATTAAAGTAAATATTGTACGGGCTGGCCCAGTGGTGTGGTGGTTGAGTTCACATGCTCCGCTTCGGCAGCTCAGGATTCACAAATTCGGATCCTGGGCATGGATCTACACCAATCATCAAGCCGTGCTGTGGCGGTGACCCACGTACAAAAAGTAGAGGAAGATGTGCACAGATGTTAGCTCACAGACAGTCTTCTTCAGGCAAAAAGAGGAAGATTGGCAACAGATGTTAGCGCAGGGACAATCTTCTTCATGAAAATAAATAAATAGATAAATAAACAAACGTAATTTCAACATGAAAAATCTCTATTTTCAGGGTTTCTATATTCTAATAGGTTTATAAATGCTATAATGTGTAAATTTCAGGATGTCTGTATGCACAGAAATATATATTTATAAATATTATTCATAAAGTGATAATGGTAACTTCTCTCTGCTATACCTAAGCATAGCTAATAATTGGACAAATTTCAACTATTGTTTGTATCATCGAGACTCCTGAAGATTTGTTGGATGTGTTTTTTCTTTTTAAATTGCAAAAATCTATTTTAAATATTGTTGCTTTGTTTGTTTTCAAAAGATAATTCTTTTTTTTTGTGAGGAGATCAGCCCTGTGCTAACATCTGCCAATCCTCCTCTTTTTTTTGCTGAGGAAGATTGGCCCTGGGCTAACATGCATGCCCATCTTCCTCCACTTTATACGGGATGCCGCCAAAGCATGGCTTGCCAAGCAGTGCGTCTGTGTGCACCCAGGATCCGAACTGGCGAACCCCGGGCTGCTGGAGTGAAGCACTCAGGCTTAACTGCTTGTGCCACTGGGCTGGCCCCCCTCAAAAGAGAATTCTGATGTAGAGATTTTGCTCTGATATTTAACAAGACAGGGCACTCATTACGCCAATACTGCTTTTTAGATTACAGAAGCAACATTTTGAGAAAAAGTTAAGTAATCACTGTAGCAAGTTTTAGATCCATACTGTTATTTCATTTGTTCCCCCAAAATGTCTGCTGGCACAAGTTTGGAGAATTTTGATATCAGATGTACTAGACTTAAGGAAAAAGATACAACAAAAATCTAGTTTACCAAAGAGGTTTTTATCATCTCAAGTTACACAACAGACTTAATACTGAACAATTTTCCAAGTCATTTTACTAAATACATATATTTTCATGAACAGCAAGTAAAATATAATTTTGAAGACATTAAGTTACACACTGGTCATATTTACATCTTATTTTCCAACAAATGCTACTGCTGGAGGTTTAGCATTTTTTCATTAACAACAAAAATTTAGATTACTACTGGGTCTATGTATTTGATACACGCATATATGTGTGTGCATGTGTATTCAGGAGTGTGAATCACTAGGGAGAGGTAGAAGCATTCAGCAAAGTTGTATTCTAACAGAGCTCTGGGTTTAGACCAGGGGTTGGCAAACGTTTTCTTGTAAAGGAGGGCCAAATAGTAAATATTTTAGGTACTGCAATCCAACAATTCAGCTAACTCCTCAATTCTGTTGTCATAATGCAAATTAAGCCATAGACAATACATAAACAAATGTACATGGCTGAGTTCCAATAAAACTTTGTTTATAAAAAGATGATTTGGTTTTAGGTATAGTTTGCAGACTCCTGGTTTAGATAAGAATACTGAGATAAGTATAAGAAAACAGAATAGATCAGCAAGTAAAAACAACTTACGGAATACTTAGACCAAACTGTGGGCCAGAGATGCATAAACATGAGGGACCAGCAATTATGAAAGGATTTGAAAGTTAATGATCATGACCAAGAGGAGATATGGCTTACTGTTCATTATTATAAGATCCTGACTAAAGTCTACAATTATTTTGAGGAAAAAAAATACACACTCAATATTGGCTTTTGTCGAGAAGAATTTACTGATTTAACTTCCTGTAACGATTTTGGAGTCATGGAAAAATATGGATTGGGAATTGGGATCTACACTGCACCCTAGTCTCCAAAGCAGGAGTAGAAGAAGAGCACGGTAAAGATGACCTAGCCTAACCAGACTTCAGTCTCTACATATCTTGGATCTCAGGAGATCTTTTGGGAATTCCTGCAGAAGAGATAGAACTTTCAGCCATTAGAGGATACTAAGTTTTGGTCTAAGTAATAATACTTAAAAATATGTATTATGGAAAAATATAGATAATACAATATGAATTATTTTGACCACTTGAAGCTGTAGAATTCATTGATATTAAATAATTCACAATATTGTGTAACCATCACCATTATCTGGACCTCCAAATTTTCTTTATCTCCAACATAAATTCCACACCCATTAAACAATAACTATCCATTTTCCTTCTCCTCAGCCCATGTCTTCTTATGAACATACATATGTATTTATACGTGAATATATTAGCCTTTTATTCTGCTTTCTGTTTCTATGGATTTGTGTCTGCTAAGTACCTCATATAATAAATTCATACAATATTTGTTCTTCTCTGGTTTATTTTACTTAGTATAATGTTTTCAATATTCATGTATGTTGTAGCATATATTAGAATTTCATTCCTTTAAGGTTGAATAATTTTCCATTGTAAATGTATACCACATTTTATTCAGTCATTTGTCGATAGACATTTGGGTTGTTTCCACCATATGGTTATTCTGAATAACGTTACTATAAACATGGGTGTACGATATCTGTTTGAGTTCTGTTTTCAGTTATTTTGGATATATACCTAAGCACAAATTGCTTTGTCATATGTTACTTCTACAGTCAACTGTTTGAAGAATTACTTTCCACAGCAAATGCACCATTTTACATTCCCATCTGAAGCACATAGTTTCCCATTTCTTCATACCTTTGTCAACATTTGCTAAGTATTTAAATGACAGCCATGCTAGTATGTGTGGAGAAGTATGTCATGTTTTTTATTTTAAACAAAATTGGCATTTTATTTAGATGGAAATAAACTATACCAACCTGATTTTCTTCACTAAAAATAACCGCAATATTTTCTGTATTATCCCTAAATAAATGACAAAACACTGATTTTGATGACATTTCCAGGTTTGGCTTATATATCAAGATGAGGCAGTAGATATACTCAGAAAAAATGATAGAAGAAAACAAACAAATCAGTTGTCAGTATCCATGTCCTCTGATTTTTCCACGACTATGAAACAGAAGTGTATGACATATACCTGCTAAAAAGCTTATGAAAGTGTAGAATCAATAAAGGAATGTACACAGAAACAACCAGATGTGGAACAATAATGCCAGGCTCTTCCATTTGAACTTTATCATAACTTGTTCCTTTGAGTTCATTTGATAAAGAAAAAATCTATGCTGCAATCCACGTTTGGCAAGCTCAAAAGATTCTCTCACCATTCATTAATTCCATTAAGCGTCCATTACAGATTTTTAACAACATACTTAAAGCTCCTGTTAGTCAAAGGTCAGTCATAAGATTCACTCTAACATTTATCAAACGTATTCCTTTCTCCTGCACCTCCTTAAAATTAATTTCTTAAAAGAATTCAATAGCAATTAGATACACAGTGATAATAAATGTTATGTCTTAAATGACTCAAACAATTCTAGAGTGCCAGTAGCAGATATCACACAGCAGTGAAATGTGGCACTTTCAATGCTTTTTTCTAGAAGAGCAGATAGGGCTTCAGAGCATGAGAGTTTAAACAGGGGCCATTTAAATAGGTAGATTATCAGTAGTTAGTTCCTCAATGGAAAGCCTTAAAGACAGAGATATTCAGTGATTAATTGGCCTGCATATACCTTACTGCTATTCTTCCAAACATAAGGGAACGTCTATTTAAAAGTCTCAGGTAATTTCAGTGATTTCTGAGTGAACTGTAGGACGCTCTGATCTCATTATCAAGAGTTTGATATGTGTCCACCATTAAATCCAGATAACGATTTATACAAAAATTTATGTTAAGAAAAGTCCATTACTTGACCTTTGCGCTCTCAAAGTGTTCCTCAGGTATGCTTTGAGAGCTTTCATCCATTTCATAGCACTCATTTTCAACTTGCATTGCAGAAAGAACACATACAACATTCAGAAACACATAAATTTTATGAAAAAATAAGGTGAGGCAGACAGAGGCTTCATTAAAGTAGGTGGAGGCTCTAAATCTTTCCTTTCATATTTCCATTTGATTTTCTAAAAATAAAGCTCAGCTGGGAGTGCGTCAGAATTAAGTGAGCATGGTATTCCTCTGAAATATCGCATTTGAGCTGTCCCATCACAGAAGGCACAAGAGAGAAGAAAATAAGAGCTTTGAGGTACTGTTCTGAGAAAACATCTTTAAATTCCCGAATAATGTGTTTCAATGTTAGAACACTTAGGGTTTCTTTATAGTAATTCTCAGAGGTTACCTGAGATTCCAAGTTACTTTGCTGAGCTCTGCAGATTTGCCAGGGAGTTCCATGTGAATATCAAATTTGATTGTCAAATTGTGCCTTTCTCAAACCAAAATTCTGTGAACTTTTGCTTCATAATTTTATAATCTGTTATTAGATGCATAAAGGTTTATACCTTTTATATCTTCTTGGGGTATTGAAATTTTTATTAGTTGATAATGTCTTTCTTTGTGTCTTGTAACAGTTTTTGACTTAAAGTCTATTTTGTGAAAGATCAGTATAATGACTCCCGCAATCTTTTGGGTACACTTTGCATGTAGGAGCTTTTTCCATCCTTTCTACTTCAACCTATTTGAGTCTTTGGATCTAAACTGAGTCTCTTGTATTGTGTTGGGTCATTTTGTCTTTTTGATTAGAGAGTTTAATCCATTTATATTTAAAGTATTTACTAATAAGGAGCAGCTTACTTCTGCAATTTTACTTTTTGTTTTCTGTAAGCCTTATACACTTTTTGTCCCTCATTTTCTCTATTATTGTCTTCTTTTGTTTTTAGTTAACTTTTTATAGTGAAACAATATGATTCCTTTCTCAATTCCTTTTGTGTATATTTTAAAATATTTTCTAATTTGCGATGACCATGAACATTACATTTAACATTCTAAAACTATAAAAATCTAGTTTGAATTTATCCCAGGTTAATTTCAATAACACATAAAACTTTGCTCTATACAGTTCTATTCTTAGTCTTTCTGTTATTGATGTCACAAATTACATCTTTAAACATGAGGTACCCAATAACATAGATTAATAATGTTGTTTTAAAATACCTTCGCCCTTTACATCACATAGAAAACAAAAAATGAAATAGTTTAGTTACACACCAAAGTTACAACAATTCTTGCTTTAATAATTGCACATTTATTTACCTTTACAGACACCTTTATTTCCAATATCTTTATTATGGTAAAATATAGAAACAAAATTTACCTTCCTAACCATTTTAAGCATATAGTTTAGTGGGTATGAAGCACTTTTATAATGTCCTAATATCACCACCATCCATCCGCAGAACTCTTTTCATCTGTAAAACTGCAACTCTCTACCCATTAAACAATAATTCCCATTCCTCCCTTCCTGGCAAGTCCCTAGCAATGACCATTCTATTTTCTATCTGTATGATTTTGACTATTCCAAGAACTTTTTATAAGTTAAATCATACAATATTTATTTATTCTTTTTGGTTGGCTTATGTCACTTAGTATAATGTCCTCAAGGTTCATCCATATGTTAGAGGTACAGCATATGTTAGAATTTCCTTCCTAAGGCTGAATAATATTCCGTTGAATGTCTATACCACATTTTGCTTATCCATTCAGTTGTTGATGGACCCTTCAGTTGCTTCCACCTTTTGACAATTGTGAATGACGCTGCTATAAACATGAGTGTACAAATATCTCTTCAAGATCCTGCTATTAATTCCCCTAGGTATATGTCCAGAAACAGAATTATCAGGTCACATGGTAATTCTAATTTTTAGAGTAATTACCATACTGCTTCCACAGTAGCTGTATCATTTTACATTCCTACCAATAGTGCACATGGGTTCCAATTTCTGCACATCCTCACTACTACTTGTTATTATCTGTTTTACTGATAATAGCCATTATAATAGGTGTGAGGTAGCATCTCACTGTAGTTTTTATTTGCATTTTCCTAATGATTAGTGATGTTGAGCATCTTTTCTTGTACTTATTGGCCATTTGTATAGCTTCTTTGGAGAAATGTGTATTTGAGTCTTTTGCCTATAATTGAATCATGCTGTTTGTTTTTGTTGCTGTGGTTGAGTTTTAGGACTTTTTTGGATATATCCAGCATATAAATCCTTTATCAGATACATGATTTACAAATATTTTCTTCCCTTTTATGGGGTTCTTTTTCACTTTGGTCATAGAATATTTTGAAGCACAATTTTAAAAAATTTTCTTGAAGTCCAAGTTGTCTATTATTTCGTTTGTTGTTTCTATCTTCATTTGTTGTCTGTCCTATTCAAGTAATCATTGTCAAAGCCAACATCATGAATCTTTTGCCCTACTTTTTTTTCTAAGAGCTTTATAGTTTTTGGTCTCACATGTAGGTCATGTATCCATTTTGAGTCAGTCTTTCTACATGGTGTTACGGAGGGGGTCGAAATTCATTCTTTTGTATCTGGGTATCTAGTAGTCCCAGCACAATTTGCTGCAAAGAATGTCTTTTCCTCATTGAATATCTGGACCTCCTTGTCAAAGATAATTTGGGCATATATGTGAGGGTTTATTTCTGGGCTTTCTAGTCCACTCTATTGATCTATATTTTTATTTATATGCCAGGAACACACTTTTGATTACTGAAGTTTTGTAGTTAAGTTTTGAAATCAGGAAGTGTGTGACCTTCAGCTTTCTTCTTTTTAAAATTGTTTTAGCTATTTGGGGTACTTTGAGATTCCATATGAATTTTATATATTTTTTTCTCTTTCTGCAGAAAACATCATTTGGATTTTGAAAGACATTGCATTGAATATACAGACTGCTTTGAGTAGTATTGATATCTTAACAACAATAAATCATCCAATCCACAAACATAGGATCATCTCCATTTATTTATGCCTTCTTTAATTTCTCTCAGAAATATTCTGTAGTCTCCATCATACTGTCTTTTACCTTCTCTGTTATTTAAATTCTTAAGTATTTATTATTTTTGATGCTATTGTAAATGGAATTTTCTTAATTTCCTTTTTGATTTTTTCAATGTTTATATATAGAAATGCAACTGATTTTGGTTTGTTGAGTTTGTATCCTGCTCTACTTTGCAGAATTAATATATTAGTTCTAATTATTTTATCATGTAACCTTTTAAGATTCTCTATATATGAGACCTGATCATCAGCAAACAGAGATAGCTTTATTTCTTCCTTTCTAATTTATTTCTTTTTCTTGCCTATTTGCTCTGGCTAGAAAATCCAATACTATGCTGAACAGAAGTGGACAGGGTAAGCATTTGCCTTTTTCCTGACCTTTGAGGAAAAGTTTTCAATCTTTCGTCATTGAGTATAATGTTCATTGTGGGCTTCTTATAGATGGCTTTTAATGTTGAGGTGTTTTCCTTCTATTACTAGTTTATTGAGAGTTTTTCTCAAAAAAAGGTATTGAATTTTGTCAAATGTTTTTTCTACACCAACTGAGATGATAATGTGGTTTATAAATGTCATTCTGTTACTATGGTGTATTACATTGATTGACTTTTCAATATTAAACCGTTCTTCCATTCCTGGAATAATTCTCCCTTGGTTAGGTATATAATCCTTTTATATGCTATTGAATTCTGTTTGTTAATAATTTTTGAGAATTTTTTTGGTCAATGATCATCAGAGATATTGTTGGGTAGTTTTCTTTCCTTGTAGTGTCTTTGTCTGGCTTTGTTATCTGGGTAATGCTTGCCTCAAATAATGAATTAGGAGAGTTCCTCCATAGTCAATTCTTTTAGAAAAGTGAGAACTGATGTTAGTTCTTTTTTAAATATTTGATGAAATTCAGCAAAGAAGGCTCAGGACAAGGCTTTTCTTTCTCAGAAGATTGTTGATTACCAATTCAATGTCCATACTAGTTACAGGTCTATTCAGATTTTCTATTACTTTGTGAGTTAGTCTTGGTAGGTTCTGGTTCTAAGAATTTTTCCATTTAATCTAAGTTATCAAATCTCTTGGCATACAGCTGTTCACAGTATTATTATAAGCCTATTCATTTCTGTATAATTGTTACTCATATATCTACTTTCTTTCGTGATTTTAATAATTTGTCTTCTTTTTTTTTTCTCTTGCTAAAGGATTTTCAATTTTATTGATCTTTTCAAAGAAAACATTTGTTTTGTTGATTATCTCCATTACTTTTCTATTCTGTATTTTATTTATCTTTGCTCTAATACTTACGTTCTTCTTTCTTCTAGCTTTGTGTTTAATTTGTTATTCTTTTTCTAGTTCCTCAAGTTTTAAAGTTAGTGTGTTGATTTGAGATCTTTCTTATTTTTTAATGGAAGGATTTACAGCTACAAATTTCCACCTTACACTGCTTTCACTGCTTTTCATAAGTTGCTGTATGTTTTGTTCTTGTTTTCATTCATCTCTAAGTATATTTTTCATTTCTCTGTGATTTCTTCTTTGACCTATTGATTAAGAGTATGTTGTTGATTTCCGCAGACTTGTTAATTTTTTAGTTTTCCTTCTGTTATTGATTTTCCTAACTTCATCCCACTGTGGTCAGAGAAGTTACTTTGTTTGATAACTGTCTTTTAAAAATCTATTGAGACTTCATTTGCAGCCTATAACATATTTTATCCTGGAAAATGTCCAATATGTACTTGTCCAATGTACATTCTGTTTTTGTCAGGTAGTGTTCTATAAATGTCTATTAAATCTAGTGGGCTTCTCCTGTTAATTGTTTCCCCCTTTAATTCTGTCAGTTTTTGATTCATATATTTGTGTGGTCTACTATTAGATGCATAAATGTTTATAATTGCTATATCTCTTGCTGTATTGAACATTTGTCAATATATAATGTCTTTGTCTGTTGTAAGCTTTGTTTCCTTAATGTTTATTTTGTCTGATATTAATATAGCCACCCCTGCTCTCTTTTGGTTACAGTGTACATGGAATATCTTTGTCTAACATTTTACCTAGTTGTGTCTTTAGATTTAAGATAAGTTGCTTATAAACAGCATACAGGTTGGTATGGTTTTTTTTAATCCATTCTTCCAATCTTTATTATTGGAAAGTTTAATCCATTTACATTTAAAATAATTACTAGTAAAGAGAGATGTCTGTCACTTTCCTATCTGTTGTCCATATGTGTTACAGCTTTTTTGTCCCTCATTTCTTGCATTAATGTTTTTTTTTCTGTTTAATTTTTTTGTAGTGAAGTGTTTGAAATCTTTTTTCAATTCCTTTTTTGTATATTGTTTAGCTTTTTCCTTTGTGGTTTCCTTGGGGATAACACTTAACATCTTAAAGTTATAACACTCTAATTTGAATATTTACCAGCTTAACTTCAAAAACAGTAAAACATATATTCCTTCATAGCTCCAGCCCCATCCCTTTCAGTTTTTGATATCACAAAATTACATTTTGTGTGTGTCCCAAAACTAAATAAATAATTCTTTTAAATGCATTAGTCTTCTCCTTTATGTAGAAAACAAAATGTAGTGTTACTAAGCAAAGTTACAATACTAGCTTTTATAATTGCCCATATATTTACTTTTACTGAGATCTTTATTTCTTCATATGACTTTGAGTTATTGTATAGTGTCCTTTCATTAGGCCTGCAGGACTCTTTTTTGCATTTCTTGCAAGGAAGGTCTAATAAAGCAAACTCCTTGAGCTTTTGTTTTCTAGGAGTGTCTTACTTTCTTCCTTTGTTTTTTTTTTGAAGGAGAGTTTTGCCTGATATCGGATTCTGTGTTGACAGTTGTTGTTTTTTTTTCTTAGCATTTTGAATATATTGGCCCACTACCTTCTGGCCTCCACAGTTTCTGATGAGAAATCTGCTGAAACTCTTATTCAATATCTCCTATATTTGATGATTTGCTTCTCTCCTGCTGCTTTCAAGATTTTGTCTTTGCATTATATCTATGTCAGATTATAATGTGTCTTGTGGTGGGTCTCTGAGGTTATCTTACCTGAAATTTGTTTGGTTTCTTGGATATTTATAATCACACCTTTCATGCAGTTGAGTTTTCAGCCATTATTTCTTCAAATATCTTCTCTGCTCCATTCTCTCTTTTCTCCTTCTGAGACTCTCACAATGTGTGTGTTGATCCACTTGATGGTGTTCCACAGGTCCCTTAGCATCTGATCACCTTTCTTTAACCTTTTATTCTTTTTGTTTCTCAGACTTAATAATATCCATTGCCCTGTCTTCAAGTTCACTGATTCTGTCTTCTGCCAGAACAAATCTGCCTTTGAATACCTTTAGTGAATTTTTCATTTCATATATTGTACTTTTCTTTTTTTTTTTTTTTTTAAAGATTTTATTTATTTATTTTTCCCCAAAGCCCCAGTACATAGTTGTCTGTCATAGCTGCACATCCTTCTAGTTGCTGTATGTGGGATGCGGCCTCAGCATGGCTGGAGGGGTGGTGCCTCGGTGCGCACCGGGATCGAACCGGACGCCCGGCAGCGGAGAGCACACACTTAACCGCTAAGCCACGGGGCCGGCCCCATATATATTGTACTTTTCAACTCCTGAATTTCTTTTCAGTTTCTTTTCCAGTTTTCCAACACTATAAAAATTTTTTTGTTCATACATTGTGTTCTTGATTTTCTTCACATCTTCCTTTAGCTTTTGAGCATATTTAAGCTAGTTGTTTTAAAGTCTTGTCTAATTGTTCTGCTATGAAGTCTTTTCAGTGATTATTTCTGTTGGTTTATATTTTTCCTTTGAACAGACCATACTTTTCTACTTCTTTGCATACATTGTGAATTTTTAATTGTTGAAAACTGTATATTTGTATCTAATAATGTGATAATTCTGGTAATTAGATTCTCCTCCTTCACCAGCGTTTTTGTTTTGTTTTGATTACTGTTTTCTGTTTTTGATTGAGGTAGTTGTCTCTGTGCTAAGTATACATGTGAGGTGAAATTTCATGTCTTCTCAGGTCTTTTCTGAGCCTGTTACTTTTCCTGAGTATGTATAATTATTTTGTAAATTCCTCAACATATGTGGTTGCTTTTGAAAGTCTTAGTCTTTAATGTCTGTCTTCCAAAAGGGGAAAAAGAGAAAAACGAAGAGGTGGTATGGTGAATGGGTGCTGGCCCTATAAAGTCTCTGGAACTCACTTCAATCATATGGTAAGGGGGCTGCAATGATGGAAGAGATGCAATAACCATGGTTGCCCAACTCTTTCTTTTCACTTTTGAGACTGGAAGCAGCAATCAGAGCACAATTGTGATACTTTGAGGCCAGAGTACTTTTTGCCTCCTGCAAGATGCTCCTGGAACTTGTGCACAGCTGCCTACTGCTGGTTGGGTATGTGTAGCTGCTACTGAGCCAAGAGATAAAATTGACAAAATTAACTGAGATTTAGTATCCAATCATTTCCCTGGAAGTTATAAGACTTCAATAGACTCCAGAGTGCCAAAATAGCTACATCAGACAAATTCTATCAGTGCAAATGTCATCTAGGTGGGAAGATGGATTCCTGGTGCTTACTCCTCCTCCATCTTCTAAGAATCCTCTTTCTAGAGACCTTTTATTTCTTCAAAGAGCATTGTGTTACTTTGTGTCTAGTGTTCTTCATTTCAAACTGAAGGAATCCTGACAACATTTCTTGCATGTCAGGTCCACTAGTGATATTAAACTTTTGTTTATCTGGTAATGTTTTAATTCATCCCTATAAGAATAGTTTTTACAGATATATAATTCTTGGTTGATAGCTTTTTTCTTTCAAAACAGAATACATCAGCCCACTGCCTTCTGGCTTCCAAAGTTTCTGTTGACAAATCAACCAATAATCTCACTGAGAATAACTTGTATGAGACACTTCTCCCTTGCTACTTTTAAGATTTTCTCTTTGTCTTTCAACAATTTGATTATTACATATCTCAGTGTGGGTCTCTGCGTCTATCCTACTTGGAATGTGTTGAGCTTATTGGATTTGTAGATTCATTATCATTCAACAAATTTTGGAAAATTTCAGCCATTATTTCTTCAGATATTCTCTGTCCCTTTCTTTCTCTCTTTTTTCCTTCTGGGATTCCCACAATCTGTGTTTGTCTGTTTGATCGTACCCCTCAGGTCTCTTAGGGTTTTTTTACATTTATTCACTCTTTCTTCTTTTTGTTCCTCAGACTTATCATTTTAATTGTCTTATCTTCAAGTTTGTTGACCTTTATCTTTTGCCTGCTAAAACATGCTGTTGAATCACTGTACTGAGTTTTGCATATCAGTTATTTTTTTTCAGTTCTAGAATTTCTTTTTAGTTTCTTTTCATATTGCCGATCACTGTGTTATTTTGTTCATACATCATTTTCCTCTCTTTGTTTATGTCCTCCTTTACCTCTTTGAGCATCTTTAAAACAGTTGCTATAAATCTTTGTCTAGGAACTCAAACTTCTAAGTTTTTTTAAGGATGCTTTCTATTGATTTATTTTGTTCCTTTGAATGAGTCATATTTTCCCATTTCTTTGTATGTCTCATGATTTTTTTGCGGGAACCTGGAAATTTGAATCTTATAATGAGGTAAACCTGGAAATCAGATTCTCCTTGTTCTCCAGGATTTGCTATTTTTGATTGCTGGGAGGTGTCTTTGTGCTGGAGGTCAATCAGAGGTGAAACCTGGTGTTCTTGGGTCTTTTCTGAGCCTGCATCATTCCCAAGCACGCATAGTGGCCTTCAAAATTCCCCTGCATACATGGTTGCTTTTGAATGTCCTAATCCTTAAATGTCAGCGCTCAAAAAGGAAAAACTACAAACAAAAGCCATAACCAAAAGAAAAACAGATGCTCCTCCTTTAAATACTCCAGAAGTGGCCTTGAATGGTGTGGGTTGCAGGAGGAGGTTTCTAGGCATCTGAATGTATGATATTTTAAGGAGAGACAAGTTGATAAGCAGAGGGCTAACAGACTCCAATTAGGTGATTCCATGATTAGATCTCTCCATTCTGATCTCTGCAAGAGTAAGGTAATAAAAACTTAGCCATAAAGACTGATGCTTACTGCCTTCATAATAATAAAACTACTGCCTTTAAAACAAGCACTCTGCTATTGTGAATAACGCTGCAATGAACACAGGGTTGCATGTACCTTTGCAAATTGGTGCTTTCAAGTTCTTTGGATAAATACCCAACAGTAAGACTTGGAAGCAACCTAAGTGCCCATCAAGGGACGAATGGATAAAGAAGATGTGGTATATATACACAATGGAATACTACTCGGCCATAAGAAACGATGAAATCCAGCCATTTGTGACAACATGGATGGACATTGAGGGTATAATGCAAAGTGAAATAAGTCAGAGGGAGAAGGTCAACTACCGTATGATTTCCTTCATTAAGTAGTAGATAAGAACAACAATAAACAAACACATAGGGACAGAGATTGGATTGTTGGTTACCAGAGGGGAAGGGGGGAGGGAGGAGGGTGAAAGGCATAATTCAGCACATGTGTGTGGTGATGGGTTGTAATTAGTATTTTGGTGGTGAACATGATGTAGTCCATGCAGAAATAGAAGTACAATGATGTACACCTGAAATTTTTGCAATGTTATAAACCAATGTTACTGCAATAAACAAAAAATTTAAAAAAAAACAAGCACTCTGGCATCCTAAGCACTTTTCTAAGTGTTGTGTAAAATATGATAGGAAGCCTTATGTTTTCATTTTCAAATATTAGACCACATCAGGAGAAATATTTGAAGGTTTTTGTTTTAAATTTAGATACCAGGTTTTTTTGTGGGTACAATTTTAACTTTTCAGACAACTTCTTTACTATTGTTATCAGGTGAGGTAGGGCAGGGGGTCAGTGCTTCAGGAATTTAGCAAAAGAATACCCGTTTCCTGGGCCCCTGCATTTTTCTTGATGGCCATGTTAAATATCGACATCCTGGAATCCACAAGCAGCCTTTAGTATCCAGCCATTAAGCAGGCCAGGTTCACGGCATCTGACGATTCCGTCGGGAGTGTGATGGGCTACACAAAGAGAATGTTTTGGTTAAACACATCCCTCCCTATTAACCTCCCTCAAGTGTCATCTGCTGTATTTATGCTTATGAAATGCCACAACCAAAATTTTCGAGAAGGTATTTCATTGGAGAATCACAAATGAACATAAAGAACCTTTCTGAAAAGCACGTAGGAGACACAATCTCAAAGCCTGTACATTTTTAATCTCTTCCAAGTCATACTGGAATTCTAAAAAAACAAAAACACCAAATGATGTTTTTCCTAAATAGTAAGATTAAAAAAAAAATGCTAAAGTCATTCACCAGATTTGAATCAACTGAAAATTACAGGAAGATTAGGTTTAGGGTTCATAGTAAATGATATTCTTGAAGAGAAGTAAAAATCAAGTGAAAAATACTGCTAAAACTACATAAATATATCAAAGTGCTACAAGAAATTTCTAAAAGAATGTGAATTTATGGGAGGGTAAAATAGAGATGAGAGTTGAGAAAAGGCCTTGCTTTCTGGAAACAATGAAGTTATGATATTATTAGACATGGATCTTGAGCATACAGGGAAGGAAGTATTCAAATAAATCAATTATTCTCATGGAGTTAGGAAGGGTGGACTGGCTGGTGTGCTCTTGTTGAAAGAGAGAAAGTGAGAGAGAATAAGGGAGCAACAGAAAAAGCAGAAACCCAGAGAGGCACAGGAACAGTGAGATGACAGGCCTCTTGCTTTTACAACCAGGTGTAGGACCAGGTTTGATGGTGCTACTGTTGGACTCTAACTTCCCCCACACTACTCAATGAACTGCCTTTTCCTTCTATTTCAATTGACATCTCCCCTCAAGCCACCCCACAGTTCTGTTATATGGGCAGGAAACCATCAATACGGTCTTGCCCCCCAATTCTGTTTGGGACAGATTATCTCTGTTATCAGATCTATGATGACTATATCCAATTCACCCTTTCCTCTGCCCCTTTTTCGTGATGGGGCTATTGTTCTCAGCATCTTTGGCTATGGACTGGGCCAGGCGTTCCAAGTCTATTCTTGCACTTTCATTGCTATGAAGTCAACTGGAACCCTCTGGACTCAGCCCATGATATGTAATGGGCCATGGCCAACAAGTCTGAGCTCTACCTTCTCCCTTTCATGGTCATCTCTTCCTGCTGCAGAGCACACTGATACTTTCTGATTTGCTGTATAGAAACCTTTTTTCTCATATCCTCGTTTACTGTTAATCCACTCCTCCCACACCACCCTAGTGGGAGTGGAAGAGGGTCCTCCTCACCTGCTGTCAGACCACCCCCCTGGTTGACACTGTTTCCTTTGTGGATCAGCTCTTTCTCTTTGGGTTCAGTGCCTTTTCTTTACATAATCATCAAATACATTACCACTACACAAATCCAATGGCTTGTCTATCACCAGGACAGAAAAGTGAGGACAGGGGACCTGGATTATTTCCTGTCAACTTCTGTTTTTGGAGTAGAGTTTTGCTCTTTGAGAACAGAACTGTCATTTTAAATATAATGAACATGTCATTTTTAGAGGCCAGACGTTCCGTCAGTATCAATTGTTATAGCACAAGAAGACAGACTAAAATACTCAGCTTTTCCAAGAGAATAAACACATATGGATGTAACCAAATAAAAGGGCAATTTTAAAGATAGTTTGGAAAAAAATCCCTGCCTCTCTATACAAGAGTCATATATTCAAGAATGTTAGTATAGAAAAATCTCCCTACTCTCGATCTATAATTCATATAATCTAGAGCCGATCTATAATTCATGTAATCCAGAAGGGACCTTAGAAGTGAACTAGTTTGCTTTTTCATGTGTAGATGAAGAAATTGAGCCCAGAAAAGTATAGTTACTTGCCCCCAATCACACAGCTATTTCCTGATAACTGGAGCTCTTAGGCCTGAGTTGGTGGCTTTTTCTGCACTTCATTACATCTTTGATCCTTTGTATGCATTAAAATTTTGCTGCCTTTGTAAATATCGACAGTGTTATCACAAATGAGCTGTTCAAATCAAGGCCCTGTGTCAATATCTGAGAGACTCACCTTCACATCTAGAACATGGAGCTCCACCCTCACCAAACTCTCCACTTCAGTAAATATCTCAATCCTGTTGACATGGCTGAAGTCAGGCAACAAAGCTGCCAGATCGGTCTTAGTATTATATGACATGGCTTATGCCACACTGGGCACCAACCAGGAAAGTTACTTCTGAGAGCATATAAAATATATATAAAATATAAAAATATTAATTCAGGGGCCGGCCGGGTGGCTCAAGTGGCTAAGTGTACGCGCTCCGCTGCAGCGGCCTGGGGTTCCCTGGTTTGGATCCCGGGCATGCACCAATGCACTGCTTGTTAAACCATGCTGTGGCAGCATCCCACATAAAATAGAGGAAGATGGCACGGATGTTAGCCCACGGCCACTCTTCCTCAGCAAAAAAGAAGAGGATTGGTATTGGATGTTAGCTCAGGGCTGGTCCTCCTCACAAAAAAAAAAAAAAAAAAAATTAGTTCTGTGAAGCACCATGCAAAGTTGAACCTAAGAGCCTATTTTCATAGATTACATTTCCTTTAGAAAATATTTCTGGGTTATATTATACTACAACATCCAATTAGAAGAACCAGATATATGACTGCATTGAGGCTCTGAGAAATTAAGAATAATGTAGAAAGTAAATTTTTCATAGTATATATATTTATAATCATGAGTCACATTTAGTAGTAAGGTTTTTTAATTCTTTTTTTAATATGAAAGCAACTTATAGTTCAATGATTTAAAAGAAGGCCATGACTAGAGTTTTTTTTAGATTCTTGGTTCTTCACATTTCTTTTTCTAGAGCATTCTGCAGTGGTGTTATCTAGCTTAACATTTCTTCTGATATTTTCAGACTGTGGTAAAGTCAACCAGTAATAAACTGGAAAAGATTCACAGTTGATTTGCCTTTGTTATCAGAGGCAGATCATTCAAGACATAGCTTATGCAGTGACATTTTGCAGGACTCCATGGATTCAAATTTAAAAAAGCCAAGAAAAAGTAATTAACACTAACGTTGCCTTGAACACGTCAGCCCTATACAATAGAAGATCACTAACGAACTTTAGATAACGGACATTCGCTTGCAATGCAGAAAGCTAAGGAGAGAAAAGAAATATGCTAACTTCATGAGTATGATTCTATTTCAGCTGGAGACCACTGAGAACAAATGCGATGGGGTGGGACAAGAATTCTGCATAAGGAATGAAAATAAATTTCTACTATTTGGTTTCCTGTCATAGGGTTACCACGTGATATTAATATTAAAGTCTTATTTATTTTGCAGTAAAGATATAGAAGACTCAAGTAGAGATGTGCTGAGCCAGGACACTCAAAAAATGAGAACCAGGTGGTAAAGTGTTCCAATGTAGCATCTACTCATCGAGAGATTTCAGGAGGCATCTTGCCCTTCCCCCTGCAAATAGAAACGAAGGCAGGTTGTACATAAATTTCCCATAGCAAGTAAGACTCACCTGTATGCAGAGTTTATGGGAGTTGTTTTGAATATGCATTTACAATTTACATAATTTACATAATTTCTTTTAAACAGGCATATATACTTCCCTTCTCAAGTTTTTTCAAGTCTTTGCAAGTTTTCGGGAAAAATAAATTTTCTGAGCTTCAATTATTTTGGAAATATTTAACTTGATATATAAGTACTGTTTCATTAATTCAAATCCAAGAATATATTAAAATTCATGAATAAGTTAAAAATAAAATTCTATCCAGACAAAATCATCATTATAAAGACCTAAAAATGTAGGTTTATAGAATACACATTTTTCTCAAGTGCAGATTGGACATTTTCTAGAACAGAAGCAAGTCTTAATAAATTTGAAAAGATTTAAATCATACAAAGTCTCTTTTTCAATCATAATGGAATGAAAAAAGAAATCAATAGCAGAAAGAAGTCTGGAAATCCACAAATTTATGAAAATTAAACAACAGTCAAACAACTGATAGGTCAAAGAATATATCACAAGGGAAATTAGAACATGTCTTGAGATGAATGGAAATGAAACTACAATATACGAAAAATTATGAAATGTATTGAAAGCAGTGCAAAGAGAGAAATTTACAGTTATAAATACTTATGTTAGAAAGGAGGAAAGATTCAAAATCACCAACCTAAATTTCCTCTTCAAGGAAATTTAAAAAGCATAGACTAAATCCAAGGATAGCAGAAGGAAACAGTAAAAATTAGAGCAGAAACAAACAGAGAATAGAAAAATAATAGAGTTGAGCCAGCCCTGATGGCCTAGCAGTTAAAGTTCTGTGCACTCCACTTAGGCAGCCCACAATTGGTTCCCAGAAGTAGAACCACACCACTTGTCTGTCAGTAGCCATGCTGTGGTGGCGGCTCACATAGAAGAACTAGAAGGACATACAACTAAAATATATAACTATGTACTGGGGCTTTGGGGAGAAAAGAAAAAAACAGTGAGAGAGAGAAAGATTGGGTACAGATGTTAGCTCAGAGTGAATATTTCTCAGCAAAAAAAAAAAAAAAGAAAGAATGCAGCATCTTGGGCTTTTCAGAGAGGTACTGAGTCACAATCAGCATTAAAAAAAGAGAAGATGAAGAAAAAGAAAAAGAATAGACTTAACAAAATCAAGAGATAATTCTTTGAAAATATCAACAAAATTGACAAAACCTTAGCTAGATTGACTAAGAAAAAAGAGAGAAATCTCAAACTCCTAAAATCACATATGAAAGAGGAGACATTACTACCAATTCTGCATAAATAGAAAGGATTATAAGAGAGAACTATGAGAAATTGTCTGATGATAAACTAGATACCCTAAATGAAATGGAAATATTTCTAGAAATACACAACCTATCATGACTGATTTATTAAGTAATAGAAAATGAGTAGAATAGTAATAGAAAATCTGCATAGACATATACCTAGTAAGGAGATTAAATTAGTAATAAAAAATCTTCTGACAAAGAAAAGCCCTTGACCAGTTGGCTTCACTGGTGAATTCTACCAAAGGTTTAAAGAAGAAATAACACCAATCTTCCTCAAACTCTTCCAAAAAGTTGAAAGAATACAACACTTCCAAACTCATTCTGTAGGGCCAGCATTATCCTGAACCCAAAGCCAAAGATACAAAAAGAAAAGAAAGGTACAGAACAATATCTTTGATAAATATCAATGAAGAAATCTGAAAGAATTATTAGCAAACAGAATTTAATTGCATATTAAAAGCATTATACACAAAGACCAAGTGGGATTTATTCCTGGACTACCTGGATGGTTTAATATATGAAAATCAACCAATATAACAAAGCCATTAACAGAATGAAAGGGGCAAAAACACATGATGATTTCAATTAATTCAGGAAAAAAAGTATACGACAAAATTCAATACTCAAAAATCACGATAAAAACATTCAACAAACCAGGAATAGGTGAAAACTACTTTAACATAATAATGGCCATGTATAAAAGCCCACAGCAAACAGTAGGATCAATGGTAGAAGACAGAAAACTTTTCTTTTAATATCAAGAGAAAGACAAGGATGCTCATTTTGCCACTTCTATTGAGCATAATACTGAAAGAGGTAGCCAGAACAATTAGTCAAGAAAAAGAAGTAAATGGCATTCAAATTAGAAAAAAAAAGTATAATTATCTCTGTTTGCAGACAACATGATCCCATAAACTAAAAGTTGTCAGAAATAAATTCAGTAAATTTGCTGGATCCAAAATCAAAATCGATCACATTTCTATACACTGACAATGGATGATTTGAAATAATTAGAAATAAACAATTAGAAACAAAATAATAATTGAAATAAAGCTAACTAATGAGACAAAAGACTTGTACATTTAAAACTACAAAATATTGCTGAAAGAAATTAAAGACGACGTAGTTAAATAGAATCACAACCTGTGTTCATCTATTGGAAGACAATATTGTTTCAGTCAATATTAATGAAATTTTCTGCAGATTCAATGAATATCTACCAAAATCTCAATGACTTTCTTTTCAGAAACAGAAAAATCCATCTTAAAATGTATATGAAATCTCAAAAGACTCCCAAATAGCCAAAATAATCTTGAAAAAGAACCAAGTTTGTGATCTCATGTTTCCCAGTTTCAAAACTTACTACAATGCTACAGCAGTCAAATAGTGTGGTTCTCCCATAATGAAAGACAGATAGGCCCATGGAATAGAATAAAGACCAGAAATAAACCCTCACATATTTAGTTAAGTGATTTTTTGACCATGGTATAAACACCATTGAATGGGAGAAGGACATTATTTGCAAAAAATGGTGTTAGGAAAACTGAGTATCCATATTAAAAATCATGAAATCGGACTGTTATCTTACAACATATGCAAAATTAATTAAAAATGGATCAAACACCTAAAGAATGAGAGCTAAAACTATTAAACAATTAACTGTTAAAGCTGGTAGGGAAAAAAAAACTTATGAGAAAACTTCATGACATTGGATTTAGCAATGATTTCTTGGATATGACACCAAAAGCATAGACAACAAAAGTTAAAATAAAAAAATTTAAATGCATCAAAATGAAAACTTCTGTACATCAAAGTGCACAATCAACAGAGCGAAAAGGCAAGCTATGGAATGAGAGTAATATTTATAAATCATATATCTAGTAACAGGTTAATATCTAGAATATATAAAGAACTCCTACAACTCAACATCAACAACAACAAACAAAATTGATTAAAAAAATGGGCAAAAGACTTGAATAGTCATTTCCTCAAAGAAGGTATACAAATGGCCTATAAGTACAGGAGTGAGTAATGGGGAGTTTAATTAGTTAATTATTGTTTAATTATTAATTAATCATTAATTATTTAATAGGTATAGAATTCTAGCTTTGCAAGATGAAAAGAGTTCTGGGGCTGGATGGTGGTGATAGTCAAACAACAATGTCCTCAATGCCACTGAACTGTGCACTTAAAAATGGTCATGATGGTAAATTTTACCTTACGTGCATTTACTGTCATTTTAAAAATTATAAAGGAATTATGAAGAAAAAATTTAAAATATACTCTTGATTTTTAAAATATCCATTTTTCATACTTAATGTGCCGGGAATGTTTATTCGGCAAGAAAATATCCAAGATGTGGACCACCATTAAATAGGAATGATTGTCAAACTCTGTTTTCAGTCACAATGAATTGCCAATTCATTTCTTAATTGCCCCTAAATGAACTTCTTTGCTATTTATTACCATCTGTCTATCCTACCTTTTTCAAAAGCCCAAATAACTTTGCAAATTGTGTCGAAAGCAAACCATTCACTCTCAGAAAAATAGGTCTTTGCTGAAAGATAGTAATAGTCAGCCAGACAGATACATCTTAAAGAAATTAATGAAATTATTGCAGGACAAGAGGCCCAGGCTTAAGCATCAAATCATTTAAAAGAAATTAGCCTACAGGCAAATAATAACTCAAATAAAAATGGCAATTTTGATTTATGACTTGATTTCCTGCCTATATTTCTCAAAGACAGATGTTCAGCACTGTCAAAGGCATCATTTATATGAAACCGAGAAATAAGTCAACGGTGGCTAATTGTGTTGAATCTGATTATAAGTTAAAATAAGAATCCATTTGGGGAGGGATAAGGAATTATTGTTTAATGGGTACAGAGTTTCTTCTTGGGTGAAAAAAAGTTTTGGAAAAGACAAGTGGTGGTTGTACAAAATTATGAATGTAATTTATGCCACTGTACACTAAACATTGGTAAAATGGCAAAGTTTACGTTATATATATTGAACCACAATAAAAGATTACTTAAAAATACCTTTAAAAATATGTGGCAGTGAGTAATAATTATTTTCACTAAGTTTTAGGGTTATATAATTTAGTGTTTACAAAATACTTCTAATAAAGAAAAAAACCTATGTTTTTTCAGAGACCATGGCAAGTTCAAATTAAAGAGAGCACTCGTTACCTTTAATGTGATTCAAATAAAAATTTTGAATATTTCTGGTTTAATTGGATTTTAAACCAAATCTATAGTAAACACAGTTTAGAATATATTAACAACTAGGATATAAAGGTGAGCAAAGCAAATTGTGTTTCTAGTAAGATTATCAACATGAAAAACAATCAAAATCACATATATGACATGATTCGCCATGCTCCGTGTGTTTCTATGTACCCTTCACCACTCAACACTAAGTAAGATTATTATTTGTTTAATAATATTTACTGAACACCTATTTTATATACTGTGTTTTCACTTTAATTCTATGGTCTTAGGAATTACAATAGGAATAGTAAGGCATTCAAAGATAAAGTCAAATATTAAAAAAAAGCTATAGGATGAGGAAAGAATAGAAGTAAATGTGCCCTTAGCTAGTAAAAATGGCTTTAAAACAAAAGAATTATTTGTATAAGCAATGATTTGTATTAGAGTCACCAAAGTTTCTATGGCTAATGTAAATAGAAAAGGTCTGGATTGTTAAACTGAGGTCAATTTTACATGTCCAGTATTTTAAGGCTCTTCTCTCCCTGGCTCCTGAAACCTCTAATTTTTAGTACCTATAAACCATAATTCTCTGTTCTGACCAACAGTATGTTTCTAATGACTTTGTGTTTCTCCAACTTAAGAAAGGAAAAAAAGGGAGATTATAACACTGCTGATGACAAATGAAAAAAATAATTATCTTTTCCCCAAATATTTTCTAATGCAGTTTCTTTTTTTTTTAAATTTTTTGTTTATTGCAGTAACATTGGTTTATAACATTGTATAAACTTCAGGTGTACATCATTATACTTCTATTTCTGCATAGATTACATCATATTCACCACCCAAATACTAATTACAACCCATCACCACACACATGTGCTGAATTATCCCTTTCGCCCTCCTCCCTCCCCTCTTCCCCTCTGGTAACCACCAATCCAATCTCTGTCTCTACGTGTTTGTTTATTGTTGTTATTATCTACTACTTAATGAAGGAAATCATACGGTATTTGACCTTCTCCCTCTGACTTATTTCACTTTGCATAATACCCTCAATGTCCATCCATGTTGTCACAAACGGCTGGATTTCATCGTTTCTTATGGCTGAGTAGTATTCCGTTGTTAATTGGAGGTGATTTTGCCCCAGTGGCACACGTGGCTGTCTGGAGACATTTTTGTTTGTATCAAATTGGAGTGAGGGAAGTACTACTGGCATTTAGTGGAGGCAGGCCAGGGATTTCACTAAACATCTCACAATGCATAGAATATTCCCCTCAAAACAAAGAATGACACAGCCCCAAAATGTCAATAATGAAAAGGAGGAGAAATTCTGGTTTAATTAACATCGCATCTTATCTGCAGGAACACTTGCTGGCTGTTGTTCATTTAAGCTGATCTGAGTGGTCAGCAAGATTATGACGGAATGAATTATCTTGCAATTCTATCCTCTAATCACAAGGTCTCAGACAGTATGCAAGGTTCTCCTGCATGCACACATGAACACATGCTCACATCCCATTCAATAAAATCTGTAAGATTGCAAGAAATAAATAGGTTTCTGTAAGAATACTTACTTTTCATTAGTCTGACGACCATACTGGTAATTTTAAAAAAAGATACACAATGTTAGTTATTCTGAAAATACAATATTAAGTATTTTATTCATGGGATAATTTTAAAAAATGCATGCAAGCCTCTCTCTTTAAAATCCATTTTCTATTAAGAGGCAGATGTGATACCTTTTTACCCAGTGGTAGTAAGTTTTGATTTGCTTTGACAAGGTGTGAAAGTGCTTTCTTTATGTTCTTCTCCTTCATGCTTTGCAGCACAGCAGAGGGAAGAAAAGTCTCTAATCCCCATTCTTTTCTGCAATAAAGAGCATATCTTTATTTCACATTCTTGTGATGATTAGTTATCTAAGACAAAATGGCGCTCTGATGTTTGCTGGAACAAACGAGCTCTCGGTAATGCAGGGAATGGAGACAAGTCCTCAATTAGGGAAGCAACTTCTAATTTACACTCAGGAAACATATTATTATATTGTTAATACTTATGTTTGCATTTTAGAAGAAACATATTCCTCACTCCCCAGAGAGAATGATAACAAGTCATTGAGGACCAATAGAAACTGCAGAGACACTTTATCCAACCCATCTCTGATATCGTAGAATTCATTCACAAATCTGAGTTTGTATTTCTAACACCCATTTCTCTCCATCCCTTTGTTTATTCACACTGTCACCTCTTTTCATCTGCCCACACTGTTTCTTCTCTTAGAAGGACAGATGCAACTCCTTCATGCCCTCAAACCATTCCTCCCTCCCCATCTCTCTCATCCATGGCTATTTCTCTAGAAACACATAGTTCTCTTTTCAAGCCAGATCATGTCTATCTAACTCCCTCCATCAGCATTCCTTGCTGGTGGTGGGGGGAGTGCTGCTGGTGTGGAGTCAAGGTGGGGTTCATGACCCTTAAGTATGTCTGATACTGATAGGGAGGTGCAAACATCACTCACAGGCATGCATATACAAGAAAACAAACAAACAAACAAACAAATGGGGCTGGGTTAATATATTTTTGCCAAAAGTCCATTTCCCCAGAAATGACTACAATACTATCCTAAAAAGGCTCCACATTTCGAATTCTAGGAACCCTATTCTGATTGGTTATGTGCCCAATCAGTGTCTTATAAATTACATAAAGACCTTCAAGAAAGTTCTGGCTATTTCTCCTGCTCCTGATCCAAAGAAGTGTAAGAAGACCATTCCCCCACTTGACCATTCACACTTTTAATCATTAGTTGGAATGGTGTTTTCAATCACTGCATTTTTTTTCCTCCTCCTTCTCAATTTGTATTTATTATTTTTACCCATCCTTTGGCACTCTTTATGGCCTACTTTGTCATTCTACCTGTATCATTATTTTAAATCATTACTTTTGATATCTTTATGTCTTATTTTTATAATCAGATCACAAATTCTTTGATAGTCATAGTTATTATTTGTACTTATTAGTACATTCTACTGCCTTAGTGAGCATACTATATGAAAAGCTTGGTGAACACTTGTTGGATGAATGAATTAATGAATGACTAAATGAATTAACAACATTATCTAGACTGCAAGATTCTTAGTCAAGCTAATTATCTCTAGGAGGTTTCTGACTATACAATGTTCAACCTGGAAAAATGTGGTACAGACAATAGGAACAGAAATGTAATTCAGTTGTCCGAAAATTGTTTTACATTGCACTGGTCACCTTTTCAAATCGTAAGCAGTTTCATCCATCCCCAAGAACTTCACACAGGGAATAGATGAAGCTGTGAATATGTAAATCTGAGCATGGAAGGTCACTTGTTTGTTAACTGAGCCTCTATCAGGCTGCAGTCATGGCATGAGTGGCAACAGATAAAGAGATAAACCATATGTGAAAAAGAGTGGACTGGGCTGGCCTGGAGGTGTAGCAGTTAAGTTCATGAGTTCTACTTCCGCATGCCCGGGTTTTGCTGGTTCGGATCCTGAGAGTGGATCTGCTCACCGCTTATCAAGCCATGATGAGGCAGCATCCCACACAGAAGAACTACAGCTCTGCAACTATGATATACAACTATGTACTGGGGCTTGGGGTAGAAAAAAGAAAACAAGAAGAAGATTGGCAACAGATGTTAGCTCAGGGCCAATCTTCCTCAAAAACAAAAAAAGAGGGGACCAGCCAGGTGGCGCAAATGGTAAGGTGCGCACGCTCTGCTGCTGCGGCCCAAGGTTCGCCGGTTCAAATCCTGAGGGCACACCAATGCACCGCTTGTTAAGCCATGATGTGGTGGTGTCCCATATAAAGTAGAGGAAGCTGGGCATGGATTTTAGCCCAGGGCCAGTCTTCCTCAACAAAAAGAGGAGGATTGGCATCAAATGTTAGCTCAGGGCTGATCTTCCTCACAAAAAAAAAAGGCCTGAGGTTCTCAAACTCTACAGGGCTTTGCCTTTAGGCATCAACAGAACTGAGAGTTGCAGGAACAGCAAACTGGAGCTGTAATTCTCTTCAACATAGGCTCATGTATGTGCTGAATTAAAAGGCTATTAAGATTCTTTCTCTTAGTATTAGAGTTGCCCAGACGAAGAAAATGGTCGCTGCTTTAGGCTACTGAATCACCTGACAACAGGAAGAATACGAACCAGAAGACAGAAGCTTCTCTTGTAAAGGACGACCCTTAAAGAGACTATCAAATGAAAGCAATACCAAGTGCTTTTTTGTAAGAAGAGGGGATCTTCTCCCGCCAAAGAGGTAGCGCACTGATGCTGTAAATGGCCTACTTAGCCAGAGAAGGCATTCACATTTTCCAAATAACATTCAATTTACAAAGCGGTTTGATTATGTGGCATCGTTTCCCACTCTGTCACAGTTCTTTGCTACAAATACCATCCTTCCTCATTCTGGTTAAGAACATGACTTTTTATATTGCATTTCAATCATCTAAAGTAATCTCAGGTTATGCAGACCGCTTTCCAATCAAAGGTGCTTCAAGTACTCACACAAACCCTAGCACAATGTGGAGTCACACTGTCTGGGTTCAAATCCTGCTCCATCTAGTTAATAGCCATATGATTTGGCAAGTTCCTTTATCGTTCTGTGCCTTAATTTGCTCATCTGTAAGATGCAGCTAAAATCCTACTGATCTCACAGGGGTGTTATGAGAATTAAATATGCTAATCTTTAAAAGGCGACAAGGCCAAAGCTTGAAACCAAGTCTCTTTTGGAATTTAAAAACATACATTTCATTTTAAATATTATCTCCATTTTTAACCACAATTTTCTAGAGGTGGATAATTAAGAAATGGATCTCTTTCACCAAAAATGAACACGATATTCATATATTTTGCGTCTGGTTACAAAATGCTCTGCCACAAACAGGATCAATTTTGGAAATAGAGACGTACATCACAAATACACTCGGGTGTTAAGGAGGCAGTATCTTTGTCTCCGAAATGGCTCCGAGAGCTGACACTTACTCGATGTATTTGAGGGAGATTTTCTGCGTTTGCTTGGTAGTAACGGTTGCGATGTACATTTGCAGCGCTGCCAGCCGCAGGGCTACGTCGTATTTCAGCTCCGGCCCAAATCGCTCCTGAACGACATCGTTACAACTCTGCGAAGAGACCAGCAGAGGGCGCAGCTTGTCAAAGAATGGGCCGCACGGGGCAGGCTTAGAGGAACAGGTGACACGCATTTATTTCCCCTGTTCCACTCGCACTTCAAAGGCAAGGAGGCTAAATGTGGAAACATTTACACCGCGCTGCTTGGAACCGAGTCAGTATTTAACTGCACGCACAAACACAGAGACCACACAGAACATTTAACATTCATCAAGTGAGCTGCTATTGAAATATTTACCTTTTTGTAAAAATAGTTAGGAATTTAGGTATGAAATTTCCAAACACAGGTGCTATAATTGAACACATGAAGCACTAGTAGCTTGATGTGGCTTCTGTAGCTGGGTTGCTGGGGTTGGAATCCTGGGTTCAAATCCTGTTCTTCTGTTTCATAGGGGTGTGACCTTGGGCAAGTTCCTTAACTGTTCTGTGCCTCACTGCCTCCTCTTCTGTAAATTGACAATAATACTGCTCCCTATTCACAGAGTTTTTCTGAAGATTAAATGAATTAGTGTAAAGCCCTTCAAACTCTATTTGGTAAGTTGTAAGCGCTCATCCATATTAACAGCTGTCATTGTCAAGTGTCATCTTCCTCTTCATTATGATCCAGAGCAGCTTCAGCAGGCCGAATTAAGAAAGTGTTGGAGAGCAGCAGCTCTGGCCTTATGTCCACCTGCTTTGGAGTCCTGGCTTTGCCAATGCCTCCCCATGTACATAACCTTGACCAGTTTAACTCTTGCAGCCTAGGTTTACTCATCTGAGCAATGAGGATTCATGCTAACTACCTCACTGGAGTGATGCAAGGATTCAATGAGATGCACATCAAATACTTTATCATAGTACATCGGCACACTCAGTAAAGGAGAACCATTCAAATCTTCAGTTCATTCCAGTGATGACTGTCCCACCTGTGATGTTGAGGGAGTCATTCCACATCTCTCAGCCTTAGTTTGTTCATCTGTAGAAGGGGGATGCCTGTTTCATAGGGTTTATGATAAGCATCAAATTGCAGAGTGGCTGTGAGTGTTTTGTAAAGTAACCTATACGACCAAAAGAGATTGACTTTGCAGTGACCTTCTCATTCACTCATAGGGGCAAAACACTGACCTAAATGTTGTTGGGAAGCACAGCACTGCTTAAACCTATCCTGCATTTTTGTTAACTTATTTTTGTTCAGGGACACTAGGCTCTTGGGCTAGAAAATATGACATTTAGCATCTTTTCCCCCTTCTTTCTTTCATTTAGTTTTTGCCTGGTCCAAAGAAGATTTCAAATGGACAACTGTATCAGGATGTGTTTGCTTCTTTTCTAAGAGAATCACACTTATGGCCACTTCACATATTGATTCTGCCTAATGGGAACCTGTACCCTCATTTGCTTTCTGCACACAATATTTACTCTTTGAATATTTACCCATGCCGCACTGCTGCTGTGCAAGGCACACTCTATTTGCATTCTCTGGGTGTGTACTTCTTAGCTCATCCCTTCACCCCTAAGAATGAAGTCATATTCTGTCTTCCTCCATCCCTAATGTGATCATCCATCTTTGCTTTCCCTTAAAATTTAAACCTATCTGGATTGCATAGCACACTTTGTTGGAAGCAGATCTGTCGTGAAGCAGAAGATAGAATGGTCTGAGTGAAGGTAGACCCTGAGAACAAATTCAGGCTACCATTTTGTTTTGCTAGTCTTAGGCTTACCAGTTATTTCTAAGTATTGAGGGTTGTCCATCATGGAGCACCACAGGGTTAAGGGCCCAGACAGGATCATTTTATAGCTTTCTGTGAAAAATGAGGATGAAGAATACACTTGGCACTGTGCCAGGATCCTAGCAGGCTCTTGAGAAGTCTTTTTACTTTTTCAGGGAAAGATTCGCCCTGAGCTAACATCTGTTGCTAATCTTCGACTTTTTTTACTTTTCCTCCCAAAGCCCCACTACAAGGTTATATATCCTAGTTGTAAGTCCTTCTAGCTCATCTGAGTGAGCTGCCACCACAGCATGGCAACTGACAGGTAGGTGGAGTGAACAGATTGAAATGAACCCGGGCCACCTAAGTGGAGTGTGGAGAACTTTACTAGGCCATCAGGATTGGCTCATAGAAGTCATTTTTTTAATAAATCAGTTTCTTCTACAACTGCCATTACATGATGGATTTTGAAACTGAAGATTTTAGCATAGAATTTAGAGACAAAAGCTCCAGATTTGATTCCAGGTTTGGACACAAATTATTTAAGTCACCTTGAACATGGCCTTTCAGTTCTCTTGCCTCTCAGTTTTCTCATCTGAAAAATGGGCTAACAACTAACTTATAAGTTTACTGTGACACTTGTAATGTTTCATAAATTAGAACTTGCTTTATAAAGGTGAGTTATCATTCTTACTAAAAGTTGTGGCTTGTAGAAAGGGTCCAAGATGGTGGCATAGGAAGACTGAACTCACCTCCTCCTAGAGATCTACAAAATTTACAGCTATATTTGGATCATTTTCCTCTGAAAACTAGATGGACTGCTCTCCAGAACAAAGGCTACAAGGACCACATTGAGACAGGTAGGAGAGGCAGAGACATGGCCTTGCAAAAAACCCACCCCTAGAACAGTGACACGCAGTAGCGAGGGATCTCACCAGACAGGCACTTCTCCTGCAAGAGTGAGAAGCTGGTGCCCCAACAGGCACCCTGACTCCTAGAATTTGAACTGGAGAGACAAGCCTCTAAAATGTCTGGCATTTTGGCATACAAAACCAATGGGGCTGATGTCCAAGGGATCAAAAGGACTATAGGAAAGTGAGATATCCCTCTTAAAGGGCTTGCATTTGGTCTCAGTTGCCCAAAGAGAACCTGTGAAAAAACAGCAGTTTGAAAGCATCTAGACTATATATGAAGGACATTCATTTGCTGACCTCTGAGCATCAGCTAGATGGGTGAACTGTCTGTTGAAGCACTCCTTGAAGACAAAGGCACTGGCAGATGCCATTCTTGCACTCTCTGCCTAGCTTGCTAGCACAAGTGGGCAGGCTCAGACATAGTTCTACCATTGTAATACAGGAAGGGGTGAACAGTTGTGACATTCTCCCACTGCCTTGCTGGAACTGGAGAGCCCAGCTGTTGCAGTACTCCCCTACTCCTTGGTTAGGGCTGGTGTGTGCAAGTACAAGCATTTACAGCATTCTCCTGCTCCTACCCTACAGCTGGGTGCACGTGCACAGCCAAGGCACTTCCTTACTGCATTGCTGAAGCCCATAGGAATGCATACTCAAGACATTTTCCCACTCCTTTCATAAAGCCAACAAGCAGGCCCCACACACTTCACTATCCAGATGTCTTGCTAAAGCCAGTGGGTGCATGCATTCCACACAGGGGATGCCCCTTGATTGCCTGGCCCTGGTGGCCAAGTGGGCTAGCATACATGAAATCCATCAGACTGTAACAATCAGGCTGCCACAGCAGATAGTTTCTCACATACTTGAGGCTAAGAAGGAACTCCCAGAAGACATTAGCAGGGAGACACCACCATTGTGCACTCCCTTGTCATCACTTGACAAGACTTGGCCTCACTTGACAAGACTTACCAGACAGGAGTTTATACGCTCATTTGGAGCCCTGATTTCTGCAACAGCCACCTAGGCGACATCTCCAGATCTCCTGATCTGTTGGCCAGGAGGAATAATAATTGCAGTCCCACAGGACTGCATATATTTGCATGCTTTAAAAGCTGCTGCCTGAGGGTCTGTCTTCCAATCAGCCTGAAACTAGGTGCTAAATGAGATTCCTCCCCTTGGAACATTGGCGGGTGTTGGCATAATCTTAACAATGGAAGTATATCAAGAATAAATCAGGCTGTTTAGCCAATCAGAAAGACTCAAGAGACAACCAAGCGCTAAGAAGGGTTGAACAGACAGGATCATCACCTACACAAAGCCATTCCTTCAAGACTGAAAGAGGTAGCTATTTTACCTAATACACAGGAACAAACCCAGAGATCCAACCAAAATGAGGGGAGACAAACAAATGTGCTTTCAAAGAGGGAATAAGACAAAACCTCATAGAAATACCTTAATGATAGGGAGATACATACTGCATAAAGAACTCAAAGTAATGGTCATAAGGATGTGCACTGAATTCAAGAGGAGGATGGATAAAAACAGTGAGAACTTCGACAGACAGAAAATATAAGAAAGAACCACTCAGAAGTCACAGAGCTGAAGAATACAATAACTGAACTGAAAAATGCACTAGAGGGTTTCAACAGCAGACTAGATGAAGCAGAAGAATAGATCAACAAGCTAGAAGACACAGCAGTAGAACTCACCCATACAAAGCAGTAAAAAGAGAAAAGAATTTTAAAATATGAAGATAACTTAAGAGACCTGTAGGAAAACATCGAGTGGAATAAAATTTTCCTTATAAAGGTCCCAGAAGTAGAAGAGAGATTGGGGCAGACAACTTATCTGAAGAAATAATGGCTGAAAACTTCCCTGACCTGGGGAAGGAAACAGACATCCAGGCTCAAGAAGCCCAGAAGTTTCAAATAAGATGAACTTGAGATCTACACCAAGACACACTACAGACATACATCAGAGATATTGCAGGTTCAGTTCCAAACCAGTACGATAATGTGAATATCACAATAAAGTAGATCACACAAATTTTTTGGTTTCCCAGTGCATATAAAACTTATGTTGACACTATACTATAGACTAAGTGTGCATTAGCATTATGTATAAACAAAATGTACATATTTTAATTAAAAATTACCTTATTGCTAAAAAATGCTAAGTATTATTGAAGTCTTCAGTGAGTTATAATCATTTTGCTGGTGGAGGGTCTTATAAAAAATGCAATATCTGCAAAGTGCAATAAAGTGAAGTGCTGTAAAATAAGGTGTACCTGCATAATTAAAATGTCAAAAGTTAAACACAGACAATTGTAAAAGCAGCAAGAGAAAAACAAATTGTTACATGCAAAGGAAACCCCATAAGACTATCAGCAGGTTTCCCAGCAAAAACAGGCCAGAAGAGAGTGGCATGATGTATTCAAAGTGCTGAAAATAAGCCTCCAACCAAGAATACTCTACCCAGCAAGATTATCTTTCAGAATTGAAGGAGAAAGAAAGAGGAGTTCATCACCACCAGACCAGCCTTACAAGAAATGTTAAAGAGATGTCTTTCAGCTGAAAAGAAATGGCAATAATTAGTAACAAGAAAATATTCAAAAGTAAAAATCTCACTGAAAAAGGCAAATATATAGTAAAGGTAGTCTATTAATCACTTATAAAGCTACTAAGAATGTTAAAAGACAAAAGTAGTAAAATTAAGTAAAACTACAATAATTGGTTAAGGGATACATAAAATAAAAAGACGTAAAAAGTGACATCAAAAACATAAAATGGGGGAGTAAAATAGTAAAGTTTTGTAATGTGTTCAAATTTGAGTTTCTTTCAACTTAAAATAGTTATGTACATAGATGGTATTTGTGAACCTCACAGTAACCACAAAGCAAAAACTTATAGTAAATATACAAAAGAAAATGAGAAAGAAATCTAAACATAATACTAAAGAAAATCATCTAATCACAAAGAAAAAGAGAAAAAGAAGAAGAAAAGAACAGAAAGAAACTAAAAAAATAGCCAGAAAATATTTATCAATATCAATAATTACATTAGGAGAAGAAGTCAAGATGGCGGTGCAGGTGGACTCTGAACTCACCTCCTCCTGTAGACACAGCCAATTTACAACTACTCTTGGAAAAATTACCCCAGACAGATAACTGAAAACTGGATAAGAGGAAGCCCTGCAACAAACGACAATCCTAATTGAGGTGGAAGAGGCAGAAATTCCATTCTGGAGAGAAAAAATGCCACCTTCACAAGCTTCAATACTTTGCAGCTGCCCAGTAGCAACCCAAATGTACACAGCCTTCCCTGGAGGAGTGGGACCCTCAGCCAGGGAGCGCGCCTGCTATAGGCATTTTTTGGACCCAGCACAATCGAGAAGAGTGGCATAATATCTGACTTTGCCTACAACTAAAACACTAGGGAGTACCCCAAGAAAAGCTGATTCACAAAGAAATTAAAGCTGGCTCTTAAAGGGTCCACGCACAAACTCACCTGTTTCACAAGGCAACCTGAAACCATCAGAAAGAAAGGTGCACAGCCTTTGGTGAAAAGATACTCACCGGATAGGCTCTGAGTGCATCTCAGTGAGAGGTGACACCTCTCCAGGGACTGGGACATTGGCAGTGGCCATTGTTGTGGCTGGTGGGGTGTGCTGACACTGATGCTGGTAGACCCCATTGGAGTTTGCCCTGTGGCCTCCTAGCCCAGGGTCTGCCCCACCCACTAGAGCACTGATTTAATCCAGCTCAGCCAGCGCAGACAGTCCACCCTAGGGAATGGCCCCACCCAACAACAAGCCCGCTCAGGCAACTTGTAGGCCTGCATACATTGGTGACTGGATTATTCTCAGCCTGGAAAGTGGGCCCACCTCTGTGGGGCAGGGCGTGCACAAGGAGTGGGTGGATAGTGTCAGGGTGGTGGTGCAGTGTGTGAGGCTCCAGCCTTGGAGATAGTGAGTCCACTTCAAGAAGTCACGGCATGAGCATGAGGCAGGACAGTGTTGACAGTGTAGGTGGACCTGCAGGCAGTGGGGCTTGTCAGCTGCAGAAGACTTGTGCTTCTCAACGAGCCACATGGGAATTTTCCCCACCTTCCAAAGCCTGAAATAATAGGGTGTTCCCATACGTGAGGCCAGCCCCACCCAGCTGAAATCATCAAAGAGATGACAAGAGACCTAAGGCTTATAGCAATTGTAGGCCCCTGAGCCTAACACCTGCCACACTGGGGGCCTACTCACTTGATAGAAATACTGTAACAAAAATGTGCTATTAGATATTACAGCCAACTGTGCTGGGGCTCCCCACACCCGATAAAGAGACTGAAGGGCCCACAACAACCATAAGCAGCTGAGCATTATAACAGCTGGCCAGGGGGACAGCTCAGCCTCCTTGGGCACCTATGGGAAGAGCAATCAGGCCAAAACAGAAGGAAACATGTAGCCCACATAGGGGGTTGGAACATTCAGGACTGGTGACAAGAGGGAAGCACACTGGGGCCCTCATAAGGAATCACTTATATAAGTTCACCTCTCCAACAGCAAGAGATGTAGCTGACCTACCTAATACATAGACACAAGCACAGGGAAAGAGACAAAATGAGGAGGCAAAAGAATACATTCCAAGTAAGGGAACAGGACAAAACACCAGAAAAGGAACTAAACGAAACTGACATGAGCAACCTACCTGACAGAGAGTTCAAACAGAGTGGTAAGGATGCTCACTGATGTGGGGAGAAGAATGGATGAATACAGTGAGAACATCAACAAAGAAATGGAAGATATAAAAAAGAAACAATCAGAAATGAAGAATACAATACTGGAAATGAAAAATTCACTAGAGGGACTCAAAAGCAGAGTAGAGGATACAGAAGAAAGGATCTGCGAGCTGGATGAAAGACTAGAAGAAATCACCCAAGCTGAACAGATAAAAGAAAAAAGAATTAAAAAGAGTGAGGACAGTCTAAGGGACCTCTGGGACAACATCAAGCACACTACCATCCATGTTATAGGGGTCCCAGAAGGAGAAGAGTTGGACAAAGGGGCAGAGAATCTATCTGAAGAAATAATAGCTGAAAACTTCCCTAACCTAAGGAAGGAAACAGACATCCAGGTACAGGAAGCACAGAGAGCACCAAACAAGATAACCCCAAAGAGGTGCACACCAAGAAACATCATAATCAAAATGTCCAGAATTAAAGATAAAGAGAGAATCCTAAAAGCTGCAAGAGAAAGACAAGTTACATATAAAGGAAACCACATAAGTCTATCAGCTGATTTCTCAGCAGAAACCTTACAGGCTAGAAGAGAGTGGCACGATATATTTAAAGTGCTAAAAGGAAAAATCTAAATTCAAGAATGCTTTACCCAGCAAGGTTATCATTCAAAATGAAAAGAGAGATAAAAAGTTTCCAAGACAAGCAAAAATTAAGGAAGTTTGTCAACAAGAAACCAGTACTGAAGAAATGCTAAAAAGACTTATTTAAGGGGGAAAGAGAAAACCACAAATAGGAAAAATTATCTATTTCATGATAAGAGGGTAACGGATACAAATGCAAAAAAAAAGGAGGTTAGATATGATATTAAAAACATAAAATGTGGGATAAGAAGAGTTAAAGAGTAGAGCTTTCAGACAGAGGTCAAACTAAAGAGACCATAAACTTAATATAGATTCCTATATACGTAGGTTACTGTATACGAACCCCATGGTAATCATAAACCATATAATGAATACACAAAAAAACTAAGAGAAAGGAGCCCAAACATGATACTAAAGAAAGCCATCAAACTGCAAGTGAATAAAGCAAGAGAAGATGAAAGGAACAGAGAAGAACCACTAAAACATTGAGAAAAAAATTTAAAAATGGCGGTAAGTACATACTTATCAATAGCAACTTTAAACGTCAGTGGACTAAATACTCCAATTAAAAGCCGCAGAGTGGCTGATTGAATAAAAAAACAAGAGGCATATATATGCTGCATACAAGAGACACACTTCAGACCTAAGGACACTCATAAACTGACAGTGAACAGATGGAAAAAGATACTCCGTGTAAATGGAAATAAAAAGAAAGTTGGAGTAACAATAGTCACATCATACAAAATAGAATTTAAAACAAAAACTGTAACAAGCAAAGAAGAGCACTGCATAATGGTCAAGGGAACATTCCAAAAAAGGGATATAAAACTTGTAAATATCTATGCACCCAACGTAGGAGCACCTAAATATATAAAGCAATTATTAACACACATGAAAAGAGAAATAGACAGTAATACAATAATAGTAGGGAACTTTAACACTCCACTTACATCAATGGATAGATCATCCAAACTGAAGATCAATAAGGAAACATTGGCCTTAAATGACACACTAGAACAGATGGATCTAGTAGACATACACAGAGCATTCCATCCAAAAACCGAAGACTATACATTCTTTTCAAATGTATGTGGAACATTCTCTAGGATTGGTCACATATTAGTCCACAAAACAAGTCTCCATAAATTTAAGAAGATTGAAATAATACCAACCATCTTTTCTGAACACAATGGTCTAAAACTAAAAATCAACTATAGGAAGAAAATCAGAAAAGCCACAAATATGTGGAGACTAAAAAAATGCTACTGAACAATGATTGGATCAATGAAGAAATCAAAGGAGAAATCAAAAAATACCTAGAGACAAATGAAAATATGACATGCCAGAATTTATGGGATCAGCAAAAACAGTTCTAGGAGGAAAGCTTATAGCAATACAGGCCAATCTCAACAAACAGGAAAAATATCAAATAAACAATCTAACAATGCACCTAAAAGAACTGGAAAAAGAAGAACAAAGCCCCAAATCAATAGAATAAGGGATATAATAAAAATCAGAGCAGAAATAAATGAAATAGAGGCTAAAAATATATATATATATATAAAAAATTAATATAACCAAGAGCTGGTGCTTTGAAAAGGTAAACAAAATTGACAAACTTTTAGCTAGACTAAAAAAGAAACAAAGAGGGAAGGCACAAATAAGTAAAGTCAGAAATGAAAGAGGAGAAATTACAATGGACATCTCAGAAATATAAAAGATTATAAGAGAATACTATGAAAAGCTATATGCCAACAAATTCGACAATCTGGAAGAAATGGATAAATTCTTTGAATCATACAACCTTCCAAAACTGTATCAAGAAGAAATAGAGAATTTGAATAGACCAGTCACCCATAAGGAGATCAAAACAGTAATCAAAAACCTCCCCAAAAATAAACATCCAGGACCAGATGGCTTCCCTGGTGAATTCTACCAAACATTCAAGAAGACTTAATACCTTCACAAACTCTTCCAAAAAATTGAGAAGGGGAGTAACTCCCTAACTCATTCTATGAAGCCAACATTATCCTGATACTAATACCAGACAAAGACAACACACACAAAAAAAATTACAGGCCAATATCACTGATGAACATAGATGCAAAAATCCTCAACACAGTACTAGCAAATCACATACAACAATATATTTAAAAGATTCTACACCATGATCAGGTGGGATTTATTCTAAGGATGCAGGGATAGTTCAACATTTGGAAATGAATCAACGTGATAAACCACATTAATAAAATGAAGAATAAACATCAATGGTCATCTCAGTAGATGCAGAGAAAGCATTTGAAAAGATACAGCATCCATTTATGATAATAACTCTGAATAAAATGGGTATGGAAAGAAAGTACCTCAACATAGTAAAGGCCATATACGACAAACCCCCAGCTAATTTCATCCTCAATGGTGAAAAACTGAAAGCTATCCCCCTAAGAACCGGAACCAGATGAGGATGCCCACTGTCACCACTCTTATTTAACATAATATTGGATGTCCTAGCCAAAGCAATCAGGCAAGAGAAAGAAATAAAAGGGATCCAAATTGGAAAGGAAGAAGTGAAACTGTCACTATTTGCAGATGACGTGATTTTTTACATAGAAAATCCTAAAGAATCCACCAAAAAACTTTAGAAGTAATAGACAAATCTGGTAAAGTTGCAGGATACAAAATCAACATACAAATATCAATTGCATTTCTATGCACTAACAATGAAATAGAAGAAAGAGAAATTAAGAAGACAATCCCATGTACCACTGCAATAAAAAGAATAAAATACCTAGGAATAAACTTAACTAAAGAGGTGAAAGATCTGTACACTGAAAACTATAAAACATTGCTGAAAGAAATTGGAGAAGACACAAAGAAATGGAAAGATATTCCGTGCCCTTGGATTGGAAGAATTAACATAGTCAAGATGTCCATACATCCTAAAGCAATCTATAGATTCAATGCAATTCCTATCAAAGGTCCAACAACATTTTGCACAGCAATAGAATGAAGAATCCTAAAATTTATATGGAACAATAAAAGATGCTGAATAACTAAAGGAATCCTGAGAAAAAAGAACCAAGCTGGAGGTATCACACTCCCTGATTTCAAAATATACTGCAAAGCTATAATAACCAAAACAGCATGGTATTGGCACAAAACTAGACATACAGATCAGTGGAGTAGAATTGAAAACCCAGACATCAACCCATATATCTACGGACAGCTAATCTTCAACAAAGGAGCCAAGAACATACAATGGAGAAAGGAAAGTCTCTTCAACAAATGGTGTTGGGAAAACTGGACAGCCACAAGCAAAAAATTAAAGTAGACAATTACCTTACACCGTATACAAAAATTAACTCAAAATGGATTAAAGAGTTGAATGTAAGACTCAAAACCATGAAACATCTAGAAGAAAGCATAGGCAATATGCTCTTTGACATCAGTCTTAGCAACATATTTTCAAGTTTCATGTCTGAGTGGGGAAGAGAAACAATAGAAAAAAAAATGAATGGGAATAAATCAAACTAAAAAGCTTCGGCACAGCAAAGGAAACCATCAACAAAATGCAAAGACAACCTAACAATTGGGAGAAGATATTTGCAAACCATACATCTGAGAAGGGATTAATCTCCAAAATATATAAAGAACAAATGCATCTCAACAACAAAAAAACTAACAACCCCAATTGAGTGACGTCAGCATCATGGTGGAGTGAGCTTTCCCGTGAACGCTTCTCCCTACAAGATACAACAAAAGGAACAGTCACAGACCAACAATGGAATCCCAGACAGTGAAAAGCTAGAGCAGAAAGATCCACACTGCCGCACATCTGAGAGTGGAACGTGCTGGGCCCCCAGAGGAAGTGGGGAGAGGTAAGGAGAACTCCTCTCCTTCCCCATCAGAGCAGCGATCCTGGTCCGCCCGGCTCCCAGAGAGGGGGGACACGCGGCCCTCGGCGGGGAAGCCGTATCTCTTCGGACTCTCTCAGCCAGTGGGAAACTCCCGCACAGAGGACTCAGAAGAGCCACAGGGCTACGGTCAACATCTGAGCACCCCAGAGAGTGGATAAAGAGGGGCAAATGAGAAGCCTCCCATGTCAGGGACCCAGAGGGCAAAAGAGAGAGCTCCCCCCTCCCTGCAAACCGGACCCTGCAGCTCAACCGACCAGACCAGACATAGCAATCCGCAGCAGACCTGATCAAAATACTGGACCTGTGGATTGCAGCAGGAAAAAAGAAAAAACAAAAAACAAAACTGCAGTTCGCAGCAGAAAAACCCGGGCGGAGCGCAGGGGGCTGAGACTACACAGCCCTTTACCACCAGACAGTGGCAACGGGTGGAAATTGCAACAAGAGATTTCCAGGATGAGGAAAAACAAAACCAACACAGGAACCACAATGCAAAAATATGTGAAATCAGCAGACCAGAAACAAAATGACAGACACCCAGAAATCAACCCTGAAGGCACAGAAATCCATAATCTAAATGACAGAGATTTCAAAATAGCTATCATAAAAACACTCAACGAAATACGAGACAACACAGACAAACAATTCAATGAGATTAGGAGTTTCTTCACAAAAGAGATTGAAATCATAAAGAAAAACCAATCAGTGCTGATGGAGATGAAGAACACAATGGAGGAGATAAAGGAGAATCTTGAATCTTTAAAGAACAGAGCTGACAATATGGAGGAAAGAATTAGCACTTTAGAGGATAGGAATACAGATATACTCCAGATGGAAGAGGAGAGAGAACTAAGAATAAAAAGAAATGAAGAAAGGCTCCGAGAAATATCTGACTCTATTAGAAAATGTAACATAAGAATTATAGGTATTCCTGAGGGAGAAGAGAGGGAAAGAGGAACAGAGAGCGTATTCAAGGAAACAATAGCTGAAAATTTCCCAAATCTGAAGAAGGAGCAGGAAATACCAGTAAGCGAAGCCAACAGGTCACCTATATATAATAACAGACAAAGGCCTTCACCACGACACCTAGTGGTAAGGCTAGCCTGGGTCAATGACAAAGAAAGAATATTAAGGGCAGCTAGACAAAAACAAAAAATAACGTAAAAAGGAACTCCCATCAGGCTCTCAGCGGATTTCTCAACAGAAACTTTACAGGCTAGAAGAGACTGGAATGATATATTCAAAATACTGAAAGACAAAAACTTTCAGCCAAGAATACTCTATCCAGCAAAAATATCCTTCAAATATGATGGAGAAATAGTAACTCTCCCAGATAAACAAAAGTTAAGGGAATTCATGGCCACGAGACCCCCACTACAAGAAATACTCAAGAAGGCCCTCGGGCCTGAAAAAAAGAAGAGAAAGGGAACACAAAGCTTGGAGCAAGGAGAAAAGTAGGTAGACAAACTCAGAAAAATAGTAGATCTTTACTGGAATAAGTTAGCAACCACTTAAATACTAAATTCAAAGATCAAAGGAAGAAACTCACCAAAAATAAATTTAACCTCATCACTGTAAACACACAGCCACAACACAAGATAGAATAAGGTATAACAAGGTATAACAAAGTGATTGAATTGACTTAGTATAAGGAAATAGGAGGCCATCAGATAATGGAACTATCTCATACATAAGATTTTTTGCCCAAACATCAAGGTAACCACTAAACAAATAATTAAAACAAAATCACATATGACAAACAAAGAGAAAACTAGAAGAGTCATAAGACAGAACAACCAAACTGAATTGGCAGTCTGAAACAAATGGGACAAGAAACAAAGGAAATGCAAAGAACCAGAAAATAAGTGACAAAACAGAAACATTAAGCCCTCATATATCAATAATTACCCTAAATGTAAATGGATGGAACTCTCCAATCAAAAGATACAGAGTGGCAGGATGGATTAAAAAGCAAGACCCAACAATATGCTGCCTTCAGGAAACACATCTTAGCACTAAAGACAAGCACAGGCTCAGAGTGAAAGGATGGAAGACAATACTCCAAGCTAATGGCAAACAAAAGAAAGCAGGTGTTGCCATACTCATATCAGACAAAGTAGACTTCAAGATAAAACAGATTAAGAAAGACAAAGAAGGGAAATATATAATGATAACAGGGACACTCCATCAAGAAGACATATCACTTATAAATATATATGCACCCAACGTAGGAACACCAATGTACATAAAGCAACTATTAACAAACCTAAAAGGAGACATCAACAACAACACAATAATAGTAGGGGATCTTAACACCCCACTTACATCAATGGATAGATCATCCAGACAAAAAGTCAATAAAGAAATAGTAGACTTAAATGAAAAACTGGACGAGATGGACCTAGTAGACATATATAGAGCACTCCATCCAAAAACACCTGACTACACATTCTTCTCAAGTGCGCATGGAACATTCTCTAGGATAGACCATATGTTGGGAAACAAAGCAAGCCTCAATAAATTTAAGAAGATTGAAATCATAACAAGCATCATTTCAGACCATAAGGCTATGAAACTGGAAATTAACCATGAAAAAAAAAACTGGGAAAGTGACAAAAATGTGGAGATTAAACAACATGCTACTTAACAACCAATGGATCATTGACGAAATTAAAGGAGAAATCAAAAACTATCTAGAAACAAACGAAAATGATAATATGCCGTATCAAACCATATGGGATGCAGCAAAAGTGGTCCTGAGAGGGAAACTCATAGCGATACAAGCCCACCTTAACAAACAAGGAAAAGCCCAAATAGGCAACCTTAAATTACACCTAACAGAACTAGAAAAAGAAGAACAAACAAAGCCCAAATTCAGCAGAAGGAGATAAATAATAAAAATCGGAGCAGAAATAAATGAAATTGAGACCAAAAGAACAGTAGAAAGGATTAATGAAACAAAGAGTTGGTTCTTCGAGAAGATAAACAAAATTGACAAAGCCTTAGCCAGGCTTACTAAGAAAAAAAGAGAAAAGGCTCAAGTAAATAAAATTAGAAATGAAAGAGGAGAAATTACAATGGATACCACGGAAACACAAAGGATTATAAGAGAATACTATGAGAAATTATATGTCAACAAATTGGACAATCTAGAAGAAATGGATAAATCCTTAAACTTATACAACCTCCCAAAATTGAACCAAGAAGAAATGGAGAATCTGAATAGACCAATAACAAGTAAAGAGATTGAAATAGTAATCAAAAACCTCCCAAAAAATAAAAGTCCAGGACCAGATGGCTTCTCCAGTGAATTTTACCAAACATTCAAAGAAGATTTAATACCCATCCTTCTCAAACTATTCCAAAAAATAGAGGAAGATGGAACACTTACTAAATCATTCTACAAGGCCAACATCACCCTGATACCAAAACCAGACAAAGACAATAAAAAGAAAGAAAATTACAAGCCAATATCGCTGATGAACATTGATGCAAAAATCCTCAACAAAATATTGGCAAACCGAATACAACAATACATTAAAAAGATCATACAACATGATCAAGTGGGATTTATACCAGGGACGCAGGGATGGTTCAACATCTGCAAATCAATCAACGTGATACATCACATCAACAAAACAAAGAATAAATACCACATGATCATCTCAATAGATGCAGAGAAGGCATTTGACAAGATACAACATCCATTTATCATAAAAACTCTCAACAAAATGGGAATAGAAGGAAAGTACCTCAACGTAATAAAGGCCATACATGACAAACCCACAGCCAACATCATACTCAACGGGGAAAGGCTGAAAGCCAATCCTCTGAGAACAGGAACGAGGCAGGGCTGCCCACTCTCACCACTCCTGTTCAACATAGTTCTGGAGGTTTTGGCCAGAGGAATTAGGCAATAAAAAGGAATAAAAGGAATTCAAATAGGGAACGAAGAAGTGAAACTCTCACTATTTGCAGATGACATGATTGTATATATAGAAGACCCTAAAGAATCTGTTGGAAAACTATTAGAAACAATCAACAACTACAGCAAAGTTGCAGGGTACAAAATCAATCTACAAAAATCAGTTACATTTCTGTATGCTAATAATGAACTAAAAGAAAGAGAGCTCAAAAAGATAATACCATTTACAATTGCATCAAAAAGAATAAAATACCTAGGAATAAATCTTACCAAGGAGGTGAAGGACCTATACAACGAGAACTACAAGACATTATTGAAAGAAATCCATGATGACATAAAGAAATGGAAAGATATCCCATGCACGTGGATTGGAAGAATAAACATAGTTAAAATGTCTATATTATCTAAAGCAATCTACAGATTCAATGCAATCCCAATCAGAATCCCAATGACATTCTTCACAGAAATAGAAAAAAGAACACTAAAATTTATATAGGGCCACAAAAGACCCAGAATAGCTAAAGAAATCCTAAGAAAAAAAGAACAAAGCAGAAGGCATCACAATCCCTGACTTCAAAACATACTACAAAGCAATAGTAATTAAAACAGCATGGTACTGGTACAAAAACAGACAGACAGATCAATGGAACAGAATTGAAAGCCCACAAATAAAACCACACATATATGGACAGCTAATTTTCAACAAAGGTGCTAAGAACATGCAATGGAGAAAGGAAAGTCTCTTCAATAAATGGTGTTGGGAAAACTGGATGGCCACATGCAAAAGAATGAAAGTGGACCATGTGCTATCGCCATTCACAAAAATTAACTCAAAATGGATCAAAGACCTGAAGCTGAGACCTACAACTGTAAAACTCATAGAAGAAAATATAGGCAACACACTATTTGACATTGGTTTTAAAGAAATCTTTTTGGATGACATGCCTACCCAGACTAGGGAAACTAAAGAAAAAATAAACAAGTGGGACTTTATTAGATTAAAGAGCTTTTACAAGACAAATGAAACCAGAATCAAGACGAACAGACAACCAACCAGCTGGGAGAGAATATTCGCAAAACATACATCTCACAAGGGTTTGATCTCCATAATACAAAAAGAACTCACACAACTGAACAACAAAAAAACAAACAACCCGATCAAAAAATGGGCAGAGGAAACGAACAGACACTTCTCCAAGGAAGATATAAAGATGGCCAATAGGCACATGAAAAGATGTTCAACATCACTAATCATCAGGGAAATGCAAATCAAAACAACACTAAGATTGTTAGAATCTTACGCCCGTTAGAATGGCTATAATCACCAAGACAAAAAACAACAAATGTTGGAGAGGATGTGGAGAAACAGGAACCCTCATACACAGCTGGTGGGAATGCAAATTGGTGCAGTCTGTATGGAAAACAGTATGGAGATTGCTCAAAGAATTAAAAATAGAGATGCCCTATGTTCCAGCCATCCCACTACTGGGAATCTATCCAATGAACCTGAAATCAGCAATCCAAAGAGGCTTATGCACCCCTATGTTCATTGCAGCATTATTCACCATAGCCAAGAAGTGGAAGCAACCTAAGTGTCCTTTGACTGACGATTGGGTTAAGAAAATGTGGTATATATATACAATGGAATACTACTCAGCCATAAAAAAAGACAAAATCGTCCCATTTGCAACAACATGGATGGGCCTGGAGCGTATTATGTTAAGTGAAATAAGCTAGAAAGAGAAAGACAAACACTGTATGATCTCACTCATATGTGGAATATAAACCAACACCTGGACAGAGAAAACTGGACTGTGGTTACCAGGGACAGTGGGGGTGGGGGGTGGGCACAAGGGGTGAAGGGAGTCATATATATGGTGATGGGCAAACAAAAATGTACAACCCAAAATTTCACAATGTTAGAAACCATTAAAACGTCAATAAAAAAAAAAAAAAAGAAAAACTAACAACCCCGTTAAAAAATGGGCAAAAGACCTGAATAGACATTTCTCCAAAGAAGATATACAGATGGCCAACAAGCACATGCAAAGATTTTCAATATCATTAACTATCAGGAAAATGCAAATCAAAACTGCAATGAGATATTTCCTCACACACATCAGAATGTCTATAAGTAACAAGACAAGAAACAACAAGTGTTGGAGTGGATGTAGAGAGAAGGGAACTCTGATACACTGCTGATAGGAGTGCAAACCGGTGCAGCCACCATAGACAACAGTATGGATATTCCTCAAAAAATTAAGGCTAGAAATACCATACGATCCAGCTATTCCACTGTTAGGTATTTATCCAAAGAATGTGAAAACACCAATGGGTAAAGATACAATGCACCCCTGTGTTCATTGCAGTGTTATGCACAATAGTCAAGATTTGGAAGCAACCTAAGTGCCCATCAAGGCATGAATGGATGAAGAAGATGTGGTATATACACAATGGAATACTACTCAGCCATAAGAAAGGATGAAATCCAGACATTTGTGACAACGTGGATGGATGTTGTGGGTATTATGCTAAGTGAAATAAGTCAAAGGGACAAGGTTAAATACCATATGATCTTACTCATAAGTAGGGGGTAAAAACAACAACAAACAAACACATAGAGACAGAGATTGGATGGGTGGTTACCTCAAGGGGGGAGGTGTAGGAGGAGGGTGAAAGGGATGATTAGGCACATGTATGTCGTGATGGATTGTAATTAGTATTTGGGTGGTGAACATCTGAGGACATGATGTAATCCATGCTGAACTAGAAGTATAATGATGTACACCTGAAATTTATACAATGTTATAAATCAATGTTACCACAATAAACAAAAATAAAATAAAAAATAAAATAAAAAAATAATTACTTTAAATGTAAATGGACTAAATGCTTCAATCAAAAAACAGAGTGTCTGAGTGGATCAAACAAAAAAAGATACATCTATATGCTGCTTACAGACACTTTCTTCAGAAATAAAGACAGTCTGAGAGTGAAGGAATGGACAAAAATATTCCACGCAAATGGAAATGAAAAGAAAGGTGCTCTAGCTATACTCATATGAGACAAAATAGACTTTAAAACAAAGACTGTAATAAAAGACAAAGAGGTATGGCTGGCCCCATGGCCCAGTGGTTAAGTGCACCTGATCCATTTCTGGTGGCCCGGGTTCCAATCCTGGGCACGCACCAAAGCACCTCTTGTCAGGCCATGCTGTGGTGGCGTTCCACATAAAGTGGAGGAAGATCGGCATGGATATAAGCTCAGACCAGTCTTCCTCAGTGAAAAGGGTAGGATTGGCATGGATGTTAGCTCAGGGCTGATCTTCATCACAAATAATAAAAATAAAATAAAGTAAAATAAAAGACAAGGGGCTCATTACTTAATGATAAAAGTGTCCAGCCTGCAAGAAGATATAACTTTTATAAATATAAATACACCCAAAGTAGAAGCACCTAAATATATAAAGTGGACTTAAAATAAATTGACACCAATATAATAATGGTAGGAAACTGTATACAAATGCCTCAGTAACATTAATAGATACATCACCCAGAGAGAAAATTAGTAAGAAACATTGAACTTAAATGACACATCAAATAAAAACTTAATGAATATATACAGATAAATTTAATAGCCATATATACAGATATCTAAATATAATATACGTGTATAAATAAATATATATATATAATGAATATGTATACGGGTAAATTTAATAGATTCATACAGAACATTCCATCTAAAAGCAACAGAATACACGTTCTTCTCAAATGCACATGGAACATTCTCCAGGATAGATCACATGCTAGGCCACAAAACTAATATCACGAAATTCAATAATACTGAAATCATATCAAGCATCTTTTCTGGTCACAATGGTATGAAACTAGACATCAACTACAAGAATAAACCTGGAAAAACTATAAATATGTGGACAGCAAACAAAACATTACTGAATAACTTCTTGGTCATAGAAAAAATCAAAGGAGAAACAAAAAAAATCTAGAAACAAATAAAAATGTAAATACAACATAAATCTATAGGATGCAGCAAAAGTGGTTCTAAGAGAGAAGTTCATAGCAATATAGCTCTATGTCAAGAAACAAGAGAAATTGCAAAGAAACAATTTAAGAATTTAACATCAAGGAACTAATAAAAGAACAAGAAAAGTACACGGTTAGTGGAAGGAAGGAAATTATAAAGATTAGAGCATAAATAAATGAAATAAAGACTAAAATGACAAGAGAAAAGGTTAATGCATCTAAGAGCTGGTTCTTTGAAAAGATAAACAAAATTGACAAAATTTTCACTGGACTTGCCAAGAAAAAAGAGAGAGAGCTCAAATAAATAAAATCAGAAATGAAGAAGGAGAAACTACAAGTGATACCACAGAAATAGAAAGGATTGTAAGAGGCTACTATGAAAACTTTTATTTATTTATTTATTTATTTATTTACTGAGGAGATCAGCCCTGTGCTAACATCTGCCAATGCTCCTCTTTTTTTTTTTGCTGAGGAAGACTGGCCCTGGGCTAACATCCCTGCCTATCTTCCTCCATTTTATATGAGACACCGCCATACCATGGCTTACCAAACGGTACGTCAGTGCCGCCTGGGATCTGAACCGGTGAACCCTGAGCCGCTGCAGCGGAGCGAGCACACTCAACCGCTCGCAGCTCTGGGCCAGCCCCAACTATGAAAAATTATATGCCAACAAATTGGAAAACCTAACAGAAATGAATAAATTCCTAGTAATTTATAGTCTTCCAAAATTGGATCATGAAGAAATAGAAAATCTGAATAGACCAATTACTAGTGAAGAGATTGAATCAGTAATCAAAAACTTCCCAACAAACAGAAGTCCAGCACTTGATGGCTTCACTGATGAATTCTACCAAACATTCAAAGAAGACTTAGTACCTAACCTTCTCAAACTCTTCAAAAAATAGAAGAGGAGGGAAAGCTTCCAAACTCATTTGATGAGATCAGCATTACTGTGATCCTAAAACCAGACAAGGACAGCACAAAAAAAGAAAATTACAGGCCAATATCCCTGATGAATATAGATGCAAAAACACTTAACAAAATAATGGCAAACCAAATTCAACAATACATTAGAAGAACATACACCATGATCAAGTGGCATTTATTCCAGAAATGAAAGAATGCTTCAACATCTGCAAATCAGTCTGTGTATACACCACATTAAAGATGACGTAATACTACATATAGAAAACCCTAAATACTCCACCAAAAATCTTTTAGAATTAGTAAATGAATTCATTAAAGTTGCAGGACACAAAATTAATATACAAAAATCTGTTGTTTTTCTATACAATAATAATAAATGTTTAGAAAGAGAAATCAAGAAAACAATCCCATTTACAATCACATGAAAAAGGATAAAATACCTAGAAATAAATTTAATCAAGGAGGTAAAAGACCTGTACACTGAAACTTATGACATTGATGGAAAACATTGAAGAAGACACAATCAAATAAAAAGATATCTCTTGCTCCTGGATTGGAAGAATTAAAACTGTTAGAACATGCATACTACCTGAAGCAATCTACAAATTCAGTGCTATCCCTATCAAAATTCCAATGGCACTTTTCGCAGTTGAGAACAAATAATTCTAAAATTTGTATAGAACCACAAAAGACCCCGAACAGCCAATACAATCTTGAGGAAGAAGAACAGAGCTGAAGATCTCATGTTCCCTATTTCAGCCTTGAAATGTGCTTAGAAAGATTTTTATTCATTGTAGTCGATTTAGAGACAGTATTTTGTAGGAAAGCAAATTTAGACTCTTGAATTCTTTTGGAGGCCTCAGCATACCAATTAAAATAAGCTTCCCATTCGACTAGCTTAGTTTTGGGTTTCTTATTTTCTAAATGTACACGCACATAAGCCAGTTTCAAATGAGTCTCACACTGGGGCCGAGTAGCTCTTAAATCATCCTTTGTATATCGACCCCATTTTTTCAAAAATTTACACAGAGGGTCCATAGTTTTTAAAAAGATATATCCAGTGGGAGTCCCAAACAGAGATGAGCCCTCATAGCAACCCTAGACTGTATACTTTCCAAAAGTGGTAACCCCAAACAGGGCTTTGTCCCAGTAGCATCACTAGACTCTGTACATACACTCCACTAGAAGTACATAAGGGCAAAAGAGAAAGTTAATTTTCTTAAACCAGCTCCAAAAGACACACAGAATAAAAGCCAGAACTTCAGCCAAGGTGGGAGGTTCAGGACTGAGAGAAATTCACCACCTGGGCCCCGTGCCATCAGGGAGACACAAGAGGCTTATGCAGGTACTTTGCTCAAAACCAACAGCAGGGTCAGAAACAGGTAGAAAATCATTTCGGATCCCACATTTCTGACACCAAATATGTAAACTTAGAAAAAAGAAGCAACATCAAAAAAAACGGAGGAGGTAAGGAAGTGTTTAGGGTCTTAGAATTGCAACTTGGGGAACACAGGTTCCTGCAGCAGCCAGAAGTGTTCCCCTGAGGATTAAAAGTCAGGAGTCTTTATTAGCAACAAGGACAGCCCAGAACTATCACATTAGTTGTTTGTTAGGGAGAATGAATTTATATTGTAGTTTGTTAGCTTACTCAAGGACGTCTTGTTGTTACCAGAAAAGTATATTTTTGCAAAGTCCCTCAGAAAGTGTTTTCTCAGCAAATAACTCCCTTTCGGTGAGTCAGCAAGGTCAGCAGTGTTATATATTTAACAAGATGGAGTCCAGGGTACAAAACAGAGTCACAATTGTCAATTCATTCCACACTACTCAGCCATAAAAAAAAATAAAATTTTGCCATTTGTAGCAAGGTGGATGGAACTTGATGGTATTATGCTAAATGAGACAAATCAGACAGAGAAAGGCAAGCACTAAACTATTTCACTTATATGGGGAATCTAAAAAACAAAACAAACAAACAAACAAACAAAACAAAACCCAGACTGATAGATACAGAGAACAGATTGATGGTTGCCAGAAGGGAGGAGGGTGAGGGGGGTACAAAATGGGTAAAGATGATTAGGAAGTACAAACTTCCAGTTATAAAATAAATAAGTCAAGGGGATGCAATGTACAGCATTGTGAATATAGTCAATACCATTGGATTAACTTGTAAGGTAACAGATGTTAACCAGATTTATTATGGTGACCATTTCACAATGAATACAAATGTTGAATCAATATGTTCCACGCCTGGAACTAATATAATAATTTATGTTAATTACACCTAATTAAATTAAATTAAAAAGTTGTGGCGTTTTTGGTGATCACTGTTTTGCAAATAAAGGTTCCATCAGGCTATACACTAGCCCTAGAAAAATATTATTCATAATTAACATGTTAGATGTTAAAAAAGGAAACCAAACTACTTATTTAAATAAGTATTTAAATACTTTAAGTATTTAAAACACATTGTAGCCTCTTTGGTCTTATATGGTTTGCCAATATCTTTCTTAACAGATAATGGGAAGGTAAACATCTGTGCAATTCATTAAAATTATGAATTAGAAAAGTTTGCATTATTAGTATTTACTGTTAATATAAATGCTAAAACCTGTAAAATACCTCATGGTCCATTAATGATTATGAGATTAATAGATATTATCACTATTGAAACCTGTGTTTTCATCGTCCTGGTTCTTCTAGTCAATGGCTAGTATCATTATTAGGAGCCCACAAAGTCGAATTGATTTGTGTCTTTGTACTGTGATGTATATTGTTTCTGCTTATTCTTCTGTTCTCTAGGCTAATTTTATTGCATCTTTTTAGTGCCTTCCAGTAAACATGGACACACAGCACCATTTGCAGACCCACTGGACTTACATGTTAGACAGATAAGTTATTTTAGATATATCACACATTCTGGGTTACAAGGCATTTCAAAGCACAGGGTTTGAGGCCAAGAAATTTTTATTTCTGATTCTAAGCAGAGGATATAGGAGATGATAGTAGTTTAATTTTGGTCTCTGTTGCCCACTATACATGACTTTCTTCCTCCCCTCACTGGCTACTCTTTAAAGGAGTGGATAGTTCCCCACCCATGCAACATCTAAGGTGGGAAAGCAGAAACATCATCAGCCTTTTGCTCTCCCTGGGCAAGATCCCTGGATAGGCTTTCCTGTTCTTGGGACAGTTTCACAAGTACAAAAGATTTGTCTTTTGAGTAAGAAATATGTCCATGCACAGCGTATGATTTGACCAAACACGTCTTAGGACCATGCTTAGCACTACTCCTAATCTACTTGAGGCCTCCTTTCTCGAAGACAAATTCAACTGCACTCTTCTTTTATAAATGCAATGGGGTTTGTGTAAAATAGAAGCAGAATAAAATGATTTTAAAGTATCATCTTCTTAATGGTGTGAGTACAGAACTATTGAGTATGAGAACTGAATGCATCTCACTGTCTACAGCCATGCACTGATTGGCACCTGTAACTAACAAGAGAAAAAAATAGCACATGACCTGAGCTGCAGTGGCAAAGCCCTGGGTTGGTGCTCAGCAGGAATATGGGGATGATGAGGTAACAGATCAGCTGAGAATCAGGCTGTTTGTTTCATGTAGTCATATCTGGGTTACTTGGCCCGTTGGGGAATAGGGGCTTTCGGTGAGGCATCTAAGTGACTGAAGTTTTACCTTCTAAAAACCCAAATCACTATTCTGGCTAGAAAAGGAAGTAAAGTGCACTGCACATTTCTTTACTTGATAAACAGGACATAATGAATAAGAGTTGTCTTTTCCTGATGACTTAGGGTTATCTTCAGGAATATTAATCATCCTACTGAGTTATAAGTTAACAGTCTCTTCCAAAGACCACTGAAGAGGAGAACATCTGACTGGCCTTTTCCTGAGTGCTCCAACTTAATTTCTGTTCTCCAGGGATTATTATCACTTTATGTCTCTGTTCTGAACTTCTAACATACTTTATCTATGTCTCTTTTTCATCTTCTACCTAATTTATTTTCCCACCAGATATTTTAAAGATTATGAAAGCTTTCAGATAAAAAAAAAAAAATACTAAGATTGGTAAGGATGCCTTCTACAGGTATCCCTAGCCAAAGAAAGCAAGCCACTTTTCTCTCCTCTCTTTTTTGTAGGAGATTACAGTATGTTTACAATCTCTTGAAGTAATTCTATATCTATATGTCTAAGCATTAGGTTAGTGGGATCTGACCATGGATTACATTGTAAATTTCAGTCAGCATAATGGGAAGCAATTATTAAAAAACATAAGAACATGGTCTAAAGATCAACTTGGATATATTACCTTTGGAAAAAACTCTGCTAGATACTCATTAATGAAACTCAATTTCTGAGAGTTATATCCAAGAATCAGATATAGACGTAGTCAGCAAAGAATACTCTCTTCTAAAAGTCTTATATCCCTATTAGTAAATTAATAATTCCAGTACAAACTGAAGTTTTACTCTGGAAAAAGTTTTACACTGTAAAGTTATATTCCAGTCCAAGAGATATTAAAATATTCCAAAATAATCTAAGCACTAAATAAATGAGTGAATGGGTGAATAACAGAGAAGAGAAAATTTTCTTCCAGCCAAATGTCAATTAATAATTAGGAAATAAAAGAATTAGGAAAATTATCATTTTCAAACATCAGAATAATAGATTCAGGTAAGCATTATCAATGAATACTAAAACTAGTGGGTTAAAGTTTTATGAGTTATGGGATAATGAGAGAGTTTCAAAGTGATCTCCCAAAGTTAATTATTAATTACAAAAAGGAAAGTAATAATTTTAGAAAAGAGACATTTGTAGGACATCATCATATGCCTTCTGATGTGATGAACTCAGCAGGACACAAAATCAGTCATGTTGCTCTCCAGTCCAAAATACATTACCTGAATGTAATCATGAGATAATGTCAGAGAAATTCCAATGGAGAGATGTCTATAAAATAGCTTATCAATACTCCTCAAAACTGTCAACATCATAAAAGTCAAGGAAAGATGACAGTTGTTCTAGATTTAAGGAGACTAAAGAGACACATCAACTAAATGCAAAGTAGGATCCTGAAGAGGATTTCATTCTATTAAAAAATTGATATGAAGATTATTTTGGGTTGTGCCAGCCCCATGGCCCAGTGGTTAAGTTCAGAGCAATCCACTTTGGTGGCCCAAGTTTGGTTCCCAGATGCAGACACACCACTAGTCAGTGGTGTGGTTGTGGCGGTGACCTACATACAACATATAGGAAGATGCACATACATGTTAGCTACAGCTGAATCTTCCTTAAGCAAAAACAGGAAGATTGGTATCAGATGTTGGCTCAGGGAAAATCTTCTTCAGCAAAAAAAAAAAAAAAAAAAAGATTATTTTGGGGAAAATTGGCAAAATTTGAATAGGACTCTAGATCAGATATCAATAATGTATCAGTTAAATTTAGTTATTTTGTTAATTGTACAATAGAAATGTAAGAAAATATCCTGTTGTTAGGAAATAAACAGTAAATTGTTTGGAGCAAAGAAGTATGATTACTGTTAACAGACTTTCAAATTTTATAAATATTTATAATTATATATATGTGTATATAATTTATATATATATGAACATGTACATAAATTCAAGATAAAGTAAATGTAGTAACATGCTAACAACTGGTAAATCTATACTCTTGAAACATTTTTGGAAGTATAAAATCCTTTCAAAATTAAAAGTAAAAATAAAAAAAGCACCATAGAATCATCTTAAAATACACTGTGTTTGGGGTTGGGACAAAGAGAAAAAGGATCCCAAATTAAAAAACTCAAGAGGAGGGGCCAGCCAGTGGCATAGTGATTAAGATCAGTGCAGTTCACTTTGGCTTCTTGGGTCTGTGCATTCAGATCCTGGGCCTGGACCTACACCACTCATCAAGCCATGCTGTGTTGGCATGCCACATATAAAACAGAGGAAGATTGGCATGATGTTAGGTCAGGGTCAATCTTCCTCACACAATAAACAAAACTCCAAAAACCAAAAAAACTCAAAAGGAAAAAAAAATCAAAGTTAATTTATCCCAAAGCATTAATGTAAAACATGACCCACTTCTCACATACCTAAACGTAGAGATACTCAAAATCAACTAGATCTCTCCTTAAAAGGTCTATTGGATCCTTTGGGACAAAGCTAATTCAGAAAAGACCCCTCATCTTATGGGAGCTGGGCTGCTGTGTCACCTAGAAGAGCAGACCAATCACAAGAATCCTTCAGTGCTGACTGAGAAATGGCTGAGGGACACGGAAGCAAAAGCAACTTTCTTTGGACACCAAGGAAGGAAATGATTAAAATTCTTTTAGTATTTGTCGTAGATACTCATTCCCTGAAAACTGCACATACCTTGTGACTTTCGTCCACTTCCCCAGAAGCAGACCCTACAATGAGGGAGTTACTAAGGAAGTGTTCTGAGGAGAGGCCAGTAAGGGAGTGGGGGAAGCAGGTCAGACAGGAAAGGAAGCCTAGCAGGGCCCAGTACCCAGCAGGGCACAGCTACTACCTGACCCGCGGGGGACTCTGGAGGGTAACTTACACCACAGAGCTACCAGAGACCTAGACCAAAGAAGCACTGATCAACCATGGTTTTGGGGTGTCCCAGGGGGATATGAAATTCCAAGTGTTGCAGGAATGGGTGCCAGTAGTCAGAAGGCAGTTCTCTGAAGAAGATCGGAAGGTGCTAGCTGTTATAAGTAGTAGTACACTAAAGCTAGGGTGCGTGGTGGGGGTGGTGGGAGTGTATTAGTCATGGTTTTCTAGAGACGCAGTGCCAATAGGATATATGTCTATATATATGGCATATCTGTCTGTCTATCTATCTATCTATCTATCTATCTATCTATCTATCTATCTATCTATCTACCTACCTACCTATCTATCATCTATCTACCTATCTGACTATCATTTATCTATTTATCTACCTATGAGAGATTTCAAAGAATTGGCTCACGCAACTGACGAGACTTGACAATTTCAAAATCTGCAGGTTAGGCTTGCAGGCTGGAGACATAGGGAAATTTGATGTAGCTCCATTCTGAAGGCCATCTATTGGTAGAATTCCCTCCTTTTCTCCAGGGATCTCCACTTTTTTTCTCTTAAAGCCTCCAACTGATGGGATGAGGCTTACTCTAATGATGAAAGACTATCTCCTTTAGTCCAAGTCTACTGATTTAAATGCTAGTCTCATCTAAAAAATAACTCATGGAAACATCTAGACTGGTGTTTGACCAAATATATTGATACCAAGGACTAGTCAAGTTGATACATAATACTAACCACCACAAGTCCACCCCTTGTCAACTTGTCATCCATACACATGCCAAACCATACTTTATTTCCAAATACAGGCAATAACAAAGTTATAATTCCACCTAGCAGGATATAGCTATCCTGCCTACAATAAAAACCATACTCTTTCCCTAGAAGATGATGCAGATTCCCTGGATAATGCTCACTCTGTTCCTTGATATCCTGTAACTTACTATAATATAAGCCACATACATTTCATGCTATGTAATAAGAGGATAAAAGAGAAAAGAAAACAAAGCTTTTAGAGAGAGAGACAGAAGACAGACAGCAGATAGAGAGAGAGACAAAGACAGAGAGAGAGACAAGGAGAGATAGAAAAACATACAAAGATATTCATAACAAAATAAAGAAGAACTACTCACGACAGTTACAGCTCTCACTTCTTCTGTATGTTCCCACCATAACAGCCCTTACTCCACAGGTCAAGAAAGCAACCTTGTGATTCTACCAGTTGCTGAGTACGTCTGTTCCAATAATGCATTTTAGAACTGGAGAAATAACCACAAGATGGGTTTGATTACATACTAGACCCTCTGTTACATGGATCTGAAATAAAACTCTATTAATCACTTGACCTCCATAAGCCCCCACTATGATTGGTGGACATTTTGGTCTCCTGGATTAACACCAGGATCCAGGACCCCTGAAATATTTGATTATTTTTCCAAATGTACACCTGCCTTAGTAAGAGGATATATGGCTCTTTGGTGAAGGCTGGGAGAAAAATTAACTATAAATTTTTGGCAGCATCACAATCTTTCCTCCTGGGACCCCAGCCTATGCTTCATTCAAGGAGTTCTGGGTTTGTGAACAGCTCAAGTCGGGGAATAGATTGAAGAGCCCTGACTCTGTTTTTATAATTCAAGCTAGACTTTTGTTCATTTAACTAGAACTCTTCCACTTACAGATCAAGTAAGAATTTGATAGGTTTCACATCTATTTTATTTGTAGGAAAACCAAAAACAACTAGCCAGTACCATAGGTCTCCTGCACTCAGACTACGCCAATTGCTGCTTTGACTCCACTGTTCATTATGGTAACCATACTTACCTTGCTGTTAGTAATTAAGTGCCACTACCATAACATCCAATTTTTACCTCTGCATTTAGGTTTCCTAATTTAGTCATAGCAGTTCCTACCATAATTTTTGACCTACACAGAATAGGATTCACAGAGCTCATCAAAGATGCTGGAGCTCCTCTCACAATTATGTGAAAAAGTATGTTTTCTGGATTCTCTCAGGGTTGGTAAGCAGATCTTAAAGGAAAAATCTCCTCTAAAATTCTAGTCTCTCTGAGCCTTTTAATCTTTTTTTCTACAATACTATGGCAATTCCAGCATTTCAGCTTCATTTAAGATAGGCCATTTTTTGTTCTATGTTTTAGCCAACTAACAAAATAAACTGTTAAAGCCTTTTCTAAATGCCTGAGCTGAAACATTAAATCCAGAAACTCTGCTTGTGAGCCCATTATAAAAAATTAGTCTTGCCCAACTTTATGTTCTTTTAACCATTGTTCCACACCCCTACTGTCCATTCACACACACAGTGCCCAGATTTCTATCAGTATAAATTAGAAAAAAAAAATTATTATTTTTTTTGGACTGTAGTGTACCTGGTCAAGGGTCACATTTTGCCCCTCATCTTTATGGGCTAGATGCAAAGACAGTTGGTGATGGTGGATCCTGAGGAGACTCAACATTGTCTTGCAAGGCAACAACATCAGGAGAGATGCTTAGAATTTTCTCAGGCAAAACAAGATTAATCCCCTCAGACAAGGGTGGAGTTGCTGCTTCTATTGGCAAAGAAGATTCATCAGAATTTAGGAGTTTAATGTCCCCACATTTATCATGATCTTCCCACATGTCTCCATTTCACTGATCAGGATCCTATTCCTTTTCAATCAATGACAACACTTAAACATTAGACAACATGTGAGGGTGGGAATTCAATTTGTGTTGTAATTCAGTCACTTGCAAGATGAAATTCTGGGTTTAGTTTTTTGAAATTTTAGTTTTGCTGCTACAGGAGATGAGTCCCTTTCAGAACAGATTCAGAAAATTTCTACTCATTTATGGCATGCTTGAACTGGGAATTTGGATACATGAGCTCATTCTTTTCTTTCTCTACTTCATTCAGTGCAATTAGGAGAAACCAGCCAATCTCATTACTTTGACAAAAGTGTTTAAGGTATCATATACATGCCAATCCAGTATTTTGCCCCTTATAAGTATTTAATTAGGACTATCCAATAGTGATACTTTGTATATTTCTATTGCCACATCATGCCATGCACTATCAATCTTCTATTACTGGAAATAGAATTCTTAATGGTTTTAAATCTAATAATATTAGAGAACCAATTCCAGAAGCCCAAGAACCAATTCAAAAACTCATCCTTCAGATTCTGTTTCTCTAGACCAAGCTTGCTATCAAAATATATGTTGGTCAATTTTCTCCAGAGAAATGGAATATAAAATATATAAATATATATTTATATGTAAAATAAATATAAAATAAATTATATAATTATATATATAAAATAAATATAAAATAATTATATAAATTAAATATAAAATAAAATTTATAAAATATATATATTTTATAAATTTTAGAAATTATAAATATATATATGTTCCAATTCATCGGAAAACACTGTAATATAGATATTTATGAAAGAGAGAGTGACAGAGACGGAGAGAGAGGAATTTATTTTAAGTAATTTGTTCACATGATTTTGTTGTGGAGGGTGGCAGGATAGGCTGGAAGGCTGGAGACCTGGGCAAGAGTTGATTTTGCAACTCAAGTCTGAAGGCAGTCTAGAGACAGAATTTCTTCTGCCTCAGGTGACTCAATTTTTTTTTAAAGCCTTAAACTGATGAGATGAGGCCCACCCACTTTATAGAGAATAATCTCCTTTATTTAAAATATGCTGATTTAAATATTAATCTTAAGGGTAATGTCAACAAGATGGCAGAATAAGAGTTCTCCCACTTGTATCTGACCCCAACAATAATTGAACATCCACCCACAGACAAATGATCCTTTGTGGGAGCTCTGGAATCCAGATAGGAGACTGTGAAATTTCAATGCTATCTAAGACTGAGGAGAGCCATTTAAGAAGGCTTCTGCTCAGGCAGCTGACATGCCAACTGTGGTCCTGGCTACAGATCAAGCAATAGCTCTGTATCCTTGACGACTCAGCTATAACACCATAGAACTCTGTAACCAGTACCATACATCAATCGACTCTGGACAAGTGATGCCCAGAGATAATAAGCATACAGACCACAGTCCTGGTTGTGGACACTGAAGTCTCAGCCCCCCTTAACTACCATCTAGGAGTCCCTGGAAGTAAGCCCAGCATATTTGGTCCTACTGTAGATTCTGAAAGAGCCCTATAGTCAGATCCAGCCCACCTACAGCTACAGTTGTGAGCAGACCTTCTGGCCCCGGGACCCAGCAGGAGATACTCCCATCTGAGCCCTACTGTTGGCTCCAACCTTTCCAAGCTAAGGTGTAGAAGCAGTCTTGCTGGTGCAGAAATTTAGCAGGAGACACTTCTATTTGCACACTTCATTTCACATTTAGGAGATCATGAAATGACCCTATCTTCAGCTTCAGCCCCTCTAGTCATGGTCATTGAGCAGTCCAGCCCACCCAGGAACCTGGTGGAAGGCATGCCATCTGTGCCTCTGAAGCTAGGTCTACAGACCTCAATGTTGGGTGTAGAACCAGAAAAAGCCCTTGAGACTTACTTCCAGGTCTTCTCAGGCTCAGGCCAGGGTCAGTCTTGCCCACCCAAGAAACCACCCAGGGACTTAATAGGAGCCTTATCAGGGTCCTGGTAGGAGCCACACCTGTCCATGCATCTGGTAAAAGGCCCACTGTCTGAAAACCCAACTGTAATACCTTGTCCCAGAGCCACCCTACTAAATATTGTAATAGAGGAAGTCCTATTCACTCTGGGATCAGACAGGATCCATGCCTGAGCCACCAGTAACAGGGGAACCAACCCTGGACACCAATGAAGACTCAGAAACAGCCTCATAACCCAGCTTCAATCTTGCATGACTATTACTCCAGAGATAATCCCATCAGCCCGGGAAACTGACAGGGAAAGGTCTTTATCTCCTGAAACCAATCTGTAAAGACTGAAAAAAGTGTTTTCTCCTTCAAATGCACAGACACCAATGCAAGGTTACACGGGTCTTGAAGAATCAGGCAAATGTGACACGAACAAGGGAGCCAATAAACCTCTAGTAATCAACTCCAAAGAAATAGACATCTTGAATTGCTTGACAAAGAATTCAAAATAATCCTCTTAAACTCAGTGAACTTCAAGAGATAGACAACTAAATGAAATCAGGAAAAAAATGCATGACCAAAATAAGAAGTTTAATAAAGAAAAGGCAATAGCCAAAATGAAGTCCTGGATCTCAACAATATAATGACAGAACTGAAAATTTCAATAGAAATCATTAACAACAGACTTGATCATGCAGAAGAAAATAGAAAACTCAAAGACAAATCATTTGAAATTAGACAGTTAGAGGGCAAAAAGAAAAAAAGAATAAAAAAGAGTGAAGAAAGCCTGAATTATGGAATAAATCAAGCAAACAAACATTCACATCATGGTAATGCCAGAAGAAGAAGAAGAGAGAAAGGAGCAGAAAACTTGTTTAAAGAAATAATAACTTAAATTTTCCAAAATATTGGGAGAGATATGGACATCTAGATAAAAGAACAAAGGACCCTAAGCAAGATCAACCCAAAGAAGATTATCCTTAGACATATTATAATCAAAATGTTAAAAGTCAAAACAAAGAATTTTGAAAGCAGCGAGACAAAAACAACTCTTCTCATATAAGAGAATTCCTATAAGGCTACCAAAGTTGTTTTTTGAAGAAACTTTGCAGGCCAGGAGGTAGTGGTTTGATATATTAAAAATGCTGGAACAAAAAAAATACCAATCAAAAATATTAAACCAAACAAAACTCTCCAGGGATTGTTTTCATTTGTTTTTCTTGTTCTAACAATAAAACTACCAACTTTTAGCTAATTATATCCTTTGCAACAAGACAGAGAATCAATCAATAAGATGAAGTAAAAAATCAATAAATCAATAAGTATATAGGTGCTTATTAAACAGTGGAACAAATAAAAGTTATTAGATGACAATAAAGAAGAAAAATAAAGGTCTTTAATTTCCCTTAAAGAAGTAAACCGAGTGAAATTAAAATCACATAGAATTTACTAACATAACTGTTGACAAATGCTTTTATGCAGTGGACAAATATGGTCAAATAAAAATGAAAGAAATTTCATACAGAGTATCACTATAGGGAGGGATATCACAGAGTGGTGTCGTATAGAGGAACATCATAATGAGGAGCCTTTTAAAGAGAATTTCTTCTCAGAAAAAGGCTTCCTAAAGAATGACATCTAAGATGGTCATCATATAGAGATGGGTATCATATGGAGCACCATAAAGAAAGTTCCATAGAAGGGAACATAATATGAATATAAATAAGCTAGCAACTCTTGAAAAGACATAGAGAAACCTTAAATGTATATCACTAACTGAAAGAAGCCAATCTGAAAATGCTATAGAATGTAAGATTTCAACCATGTGATTTTTCTGCAAAAGCAAAACTATGGAGACAGTAAAAAGATCAGTAGTTGCCAGGGAAAGAGGGGAAGAGATGAATAAGCAGAGCATAGTGGGGTTTTGGGGCAGTAAAATTATTCTGTTTAATATTATAATGAGGTATACACATCATTATACATTTGTCTAAACTCATAGAGTGTAGAACACCAAGAGTGAACCCTGCAAACTATAAACTTTGAGTAAATGAGGTGTCAAAGTAGATTCATTCTTGGTAACAAAAAAAGTAATAATAATGTACCATTCTGATAAGGGATGTTGCTAATGGGAGAGGCTATGCATATGTGTAGGTGGGGGGTAAATTGGAAATCTATGTTCTTCTGTCTCAATTATGTTGCACATTCTTGCAATGCCTCATGATAAAGATACATTCTAAGAAATGCATCATTATGTAATTTTGTCATTGTGCAAATGTCATAGAATGCACTTCACGAACCAACATGGTATAACCTGCTACATGCCTAGGCTATATGGTATAGCCTATTGCTTCAGGGCTACAAACCTGTACAATTTGTTACTGTAGTTAATACCGTAGGTAATTGAAATACAATGGTATTTGTGTATCTACACATATACAAATATAGAAAAGGTACAGTAAAAATACAATATAAAAGATGAAAAGTGGTACACTTATATAGGGCACTTACCATAAATGGAGTTTGCAGAACTGGAAGTTGCTCTAGTTAAGTCAGTGAGTGAGTAGTGTGTGAATATTGAGGCCTAGGACAGTACTGCATACTACTGTAGACTTTAAAAACACTATACACTTATGCTACACTAAATGTATAAAAAAATAGTTTTCTTTCTTCAATAATAAATTAACATTAGCTTACTGTTACTTTTTGAGTTTTACTTTATAACATTTTAATTTTTTTCAACTTTTTGACTTTTTTGTAATAACACTTAGCTTAAAACACAAACACAAAAATATTCTCTTTCTTTATACCCTTATTCTAAAAGCTTTTTTCTGTTTAAGTTTTTCTTTATACTTTTTAACCTTTTTGTTAAAAACTAAGACACAAACACACACATTAGCCTAGGCCTACACAGGGTCACAAAATCAGTGATTATCATAATCACTGTCTTCCACCTCCACATCTTGTTCCACTGGAAGTTCTTCAAGGGCAATAACATGCATAGAGCTGCCATGTCTTATAGTAACAATGCTTTCCTCTCAAATACCTCCTGAAGGGCCTACTTGAGGCTCTACTTAAGGAAATATCACTCTTTTCAGAAATATGTCAATAGGGGTTTTCTGTTTCCCCCCCACCACCATAGATTTGCTCATAAATAGATAATGTACCATGAACATTCCTCTCTACTAATAAAAATATTTTTGTTTTGAGGTTCATGTTTTCAAACTTTTTAAGAAGCTTGTTGAGGTATGCAAAAGCTTCTGCTAAACCTTTTACTGTAAATTTTCTTGAGTGTTCTTTGTCATTTTCTTTTTCTGCAGTTTCCTTCTCTCTTATCTCTTCTTCAGCTGTGCATTTCTGTTCCAGTTCCAACAATAGTCAATAGTCAATTTTTCAGGAATCATCTCAAAAAGCTCCTCAATGTTATCCTCATCCACACCTATGTTAAAGTTGTTTGCCTTGTCAACCACAGCCTCATTGGTTTCCGCAATCTTCTTAACCTTGGCAAATCCTTTGAAATCACAAAAAAATCTCTTGAATGTCTTGTTCCAGATGCCTATCACACACTCCCTGGTGACAATCCCCTAAACCCAAGCAAGGATCTTGATGCATAGGTGTTGTAAACCTTCCCAAGTTGCATTAGTGTCGTCTAGAGTCTTCCTCAGTTGCAGCAATAGCCTGAACAAAGGTCCTCCTGAGGTACTAGGCCTTAAAAGCTGCTCTGACTCCTTGACGCATTCATTGGATAAAAAGGTGGTATTTAGAGGGAGAAACACTGCTTTGATATTGGATGAAGATCATCAATAAAAGGAGGATATCTGGAAGCATTGTCAACGATCAGCAAAATCTTGAAAAGTATGTTAGACCCAAACAGTACTTCTGCATTTTGCTGGCATGACAATTCAGAGGGAAATTTTGGAAGAAGAGTGGAGTCATGTGTAACTTCTTATTGCTTCTGTATTACGCTGGCAGTGTGTTCTTACTGATATGTTTGAAGGCCCCAAGGTTCTCATTGCATCAGATCACAAAGGATTTCAATTTGTTGCCTGCAACAGTGCCCTAAGCAACACTGTTTTCCTGTTCTTAAAAGCATTATAACTTGGCATTGACTTGTCCTCTTATGGGTGAAAGTCTTTTGGGGCATCCATTTCCAGAAGAGAAGATTTTCATACATATTGAATATTTGCTCTTGCCAGTAATTTTCCTCTACAATCAGCTTGTCTAGATTTTATAAAAATTCTTCAGTTGCCTTCATCTCAGCATTCACTGACTCATCAGTCACTTTTAAATAGAATAAGTATGGATTCTTGAATCATATAAGCCAGCCAGAGCTAGGGTAAACTGAACATTGTAGCTGAGTCCAGCCATTTCCTTCAACATTTCAAATAAGCTTTTTGCTTTGGCTGTGGTCATTATGGTGCTGTGTTTGGTCCTCAATCCAGGTCACTACAAGTTTCTCCATGACTAATATAGGCCATTCTCAAGTTTTTATTTGTCTCATTGCGTTCAATAAAGGAGATTCTTTAATAGCTTTCATCATTCTTTCAGATTGTAGCTGTGGTGCAACAGGCTACGTCTGACTGGTGAGCAATCATCATCACTGATTTTCCACATTTGTAGTCCTTGATTACTTTTAGTATCACTTCCAGGTCAGTCAATCGACACGGCCTCTTACTGGCAACATTAGCAGTGGATTTTGTATGCTTAGAAACCGTGATGAACAAAACAAAATGAGACTAAATCAAGAACAAAAGAAAATATTCAATCATGAGATGCAATAAACACAAGATGTATGTAGCTGCTGTTGGTGTAATATGGCATACTATTTCACAGTAAATTTTTCTTTATAAGTAGAAAGCATATGCTCTAAAATACTGATAAAAATATAGTATAGTAAAAACATATAGTAACGTTTATTATCATTATCAAGTGTTATGTACTGTACATAATTGGATGCGTTATACTTTTATACATTTGGCAGCACTGTAGGTTTGTCTACACGAGCATCACCACAAACACTTAAGTAATGTACTGTGCTGTGACATTCAATGGCTATGATGTCACTAGGACATAGAAATTTTTAAACTCCATTATAATATTATGCTACCACTGACATATATGCAGTCTGTTGCTGACCAAAATATCATTATGCAGCACATGTCTGCAAATTTAAAACTACTCTAAAATATAAATTCAGAAAAAAAATGGCCCATTCCCTAAGAAATTAACAGAAACTGTCCCTAGAAAGCACAGATATTGCCCTTACTAGACAAAGACTTTAAATCAGAAATCTTAAAAATGCTCAAATAGCTAACGGAACACAAATATAAAGAGCTAAAGAAAACCAAGAGGATAACATATCAACAAATAGACATAATCAATACAGAAAGAAAAATTAAAAAAAAAATCAACAGAAATCCTGGGGCTAAATATACACTAACTAAAATACAAAACTCAAACTCATTAAAAAGTGCCAATAACAGATTTGAGAAGACAGAAGAAATAATCAGCAAATAGGTCAATGGAAATTAACTAGCTTGAAAAGCAGATGGACAAAAGAGTAAAAACTGAATAAAGCCTAAGAAACTTGTGGGAAGTCATCAAGTATATAAACATACATATAATGGGAGTCCTAAAAGGAGAAAAGAAAGTGAAAACAGAAGGAATATTTGAACAATCTCTCACCAAGAAACCCCCCAATTTTTAAAAGGCACAAATCTACACTTTAAGAAGTTCAATAAAATTTATGAGGGATAAACAGAAATTCACATCAAGACGTTTATAATCATATTGTTTTGAAAGAGAAAGACAAAATGAAAGTCTTAAAAGCAGTAACCGAGAAGCAATTCATTATGTACAAGAGATATTCAATAAGATTATCATTTGATTTCTTATGAGATATCATAGGCCAGATGAAGTGTGGTAATATTTAAATACTGAAAGAAAAAAGCTCAACCAAGAATTTTACATCAGACAATACTACCTTTTAAAAAATCAATGATATTATAGAATTCATCCATAAAAAAGAAAGAAATCCATTTGCAACAACATGGATGGACATTGAGGGCATTATTTTAAGTGAGATGTAAGACAGAGAGAGACAAATACTGTAGGAGATCACTTATACGTAGAATTTAAAAAAACACAAAGTCATAGACATAGCAAACAGATTGGTGGTTGCCAGATGTAGGGCAGCAGATGAGTGAAATAAGTAAAAGTCGTCAAAAAGTACAAACTTTATGTTATAAAATAAGTGATGGGGATATAATGTACAGCATAGTGACTATAACACCGTATTGCTTATGTGAAAGTTTTAAGATGGCACATCTTAAAATTTCTCATCCTAAAAAAAAAAATTGTAACCATACATGATGATGGATAATTGTAGCAATCATTTTGCAACATATCCATATATCATATTGTTATGCTGTCCACCTTAAACTAATATATTAAAAAATAAAGGAAATATTGGAATGTTTTCAGAAAAAGAAAAGCTGACATGGTTCATTACCAGTAGATCTGTCATAAAGGAAGTGCTAAAGAAGATCCTTCAAGCAGAAATAAAGGGACAGCATATCAAAGTCATATGAAGAACTAAAAATGTTTGGTAAATATAACTATACACACAATATAAAACCTAGTTACATTTACATATATTTCACTTATAATTCCTTTTTTAATTTACTGTATTATTTAAAAGACAAAAACATACTCATAAATCTCTGTGTTAATGGACACACAACTTATAAAAATGTAATTTGTGACAATACCATATGATCTTACTCATTAAGTAGTAGATAATAACAACAAACAAACACATAGAGACAGAGATTGGATTGGTGGTTACCAGAGGGGAAAGGGCAAGGGAGGACGGCAAAAGACATAATTAGACACGTGTATGTGGTGATGGATTGTAATTAGTATTTGGGTGGTGAACATGAGAACATGATGTAATCCATACAGAAATAGAAGTATAATGATGTACACCTGAAATTTATACAATGTTATAAACCAATGTTACCACAATAAACAAAAAATAAAAGATAAAATATAAAAATAAATAACTAATTTGTGACAATAACAACATAAAGATGGAAGGTGGAGCTTTTTTGTGTGCTATTGTAGCTAAGTTGGTATAAATTGAATTACGTTGCTATAAATTTATTATATTGATTTTAATCTCCATGAAAACCAGTTAGAAAACAATGTACCCAATATTTAGAAGGGGCAGTAAGAGGGAATAAAAATATATCCCTACAAAAAATTAATTAAAAGGAAAAGAGGCAGTAATGAAGAGAATGAGGAAGGAAAGAAAGTTATAAAACATCCAAAAAACAAATGGCAGCAGCCCCTGCTTATCAGACCTTTAAATGTAAATGCACTAAACTCTCCAATCAAAAGACAGAGATTGGCAGAATGAATTAAAACAAAACAAAACAAAACATGATCCATATATGCTGGTTACAAGAGATTCCTTTTGGATTTAAAGACAAAATAGGTTGAAAATAAAAGGACATAAAATATATTCCATGCAAATTGTAGCCAAAAAGAGCTGGGGTGACTATGTTAATATCACACAAAATAGATTTTAAACAAAAAAGAAAACTATTGCAAGACATAAAGAAGAACTTATACTAAGATAAAAAGGTTGATTCATCAAAAACATATAAACATTATACACATATATGCACCAACCTCAGAGCCTCAAAACAGAAATTACACTTTGACAGAATTGAAGCAAAAAAATACACAGATCTACATACAATAGCTGAAGACTTTAATATCTCACTTTAAATAATGAACAAAAATCTAGACAGATATCAACAAGGAAATAAAGGGTTTGAACAACACTGTAAACAAATTACATCTAACATACATGTACAGTAAATTCCATTCACAACAGCAGAATACACATTCTTGTCAAGGATAAATCACATTTGGCCAGAAGATAAGTCTTAACAAATTCAAAAAGATTGAAATCATACAAAGCATCTTCTATGACCACAATGGAATGAAACTAAAAGTCCGTAACAGAAGGAAAACTGGAATATACACAAATATGTGGAAACTAAACAACACACATTTATACAAGAAATGGACTAAAAAGAAATCTAAAAGATAATCAGAAAATATTTGGAGACAAATGAAACACAATATACCATTATATTTTGGAATGCAGGAAAAACAATGCTCAGAGGAAATTTTATAGCTAAAATGCCCACATTAAAAGAAGAAATATCTCAAATCAATAACCTAGCTTTACATATTAATGAAATAAAAGCTGAGAGTAAACAAAACTCAAAGTTAAAAAATGGAAGCAAATAAGAATTAAGGTGGAGAAAAATGAAATAGAAAATTAAAGAGAGAATCAATGCAACAAAAAATTGATAGTTTAAAAATCAACCTTTAGCTAGACTCACTAAGAAAAAAGACAGAATACTCAAATTACTAATGTCAGCAATGAAGTACACTCCTACCACCTTAAAAAATAAAAGTATTGTAAAAGAAAAATATTATCAATAATTGAATAACAAAAGTTAGGTAATCTAGAGGAAACAGACAAATTTCTAGAAACACATAAATATGACTACAGAAGAGGTATAAAATGTACAAGAAGTTTAATGAATTTTTTTTAAGCTCTCTAGGAAGAAAAACTCAGGAGCAGATTACTCACTGGTGAAATCCACCAAATTTTTAAAGAGGAATTAACACTAATTCTTATTAAAATCTTTCAAACAATAGAAGAGAAAGGAACATTTTATATCTCATTCTATGAGGCCAGCATTATCCTAAAACTAAATCAGGCAAAGACACTACAAGAAAAGAAAACTACAGACCAATATCCCTTATGAATATTGATGCAAAAATCCTTATCAATGGGGGCCAGCCCCATGGCATAGCAGTTAAGCGCACATGCTCTGCTGCTGCTGGCCCAGAGTTTGGATCCCGGGCTCACACTGAGGCACCACTTGTCAGGCCATGCTGTGGTGGCATCCCATATAAAGTGGAGGGAGATAGGCACAGATGTTAGCCCAGGGCCAGTCTTCCTCAGCAAAAAAAAAAAAAAAAAAAAAAAAAGAGGATTGGCATGGATGTTTGCTCAGGGCTGATCTTCCTCACACACACAAAAAAACTTGGATAAGAAAAATAAAGTTGGAGGACTCACACTTCTTGATTTCAAAACTTACTACAAATCTACATTAATGAAACAGTATGGTACAGGCATAAGGATGGACCTATGGGTGAATAGGACAGAACTGAGCATCCAGAAATATACTCATATTTCTATAGCTAAAACCACTGTAAGGCAAAAGTGAAGCCTTTTCAACAAATGGTGATGGGATGACTGGATATCTACATATAAAAGAACAAATCTGTACTCCTTCCTCACAACCTGAACAAAAATTAACTAAAAACTTTTGTACATCAAAAGACATTATCAAGAAAATTAGAAGACAATCCAAAGAATGGAAGAAAATATTTGTAAATCATTTTTCTGATGTGTCTACTATTCAGAATATATATAAAGAGCCCTGACAACTGAACAACAAAAACTAACAACTGAATTAAAATATGAGAAAAGGACCTGATTAGACACTTCACCAAGGAAGTTGTACAATGACCAACAAGCACATGAAAAGATGGTCAACCTCATTAGTTAGTATGGAGATGCCAATCAAAATAATAATGAGGGGCTGGCCTGGTGGTATAGCGTTAAGAGTGTGTGCTATGCTTTGGTGGCTCAGGGTTCGCAGGTTTGGATCCCAGGTGTGCACTAATGCACCGCTTGTCAAGCCATGCTGTGGCAGTGTCCCATATAAAAGTAGAGGAAGATGGGTACGGATGTTAGCCCAGAGACAATCTTCCTCAGCAAAAAGAGGAGGATTGGCAACAGATGTTAGCTCAGGGTTAATCTTCCTCAAAAAATAAATAAATAAATAAATAAAAACCACAATGAGATGCTACTTCTTACCCACTAAGATGGTTATAATAATTATAATTTATAATTTAAAAAGGTAGTGATACACAAAAATTAGTACTCTTGGTACGTTGCTGGTGACTACGTAAAATGGTGCAGCTATGATGGAAAGCAGTTCGATTGAGCTCACAAATTTAAACAGAATTTCAATTTCTGTATACAGAACATTATGTTCACCATCAAAAATCTAGTTGCCATCCATCATCATACAAATACCCTCCTGTACCCCTTACATGCTCCCCAACCCTACTTCCCCTCTGGTAACCACCAATCTATTCTCTATATCTGTGTTCATGATTTTTTTAATCTTTCACATATGAATGAAATCATAAGATACTTGTCTTTGTCTGACTTATTTCACTTAACATCATAACTTCAATGTCCATCCATGTTGTTGCACATGGAAAGATTTCATCTTTTTTATGGCTGAGTAGTACTCCATCGTGTATATATACCGTATCTTCTTTATCCATTCATCCATCTATGAGCACTTAGGTGTTTCCAGGACTTGGCTATTGCGAATAATGCTGCAATAAACATAGGGTTGCATATATCTATTCAAACTAGTGTTTTGTGTTCTTTGGATAAATACCTAAAAGGATAACTTTTATACTTTTATACCTAACAGGATAGCTGAAAGAATAAATAAATTTTCAAGCAAAGTTAAAACCAAACTAACAAAAACATAGAAGTACCTTCCGTGTAGCAATTCCATTTTTAGGCATATACCCTACAGAACTGAAAACGTGTACTCAAATAAACTTTGGACTTGAATATTCATGGAAGCACTATTTCAATAATTATAAATATTATAAAATTATAATATAATTTTCATAAATAATGAAAATAGTTTGCTGACCCCTGGGTTACTTGGTTAATAATTGGATTAACATCTCGTTGAAAATTGATATTGAGTAGGAAAATAGAAAAAAAGACTTTTCAGTCATCACCATTTAAAATTAGAGGACTTTTACAAGGGCAGTTAATATTTCATCTGCAATAATTTGTCGTTGATTTAAATGCTCCAGCATCATTCTATTAATATTGTCTGCTCTATTACCTACTAAATCACTGCATATTTAGAGCAATTCAAAACAAGCTACTTGCTGGTATCATGACAGTTAAAATCAGTGAGTGGGCCTTCATAGAAATGTTTCCGCTCATAATATTGGTGCTGATTAAGTTAAAAAACAGAATTAGAAGTTAATCATTCATAGACAATTTGAACACAGAATTGATAGATTATTGACAGATTGTTATACAAATCATCACTAGGTAACTTTTACCTTCATAAAGTCTTTTTTACCGTGCTATTTGACAAAAGCCTATTTCACACGGATGGAGCATTACTGCAGTCAGTTTATGAACACATTTTTGTACAACATAAAAGAGAATTTGCACTCCCTCTAACCTCCAAGGAAGAACCATGGGGGGAAAAGCCACATGCATTATGCTTTGTCATATACTCATTATGTGAAACTCACCTATGGCTCTGAAATTATAGGATTGCTTTGTGATTCCTCCTTTCCACCCTTTCTCCTAAGAAGCATAACTCATTTCTGCCTGTTTTCTTTTTTTGCATCAGTTCCATAAAATTGGTTACAGCAATTAAATGTAAGTGTTATTTTCATATTATTCTCTCTCTTGTTTTTGCTGGACACCAAAGTAGCAGATACTCTATTAACAGCTAACATCTTAATCTTCTTGGCGGCTGACATTCTTGATAAATTATACCGGCCTTGGGCTAGGTGCCAAGACTTCTTAGTGACATTCACACTGTTTTAACTAATCTACAGTTGAAGTGAAATATCTTAGAACATAGTTTAGTGTGTTAGAGTAGAATAAAGTAAGGTAAAATATGAAGTTTATAATAAATATCTCATAGTGTAGAATTAATTTAAAACAGATTTAACTTGAAAGAAGACCAAAACAACCCAAAGTAAACAATAGAAACATATTTCTTAAAATTTTCTCTTTAATTGGAAGTGGGGAGAAATGAAAGTGGGAGAAAGAAGGCATGTTGGATGAGTTCTGTGAATCCTTAGAGTGAACTGCAATACTCACATGTAGTTGGTCATGAAATCACCAGAGTTGGGGGGAACTCACCAATCATTACACCATATGTCCCTTGTTTTACAAATGAGGAAACTGAAGATGAGCTGTGTAGAGATTTGCTGAGCTCCTACAGTTAGTCCATGAGAATTTAATCCCTAAGGATTTCCACAACAGGCTCCATGCCTTTCACTTTCTATTTCTTTCTTTGAATTGCCCATCACTTGGGCAGATGTACAAAACCTATTGAACATGCTCCTCATTTCTGAGGAGTGCCAGATGGTTTTAGAAAAAGCTAGGGAGGAAGCACATGGGCTACATGCAGAAACCCTAGACAACTCTGTGAGGGCTGAGGCAGCCCTAGCAGTACCAACAACTGATCTGAATTGGAATGTGAATGCTGGGGATTGAGCCAAACTTGAGCATTATCAGGACCATGTTTTGGCAGGGTTGCAAATAGGGGTCCTAAAGCAAAGAAGCTTAAATAAAGTACAAGGGGTAAAGTAAAAGCCTAATGACAGTATTTTTAGAAAGTATTTTTGAGGCATATAGATCCAGAGAATTTAAAAATGGTAAATATGACTTTTATTGGCCAAAGAACCCCAGACATTCAAAAAAAAAAAACCTGCAAGAATTGGAAGGGGCCCTAAGGATGCCAATATCACAATTGGTTGAAATTGCCTTGTAAGTTTTCAACATGAGAGATCAGGTTCAAGAAAGAAAGGAACAATAGAAGATGAAACAGCCACTCTGCTAGTGACTTCCTTGATTGAAGCACCATTCTGCACACCTCCACAAGGAAGAACCTGACCTAAAGTATGTGGTGCTGGGCCCCAAACTTCAATTTTCAAGAGACATCATGTTGTGGGACCATGCCAATATGTCTACTGTAAGAAGGAGGGCTATAATGAAACTCTTGAAGACGATAGGCAATAGTCAGTCCAGCAAATCACTGATAGTGATCAAGAATGATGGGGCCAAGGACTCCTTCCAACCTCACTGATCTTGTCACCATTTCCCACACTGAACCCAGGTGACTATGACTGTGAGAAATAGGCTTTTGGACTTTTTTATTGATACAGGAAGTACTTATTCAGTTTTCAATGTTTGAATTTCTTTTTTTTTTTTTTTTTTTAGCTTTCTTTCTTTTTTTTTTTTTTTTGTAAGGAAGATCAGCCCTGAGCTAACATCCATGCTAATCCTCCTCTTTTTTTGCTGATGAAGACCGGCTCTGAGCTAACATCTATTGCCAATCTTCCTCCTTTTTTTCCCCCAAAGCCCCAGTAGACAGTTGTATGTCATAGTTGCACACCCTTCTAGTTGCTGTATGTGGGACGCAGCCTCAGCATGGCTGGAAAAGCGGCGCATCGGTGCACGCCTGGGATCTGAGCCCAGGCCGCCAGTAGCGGATCGTGCACACTTAACTGCTAAGCCATGGGGCCAGCCCCTCAATGTTGGGGTTTCTAAATGCTCTGAAAAGACAATGCTAGTGACAAGGGTCTCAGAAGAAACCCTTAAAAAGTTAATTTCTCCAAATCCTAGATTATCAAATGGGAAAAATGTACTTAAAACTTAGTTAGTTTCTCTCACACGCCTTAGTGTCCTGTTCCATTATTGAGACAAGATTTGCTCACCAAATTGAATGCCAAAGTGACCTTCATGCCTAGATGAATGGATATTGAGGTACCACCTGAACAGGCTTGTTCCCTCCAAGTAGCACTGCTACAACCAAATAAGGAACTTGCAATAGAGATTCCAGAAGAAATGTTACAATAGGTAAGACTGGATGTATGAATGGATGAGAGGCTGCTGTGGTGAAAGACAGCAGTGCCTATACATGTTAAAATTCATCCCTAGTTGAAAATTCCAAATTTGAGACAATGTGCACTAAAGGAACATTCTAGGCAAGGCATTCAACCTTTATTGCCTGCCTTTCTCAAATATGACCTCATCCACCCTTTCTGTTCCCCATATAACACAGTTTTACAGATTCAAAAGCCTGGCAATTAACCAGATCATGTAAGACACCCACCCGGTGCCCAACACTTATACCTTGCTTACCACCTTGTCTGGAGATTTCAGTTGCTTTAAGGTTCTGGAACGCAAAGACGAACTTTTTTGTAAACCTTTGAGTCCTGACTCTCAGAATCTCTCTGCTTTTGAATGGCAGGATCGTGAAACTAGAGCCAAACAACAGTGTTGTTGGACTGTCTTCCCTTAGAGCTTTAAAAATGCTCCAACTATCTCTGGAGAAATCTTAACCAGAGATTTGAGATGTCTCCCATTAAAAGAAATAGCTCTCTTCCAGTATGTGGATGACATCCTGCTTGCTAGGAAGACCAAAGCAACCACAGACCAGAACAAGACTCTGACTCTAAGTCTCTTAGCTGAGCAAGGCTACAAGATCTCCAAGAAAAAGACCCAGATCTCTAGCTGTCTGTTAAATATCTGGGTTTTGAACTTTCCCAGGGGCAAAGAAGCCTACTGCCTAACAGGAGAGAAGCACTGACTACGGTAGCAGTGCCCACCACTAGGAGACAATTGCAAGGATTCCTGGGCATGGCAGGATTCTGCTGCAACTGGATCTGTAACTTTGGACAGATAGCCAAGGCCTTCTGTGAGGCTTTCAAGGGTAGAGACAATGAACCTCTGAATTGGACTGGAGAATGCCATAAAGCCTTCCAAACCGTTAAAGAGAAGCTGCTTACCGCACCTGTTCTAGGCCTCCCAGACATTTGGAAGCCATTTGACCTGTTTGTTCATGAGAGGCAAGGAGTGAGCCATGGGGTGCTGACCCAGAATCTAAGTAACATAAAAAGTCCTGTTGCTTGTTCCTCAAAACAGTTGGCTATGGTGACTAAAGGATGGCTTGTCTGCCTGAGAGTGATATCAACCACCCGTGACTTGTTACAAGAGGCAGAAAAGTTTACTTTGGGTCCATGTGCCACTCTGCACACCCCTCACAGTGTGCTTCCTCTTTTAGAACTAAATGGAGAGTACTGGCTCACCTCTGGGGAGCTAGGCAAATATCAAGCCATACCACTCAACAATCCTCACATCACTCTGAAAGCAGTCTCAACCTTAAATCCCGCTACTCTACATCCTACCAATACCTAAGTACCTGTATATTATTGTATTCAATTGAATTGAATAAGTTTATTGAACAACTTTATTTTAGCTGTCCCAATCTGACAGATTAGCCACTGGAAAACCTAGACTTGGAGATGTTCACAGATGGAGCAACTTCATGGAGCAAGGATAACACTGAGCTAGGTATGTGGTGGTAACCCATCAAAAGACTCTGGAAGTGGAAGCCCTGCCACCAGCTACCTCCATCCAAAATGCAGAACTTATAGCTCTGATCAAAGCCCTCCATCTAGGTAAGGACAAGAGACTGACCATTTTTACTGATTCAAAGTATGCTTTCTTGGTGGTCAATGCCTATGGAGAAATCTGAAAAGAAAGATGCTTGAAACTACAGGAAAAAAAGAGGTTATACATGACAAGGAAATTTTAGACTTATTAAAAGCTGTCTGGAACCCAAAGTAGTGGCCATTGTCCACTGTCCAGGACATCAGCAATTGGACTGACTGCCACAAGGAACAATAGAGCAGATCAGGTGTGAAACTAGCCACCAGGGCAAATGCACCTAGATTTCTGATAATGGCCCTGATTCCTGAAATGGATTTAATGAAATGCCACCCAAAATACTCTCCTTAAGACTTAGAAAGGGACAGTGAATGGGAATTTAACAGGGGTCCTGCCAAATCTTGGGGTGCTGACTACAGGTACACCAAAGAAAGATGGTTTATAATAGCAAGGAATAATCCTTGTCCCTGAACATCTTATGGAAAATACGTTAAATCATAAATATCAGAACACCCACGATGGGAGAGATGCCGCCCTCCAATGGATTCAGAAATTTATTACAGGACCAAATATGCAAAGGACCATTCAAAAGGTGATTGAGAAATGATATGTACCAAAAATAACCCAAGGACAGGACCCCCACTAACATTAAAAGGAGTCCAATCCAGAGGTGCTAGAGATGGGGAAGACTGGCACATTGACTTCACAATGATTCCAAGAGCCACCAGGAATTCCAGGCATTTACTGGTGGTCATAGACGCATTTACTGGCTGGGTAAAGGCCTTTCCCTGCCTGTCTGAAAAGGCCTCTGAAGTGGGAAAAGCCTTATCAAAAGAAATAATTACTAGTCTTGGATTACCTATGTCTATCCTGAGTGGCCATGATGGGTTTTCATAGCAAGGATTACACAGGAGGTATCTGGTGCCCTGAATATTCACTGGAAAACACATGCTTTTTGGTGGCTTCAGTCTATTGGCAAAACAGAAAAGATGAATCATATTCTTTAAAAAGTCATTAGCTAAAATTTGCCAAAAGAACGTAATTTAACTTGGGACAAGCCCTTACCAGATGCCCTGCTCTGGGTGATGGTAGCCCCTAGAAGCAAGGTCAATTGAGTGCCTACAAAATATTATACGGGAATCCCTTCCCATATTTTAAATATGATTTAGGAGATCCAGAGGGAACTCAAGATTAAAGAAGTAGATACTGTCAGGTATGTACAGTCTGGGAGCTATTCTAACTGCTATACACAAGTTTGCCTCTAGCAGGTTAATGTATCTCACAGATGTTCCTCTATATCACCTGCATCCAGGATACTGGGTCTTATTCAAGTCCTGGAGAAACAGGCATCCAGAGGACCAAGGGCCAATAGACTGGGCCCTGTGAAGTGCTACTGTAACCCACTCCTTAAAGCTGAAAGGAATTAAGCTGTGGCTCTACCATACTCAAGTCAAGCCAATCCCAAAAGAATCATCAGACCCACCACACACTGTCTACCAGAATACCACGGGAAATAGCAACTTGTGCTGTGGAAGAACATCACAGCTGAGATCCTCCTAATCTCAGCTGCTTCCATGCCACAGACACTGACTTCTCACTACCTGCCTCTTATTCTTGTGAGCCTGTAACTAACTTAAAGTTACTTTTCAGGAAAAGGAAGAAGTCGAGGCAGAAATGTCCACAGCTGACCAGTTCTTACAGTCTAGCCACAATTGTTTTGATAATTTCTCTTTTTGCCATACTTTTCTATTTATTGCAGATCAGCTGTGCATTCGCCAGCATGCTACAAGTGTTGAACCATTTTCTATGTGAGTGCCAGATGAGTAACGCTACAGCCTACTACTAATATTTTCTAACTACATCTCTAACAATCGTAGTCTCATTAAGATGTGGTTTCATCTTTTCCCTGATCTAGTATTTCTTCCTTGTTTATTGTTAGAAGGATAATTCACTTGTGAGAATCTCCCAATCTTTGGCAAAAGCTGGGAATCTCACTGAATGTTGAATACGTCATCAGAAAGTTAACTCAGTACATGAACATAAGGACTCTTTAGTAATCCCTGTAATAAACTTTACTGTCATACCAGCCATTAACTGTAATTATCCTGACCCACCAACAAAAGTAAGTTATAGAGTGAACTTAGTGCATCCTCAACTCCCTCATATCTTGCATCTATGCATCCATGGTGACAGCTGATTTTACACGACTAAGAAATCCTTCAAATATCGTGAATGAATTCCTTTCAAATCTTTCAATAATTTCAAAGGAAAGTTTCCCTGCATGCTTTAAAGAAGTAAGAGCCTTATGGTGAATAACACAAAAGTTCAAATGCTTACACCAGGAATCCAGATAGTTTGTGCCCCACCTGGATATATTTTTGTTTGTGAGTTTGATCGTCAGTGTTGGGACTACAGTTGCCTAGCTACTTGGCTCATATAGGAGTACTGTTTTTTGTGGTATCCAACTATATCTATATATAGCTCAGGAGAAACCCAGCATTGGATCAGCTCTTTAAAAATTTTTCCAGAACTAAAAGTTCAAAAGCAGATGATGCGATCAGTTACTTGCCTGGCTTTCAAGAGAATAGTGCCATCTATTTCTTTAGATGCACTTTGTTGCTTGGTGGGTGTTGCAGCCCATGAGCACATGATAAGGAATCTCTCGCTAACCTTGAGAATACTCATCAATGAAACAGCACAGGCAATAGCAGCTCAATAGAGCATATTAGATTCATTGGCAAGGGTTGTCCTGGACGATCAAATATCTTTAGACTACATCATAGCCAAACAAGGCGGAGTTTATGCAGTTGCCAGCTCATCATGTTACATGCATATGAACACCTCATCAGAGGTTGAAACTCATGTAGAGAAAGTCAGACAATAAGCTACCTGGCTACGGTAAGTATCCCCAGAGGTACTGGGTCCAGACTGGTTTTCAGTACTGTTTTCTTGGATACTCCGAGGGATTAGATCTATTCTTCAAGGACTATAAAAATTTGGGTTGTCTATACTTCTCATCATTCTGTTCAGATACTTGATTATAAAATGGGCCAAGGTACAAAAATTCTAATAATGCAAAACTTCAACTTGAAGCCAGGAACAGAGGATATTTCCAAAACAGTGTTAACTAGTTCCCTTCCTCTAACCCAGATCTAAGCCCCAATTAAGCAGGAAGTAGCTAGACTGGTCATCACTCTCACTCTCAAGAATGAGTCATGACAAAAGAATGGAAAGGATTGAAACTGGTGAACAGTTAGCCATTAATGATTAAGTATCTAGTAACTAAAGTGTTTTTTTCCAATTACTGATTATAGCTTTTAGTTGTTTGCCTGTTCATTATTAACTATGCTGCTTAGGCAATATATTTTTCAACTCCCACTAGGTTCCTATTGATAACATCTCCATGCCACCTGGGTCACCATGGTAATGGATGTTTGAGATGTTTTCAGGAATTAGGAGTCAACCCACTGTCCAGTTCAGGCCAGTTGAGACCAACATCCCACCCACCCCCAATCTGCACGGGTGTCCAAATAGTGAACTCCTGACATCAGGGAGCAAAAAACTCCATCATCTGATCATGCTTTTACACAATTTTGTAAACATGTGTCCTATGAAGAGGTAAGAAGTTTGTCTTTGCCTGCAGAGATCATTAAGACACCTCACTCCTCCTTGCCTCCAATCATCTATCCCCACACCTCAGACCACCTTGCTCTCCCGTTACCACTCAAAGCGGGGGGGCTTCTGCCCACTGCAATACATGCCAATAGTTGAGAGGCAAGGTGGTAAGAGAAAAATGATTTTTTATTACGGCTTGCTAGCAAAAAGGAAGATGGCAGACTAACGTCTGAAAGAAACCACCTTAGGGGGCACAAAATCTTACAGCAGTTGTATATGCCATTGGGTTATACGGGAGGGCGTTAGAAATGTTGATCGTATGGTGTTACAGACTGGGAGTGCCACACCAGATCTTTCAGTTTTCATTGATGGTTATCAGCATAGACTCTCTGTTCAGGGCTCATCACACTCCTAAAGAATCCAAAAGAACAAAGTTATTATCTTATCGCAGCTAGGAGGTACATGTGAAGCAGGGGTCATAAAATCTACAGAGCAGTTAGATCTCTTGGAGGGTGCATATCTAGCTGTGTTAGTTTGTCTGAGGTCATTAGAAGTTACAATGGGGTTTCTTTTCTACAATATGGGTTCCCTTATACCAACATTTGCTTGAGCTGGTATCACTGCTACCCCATAAATACCCCTAGTCCCCATTTTCAAGTAGGTGGATTTGAGATTTGTTCTCCATCTCCTTACTTGGCTGCCTTGCGATTAAGCCCTTTCTGCTACAAACTTGCCATTTTTGTGACTCTCTTTCTGGGCAACAGGTAAAATGAACCTCCTTCAGTAACACTTGGTCCACAATTACAACGAAACCTAAGGGAGATGGAATTCACACCTAATACATGCCTACTATATTGCAGGCATCTTTCATTAATTTTAAAAAAGAACTGCCATGACTTTTGAACCTAGTTAGATATAAATATAGTTTGAATCATATAATTGCCATTTTATAGATTAAATTGGTCAAATATTGGAAACCGCTCAAGGTTCAACCAAATGTCTGTCACACTGCAAGTTCCTAAAGACATTAAGGCTTTTGCTTAAAAATTCTAGTAACAGACTCTAGAATCAATACAGAGGCTTAAGCTATTGTGTAATATATAAATCTCAAAGCACAGAGGGCTGGCCTAGCGGTTCATAGTGGCATAGCAGTTCAATTGGCACACTCCACTTTTCCAGGCCACGGTTCACTGGTTTAGATCCTTGGCACAGACCTTTGCACTGCTTATCTAGCCATGCTGAGGAAGCATCCCATATGAGCAACTAGAAGGTTGCACAACTGTGACATACAACCATCTACTGGGGCTTTGGGGAGAAAAAACAGAAAAAAGGAGGAAGATTGGCAACAGATGTTAGCTTACAGCCTATCTTCCTCAAAAAAAAAAAAAAACAAAAACTCAAAGCACAAAAACCAGTTAGGATACCCTACATTTTTCATGTTAAGTAAAACAAAAAACAAAAAATAATTTTCATCTTTGTTAAATAGAAGTAGATTTGAAAACAATTAAAAAATAACATCATAAGACATTAGCAAAAACTAATGAGTAGGGATCTTAGGGGGCCATTCTAGCTGAGAAGCACTTAAAACCTTGACAGAAACCATAAGAATCAACCTTATGAGAACTTAAAAGATAGTAAAGATTTATAACAATCTAGTGAATGCTCAGCTAGGAGAAAGGCTACTAACAGTGTGCAAAATCTTTGTGGCATTTTTACTTGCCCTCTCCTTCCCACTCCCACCCCTAGCAGGGAAGTAGTTTTTAAGATGGAAGCCCACATTCCTGGTGTAGGTATCTAGTTTCAAAGGAAGCTGAGTGGACTTTGTGATAAGTAGTTGTGTTTGTCTGTTTTGCCCTAACTAGGGTTTTCCTGAAAGAATATTGCAAGGGACTTCTCTTTGTTTCACCTAATCAGAATTCTATAGGAGCGAAAACGGTACCTGGTCCCCTAAAACCATGAAAACTAAATAAAAAAGCCATTGCTGCCTGCAGCAAAAAATAACAATAGACATGTTGAAAACAATAGAAAATGCTGAAGGCAAACACTAGACATGGCTGAAAGAATGGCAGGAAAAAATAAGAAGTGAGATTTACTTTTTTTTAATTTTTTGTTTATTGCAGTAACATTGGTTTATAACATTGTATAAATTTCAGGTGAACATCATTGTGCTTCTATTTCTGCATAGATTACATCATGTTCACCACCCAAATACTAATTACAATCCATCACCACATACATGTGCCGAATTATCCCTTTCACCCTCCTCCCTCCCCTCTTCCCCTCTAGTAACCACCAATCCAATCTCTGTCTCTATGTGTTTGTTTATTGTTGTTGTTATCTACTACTTAATGAGGGAAATCATATGGTATTTGACCTTCTTCCTCTGACTTATTTGACTTTACATAATACCCTCAATGTCCATCCATGTTGTCACAAATGGCTGGATTTCATTGTTTCTTATGGCTGAGTAGTATTCCATTGTGTATATATACCACGGCTTCTTTATCCATTCGTCCCTTGATGGGCATTTAAGTTGCTTCCAAGTCTTGGCTATTGTGAATAACGCTGCAATGAAGACAGGGGTTCATGTATCTTTATGCATTGATGCTTTCAAGTTCTTTGGATAAATACTCAGCAGTGGAATAGATGGATCATATGGTAGTTCTATCCTTGATTTTTTGAGGAATCTCCATACTGTTTTCCATAGTGGCTGCACCAGTTTGCACTCCCACCAGCAGTGTATGTACATTTTGCCTCTTTCCCTGTGCTTGTGTCTACGTATTAGGTAGGTCAGCTACATCTCCTGCTCTTGGATAGGTGACTTTATGTAAGTGATGGCTTAGGAGGCCTGCTGTGTGCTTCCCTCAGTTCTCAATGTTCCAGGGGTGACCCCTATGTGGACTACATGTGTCCTTCTGTTGTAGCCTGTTTGCTATCCCTGTAGGTGCCCTGGGAGGCCGATTTATGCTCCTGGCCAGCTGTTGTAATGCTCAGCTGCTTGTAGTTGTTGTGGGCCCTTCAGTCTCTTTATCAGGTGTGGGGAGCCCCAGCACAATTGGCTGCAAGTTCTAATACCACATTTGTGTCGCAGAATTTTTTTTAAGTGACTAGGCCCCCAGCGTGGCACGTTGTTAGGCTCAGGGCCTTACAATGGCTATAAGCCTCCAGCCTTTAGGTCTCTTTTCAGCTCCCTGAGGATTGCAGCTGCTTGGGGCTGGCCTCAGGCACAGGAGCACCCAATTGTTTCAGGCTTTGGAAGGTCGGGCAAACCCCTCTATGTGGGTCTTTGAGAAGCACAAGTCTTCTGCAGCTGACAAGCCCTGCTGCCCACAGGTCCACACACACAGTCAACACAGTGCTGCCCCGTGTGCGCATCCCAACCACCCGAAGCGGACCCAGTCTCTCCACAGCGGGAGCCCACACACTCCACCACTGCCCCACACTCTCCACCCACTCTTCGTGCATGCTCTGCCCCACCTAAGTCGGCTCAGTTGCCAGGCTGCAGAGAATCCAGTCACCAATCTATGCAGGTCCACAAGTTGCCTGAGGGCTTGTTGTTGGGTGGGGCCAGTCTCTAGGGTGGGCTGCCTGCCCTGGCTGAGCTGGATTAAATCAGTGCTCTAGTGGGTGGAGCAGATCTGGGCTAGCAGGCCCCAGGGAGAACTCGAAAGGCGTCTGTGTCAGCACGCCCACACCAGGCCAACAATGGCCGCTGCCAATGTCCCAGTCCCCGGAGAGGTCTCACCTCTCACGAGATGCACACAGGGCCCATTAGGTGAGTCTCTTTTCACCACAGCACTGTGCACCTTTCTTTCTGGTGATTTTAGGTTGCTTTCTGAAATGGGTGAGTTTGTGCATGGGCCCTTTAAGACCCGGTTTTAATGTCTTTGTGAACTAGCTTTTCTGGGGGTATTCCCCAATGTTTTAGTAGCAGGCAAAGTCAGATATTATACCACTTGTCTCGATTGTGCTGGGTCCACAAAATGCCCACAGTGGGGGCATTCCCCGGCTCAGGGCCCCACGCCTCCAGGGAGGGCTTTGTACCTTTGGGCTGCTCCCAGATGGCCATGACGCTGGCGGCTCATGAAGGTGGCGTTTTTGCTCTCCAGAAGGGAGTTTCTGCCTCTTCTACCTCAGTTAGTATTGTCCGTTGTTGCAGAAGATCCTCTTATCCAGTTTTCAGTTCTGTCCCAGGGGTAATTTTTCCACAAGTAGGTGTAAATTGACTGTGTCCATGGGAGCAGGTGAGTTCAGAGCCTGCCTACACTGCCATCTTGACTTCTCCTAGAGATTTGCTTTTGATAATAGGGACTTTAAAAAGCTACTACATATATCTTAGAAATTTAGAAAGCCAGAGCAGGAGGAATGCTTACAAAAAAACAGATTATGCCTTAAGCTTTTAGTTTTGGCTGTTTGTTAGGTTCAGTGCAAGCAGGAAGAGAAACCTAAGGCAGAGTTGTAAAAGCCTTGCTTATGTATTGACAGAAGAACGCCCCAGTACAGGCCAATCTGCAAGGTCCTGGAAGGTCTGTTAAAAATTCCATTTCATTTTTCTTTTCTCTTTCTTCCTTTCATATCGTAATATTCAAAGTGTACAGTTTTCAACAAATATTTAAGGTGTACAAAGAAAAAAGAATATATGGCTCATTCACAAAAAAAGAGAGAAAGAGAGAGAAATGAGCAGAAACTGTCCCTGAAGAAGCACAAATATTGAACATATGAGACAAAGGCTTTAAGTTGATTGCCTTAAACATGCTTAAAGAGCAAAGGAAACAATGGACAGGGAAACAAAGGAAATCAGAAGGACAAAGTACACGCAAATACAGAAAATTGTAAAGAGATAAAAATTATTTTTAAAAAATCAAACAAAAATCCTGCAGCTGAAAACTAAATTAACTAAAATGGAAAATTTATCACAAGTTTTCGAGAGCAGGTTTTAGGATGCAGAAGAAAGAATCACTGAATACGAAGACAAGTAAATGAACCTATCCAGGTTGAGGAATAGAGAACGAAAACAGTGAAGAAATATGACCAGAGGATAACACACATGTGAAACATCAGGCATGCCAACACTACTCCAGAAGGAAAGGAAGCAAAAGTAATTATACGGGTAAATACAAAGGTCAACATTAATATACTCTTGATTGGTCACTCCTTGTTTTTCCCTCTATGATAAAAGACAAATACCTAAATCTTTGTTAATAGGCACAAATGTATAAAGATTAAATGCATTATAATAATATAAAGGAGGAGGAATGGAGATATACAGGAACATAATTTATATGTTATTGAAGAAAAGGTGGTATTAATTTGAACTATGTTGCTATAAATTTAATGTATTATTTGAAACTTCAACATAACCACTGAAGACAATAGCAAAATTATATGCGGAAATGGAACTAGGAAATGAATCAAAATTGTTCACAACAAAAATTTAATTAAACACAAAAGAAGGCAGTAATGGAAGAATTGAGGAACAAAAAGATATATGACATATAGAAAATGAATAACAAAGTGGCACAAATAAGTCCTTCCTTATCATCAATTACTTTATTTTAAATGGATTAAACCCTCCAAGTAAAGATAGAAACATGCATGATGGATAAAATGTGATCCAACTATATGCTGTCTAAAAGGGACATGCTTTTTATCCAAAGGCACAATCAGTTGAAAGTAAAAGGAAGGAAAAAATAGTCTATAAAAATAGTAAAAATAATTGATCCAGAGAACCAGGACTACAAGATGACATCATTTGTATCAGTGAAAGAGAAGAAACTCATAGATATCAAAATTGGAGACTTGCAAAGCCAGAGACTGATTCAGGATTTTAGCTCTAGAGTTATTGTTGGAGCATTTCAAAGAGGTTACTACCAGTATTACAACAACTATGTCAATGTGAAGAAAAGATGCATATGTGGGGTTTCTACGGAGCTGGTAGCTTAAGTATTTCTTAACTTTCCCCTTTCTTACAAGGAACGCAAGTATTAGTACCTATTCAACTACCACTGAAGAAGGACCCTTGTGGAAGGTAAATTTATAGTAAGTTTTGAAATCATCAGTGTGGGTTCTTCAACTTTGTTCTTCATTTTTAAGATTTTTTGGGAGTTTTTATATATCGTTTGACCTTGATCTTCTTTGTCAAGCATCCCTCTCTGAGGAACTCAATAATTGCTGAATGATTTCATATCTTAAGTAAGAATTAATGCCCAATAAAATATGATCAGTAAAAAAAAAATAAAAGACAAATTAGTAGAATGTCTACTAATAACAGAGAAATAGACTTTTAAGTAAAAAATCTTCACAAGAGACAAAGAAACACATTATATACTGACAAAAGGTCAATCCCTTGGGAAGTATAATTATTAACATATATACACCAAATAACAAGGACCCAAAGTATATGAGGCAAAAACGGGCTGAATTGAAAAAATAAATGGTTATATAATAATATTCCCAGGTTTCATACCCCACTTTTGATAATGGATAGACAAAAGACCAATAAGAAAAAGAGGACTTGAACAACACTATAAACCAGCTAAATCTGATAGACATATACAGAACATACCACCCAAAGAAGCGGAATACTGTTCTTGTTCTCAAGTACACAGAGAATATTTCCAGGATATAGCACATATTAGATCACAAAAGAAATCTTAATAAATTTTAAACAATTAAATTATATAAAGTATCTTCTCCAATCATGATGGAAAATTAGAAATCAAAAATACAATGAAAACTTGAAATTCTACAAATAAGTTAATTAAAAAACATAATCTTAAAAAACTAATGGGTCAACAAAAAAACCTATGCAAAAATTGTCAGCATTAATAAATGAATCAGCTAGGTGAAAGGATATATACCAACTCTAAACAAGCTTGAAAAAGAAGAACAAAGCTGAAGTACGCACAGTCCTGACTTCGGAACTTACCACAAATTTATAGTAATAAAACAGTACGATAGTGACATAAACATAGATATATAGATTAATGAAATAAAATTGGGAGTCCAGAAATAAATCCATAAATCTATGACCAAGACAATTCAATGAGAGAAATAACAGTCTCTTCAACAAATGGTCCTGGAACAACTGAATAGCCACATGCATGAATAACAAAAAGAAAGAAAGAAAGAAAAAGAAGGAAAGAAGGAAGGAAGGAAGGAAGGAAGAAGGGAGGAAGGAAGGAAGGAAGGAAAGAAAAAGAAAGAAAGAGAGAGAGAGAGAAAGAAAGAAAGAAAGAAAGAAAGAAAGAAAGAAAGAAAGAAAGAAAGAAAGAAAGAAAGAAAAGAAAGAAGGAAAGGAAAGGAAGGAAGGAAGGAATAAATTAATTATATGTTTGATAAAGATCAAGTATCAAGAATATATAAAGAACCCTTACACCTCAGCAAAAAGACAAACAATTCAATTAAGAAATGGGTAAAGGACTTGAGTAGACATTTTCTAAACAAAAATATGCCTTTGGCCAACAGACATAAAAGGTGCTTAATGTCCTCAGTCAATTAGAAAATGCAAATAAAAAACATTTCACATAAACTAGGATGGCCATTATTTAAAAAAAAATAGGAAAATAAATGTTGTGAGAATGTAGTGAAGCTGGAATCCTCATATATTGCTGGTAAGAATATTAAGTGGTGCAGCTGCATAAAAAAATAGTTCAATGGTTTCTTAAGAAGTTAAACAGAATTATCAGGGAGAGTGATCTCATGAAGGTAAGTAATTCCTGACTGCAGTACTCTTCACAAGAAGACCAACCAGAAAATATCCACAGACAAGACTGATACCAGCTCACCACAAGATTGACATGAGGGAAGTCATATTGTAGAAAAGAAACTCTATTGTAACTTTGAATGACCTCAATTAACTAACCAGATAATCTGCTCTGTAGATTTTATAACCCCTCCCAGCTGCTATAAGTTGATAACTTTGTTTTCTTGAGTTCCTTGACCCATGGGCAGAAAGTCTGTGCTGATAGCCTTCATCAATGACAACTGAAAGATCTGGGTATAGGGCATTCCTCTGGTCTCTGATGCAAATCCAGTAAAACAAAAGACTTTCAGGAACTAAGACCAGATGTCTGCCCCAACCCTGAGACCAGATGCATTCCTGACCCTGAGACCAGCCCCCTATATCATTGTCCTGTAATCTTTGTTCTGTAAGATGGTTCTTTTGAACATGAGTCAGCCATCTTCCCTCTTGCTAGCAAGCTGTAATAAAAAGTCCTTTCTTTCCTACCTCCTTGCCTCTTGACTATCAGCATGTCTTGTGGCAGGCAAATGAACCCCCTTTTTGGGTGGAAGCAAGACCCCATTGTGAAAATCTCAGAACATGGGAGTGAGACTAAAGCACAATTCTAGACCATGGAGACCATGAAATATCTCATTAAAAGTTAGGAGTATCAGCTACACTCTTACCACTTTGTTCCTCACCACATAAAGGGGGCTGTTGATGCACATAACCTATAACCAATCTATAAATCTAAATGGGTGTGAGTTTATTATGAGTCAAATTTGGGGACCGTATAGCACATGGCTTTCCTTCCCCAAGGAAGGAAGGGTATCAAAGAAGTGGGGTGTACACATAGAAGTGTGGTTATATACCATCAAATAGAATGTATCACATATGATTGGAATGTCCCTTTTATAAGTCATGAGATTGTCTCTCCTATCTAGCTGGTGCAGGATTCACAGAGCAATTGATGAACACAGCAGGTAGCAGGTCTGTGGTCTCCAGCTGGGTGGTCACAGCAGGTCAGAAACCAATCCCTAGCCTAGAGACAGACATGTTTATCCTTAAAGAAATGCTGATGTGTGGGGGAAGTTATTTTATATTAACAACATTTGTTCTTGTCTTTGAGACATAGTAAATGCTTAAAGTAGGTATACAATGCGTGCTCAAAGACCATATCTGGCCCTTTTGGAAAAACAAGGTCAGACCAAATTAGTTTTACACTAAATGGCTTCCACATATATTCCAATATATCTTATTGCTTGCTATTTATTTATTATTTTCCTCCTTTTGATCTATAATCTTTTGATAGAAAGCACTAATGGTCAAAATATTGTCCATCAGTGCCAGGGTGGTTGCTGCCTGCTCTGGGTCCATCATGTCACTGGGTGCCAGGCTTTTACTTCATTTATTTGGCCAGTTGGCCACGCTGAGGGGAAATAATCAGATATAGTAAACAAGCATATATATATATACATATATATATAAATACATATATATTAATAGAGGAAGCACTTCATAGGTTTTAGATTAATTTTAGGTTGTTGCATAAACATTGCATATGTGCTTTTTTATGACTCCTCATGTTTACATTGTTCATAATTGTAGAACAAGTACAGTAAAGAGGATAATAATTCAACATATTTGAAAATATTAGTTTAAAATGAGTTCTTAGGCATAGTGCTTATAATAAAATCAAACCTGTCCTGGATTATAAGATCGTTGACCATCTCAAGTTTCGTGACTCCAGCTTACATGCCAGTCTTACAATACTGAGTAAAGCAAACAGCAATTAGTTTGAATATTATGACTAGTATAAGAATTTCAAGAAGTAATAGAAATAGGAATTGCAACCTGGATTGAAAAAGGGAACTGATACCAGGAGGGGACCAACCAAACAAATCAAGACTGGGTGTAGGATTACTCAAGGCATTTACCTGATTTTTCACGTGCTTTAGCAGAGATGACACATTGGAAGACTCATCAGGTATAAAAACACAGCATTCAGTTGAATGATATATATAAGTAACACCTTGGGATGCAGTTAAAAATCTCTAAGGACATTTTATTTTAAAGGAAAGTCTTTTTCATTAAAGATATTTTAGTATTTAATAAGTCTATTCCTGCTTGACTATCATTAAGGGCTTGTGTATGTGATATGACATTGTTTAGCCCCAAAGAAGGAACAAATGTAGCTATCTGCTTGGTGGCCATACTAGTGGAACACTGAATGAGCCTGTCTGGCCTTAAAGAGAGGGAGATTGGCAACAGGTGTTACTTCAATTAATCCTTCCCTGCATCCAAGGGAAGCTCAGGGTGCAGTGTTTTAGCCATCCAGGCAGTAGCCAAGGCCAGAGACTTGTTCCACATAACCACTGAGTTCCTTTAGGAGCAATCCGATAAATGCCTGGCCTTCGAGACCAGTCTGTTCCAAATCTATTGCTTTCCTGAAGTATGATAGTATTTTGAAAACCTGAAATGGAACAATTATAAAATAGGCATACAGTTTAAGCATAACAAAGGTTTAAATGAATGTGTATAAGGTCAGGAATACAGGCCTGGTCCGGAGTTTTGTGACAGCTGTCTACAACAGATGCTGTCTTCTTCTCACCCTGCTTTGCAGATATTTGTATTGGCCAGTTGAAGACGGGTATCAGAAATAGGAACTGAAACCCATTCAAGTGGAGAAGTCTCTTTTTAAAATGAGAAATGTGAATCTGTGAGTCTATGTTTTTTGATTCTGCAGTGCATTAATTGGTTAAAAGTACCTGGCATCGTCCTTTCCAACAGGGCTGTAAAGAATCTTTTACTTGGTGTCTCTTTTGATAAATAAATTCTCCATGTTCATAAACCTTAAGATATGGGGGCTTTCAGTGAAAAGAATCAGCTACCGTCTTCTCATTTTTTCTTCTTAAGTGTATCAATGAGACCTTGATAATAATTAAGATACGTTATTTAAGTAAAGTTGGTTCATACATTTCTTTGTCTAATTGCATAGGCGACCCAGTTATTATCTTGAAAGGAGCAGCCGATGTTTACCAAAGAGTACAGATCTGAGATTGATGAGCACCAACAGAAGAGCTTTTGGCCATGAGATTAACTGTTTCTGAAGGCTTTGCCAATTGAGTTTTGATTGTGTCATTAGTTCCTTCCATCAACTCTGAGGATTGGTGATGGTAAGCGCAGTGGAAATGCTGCATTATTGGCCAAACATTACAAATACATTTAATTATTTGTCTGGTGAAATGAGTTCCCCAGCCACTATGTAACCCAGTAGGAATTTCCCAAACAGAAATTATTCTCTTCAATAATAATTTGTCTAAAACCATTGCTCTTCTGCAAGAAAAGGCCTCAATCCAATGTGAGAACACACAGATTGTTACAAGATATATTTACATCCCTCAGATGGTGGCATTTAGACAAAGTCCAATTGCCATACCTCAAAGGGTCCCTTAGGAAGGGAAAGTAGCCTGTGAGTCATGGATTAGTTTCCGTAGATTATATTTGGGACACATCACACAAATATAGGCTTTATGGGCCACTGTAGGAGAAAGTTTTCAGAAATATTGCTTTCCCCACAAAATTACCTTTTCAGATGCCCAATGGGTTTATTGGTATACATCCTGGAGCAGTGGCAAATGTGCTTCAATAGGCACTACAGGTTTTTCCTTTATTGCGCCCAAAGCACATCTGTGAGCGGGTGTCAAAAATTCCCCCTTTTGACTGCCATATCTGCCTCTCTTCTTCTGTGGTGATTTCTTGAGCCTGTAGAAGGATGTCTTTTACTGGGTTAGCAGAGTTAATACAAAGTAGCAGGCATTCTCAAGGCTGGACAGCATATCCCATTTGATATTGTCTTGCTTATCATTTAAGTAAGATCCATGTGTAAACCAAATTAGATAATAGAATGCAGTCATAGTCTTTTCTCTTGTGATGTTGGAAGCAAAGTAGTAGGGTTAAAATAGTGAGTAAGATTTATCTACACAATATAACCTAAGAAGACTTATCATTTACTTATTTGACAATGCTTCCCATGTAATTTAACATGCCTAATAAGCCTAACAAGTTAGTGTCTTCCTCCTTAGAGGAAGAGAGCAAATTTCTTTGAGAAGTCCTAGAGGTGTTCTGAAAATTCTCAAAGGAAAACATTTTTTTTCTTCTTCCAGGTCAAAAGAAAGACCTTATTTAAGATATGAACTTTGGGGAGCTTGTCAAAAATATCAAAAGGTTTTAAAACACTTGGTCAGACAAGATCAAGGGGTTGCTGATCTTGTCATTGTGAAACAATGCTTAGTTATCCATTCAACAAAGTGACAACAGAAACAGTCAAGGACAAACAGAGCATTAAAAGAGTGAAAAAACAAAAAAAGCCTTAATAAAGAGACCTCAGTTTTTTAGGTTAACTTACTCAAAGGTAAAGAAAAACCTTTTTATATAATAACCTTCTTATCAAGAGCAGACTAAGTGTTTAAGAAAATTATCCCTTTAAGAGGAAGAGAAAACCCAATTTTAATGTTTGTACCAGCTTACTTAATGCTATTAAAACTTATTTCCTTAATTAAATTTATTTTAATCTTAGCCAACTTGACCATGCATAAAACTCTTTCCTCAGAGTTCCTCTTCAAGAGACTTTCTATAATTTTCTTTTTACATTCAGAATTTGTCACATGCCTTTCTTTTGTCTTCCTAGCACTTTGGGACAAGTTTATCCTTGTTAACCAAAGATAGTTCCCTTCTTTATAGTGTCTTTACTGAAAACATACATCTTGCTTTGAATACAAACATGTTTCCCTTATTAATTTTTAGTAGCTTTAATCATATATTAGAATTTTTAATCCTTAGAAATCATAATTTCTAAGTAAAACTAAGTAAGCAACTATAAACTGTCTTTTACATTAGAATTTGGTGGATTGGTACATTTGTAAATACCTTTTATAATTTTTAAAAACATGTTACTTCATAGTAAATCTTTTAATAAAACACAAGGCACACTTACCAATAGACCAGAACAACTTTTAGTTTCTCTGTAATAAGAAGCCTAAAGTAGATAAACTTATAGTTAATGTCTAATATTCTATCTTATTTGGAAGTGATCTAGATATTCAATGAATTTTTATCATTTAATTAAACCTAGCAAAGCTCAAAGTTTTATGTCATCAAAAGATTTTGGAAGCTATTTTAAGTACATACACCATAACACATAATTATTGTCAAAAGTTCACCCACCACTCAACTTCTTCACATCTATTTAGTTACTTATTCCCAATAATTATTTAGATTAACTGCAAGACTTCATGAGACATTAGACAAAGTGGCCATCATTTTAAGTGATCATGTTTGTTAACCAGTTTTGTGATAGAGATAACATGAGTTTATTTGACCAATAAACATAGTATAAAGGCTGCATGTCTGCATATCCAGTGCTGATAACTCTGAGGTCATGCCTATTTTACTCAAAACAATAAACTTAAGTAAGCTTTTATTTACCAAAGATTACTTCATATCACGTTAACTTGAAAGACATTTGGGTTAGTTGCATTTAGAAATCATTATTGTAAGCACTTACTTTAAGCCAATTAAAGAGAGCTCTTAATTTTAGCCACACTACCCAGATGTAAAATATCACACACATAATAACATACATATAAACACACACATAAACAACAGACAGATGTAACAAAAATTTTATGGCCTCTGTTTTAAAAATTTTAACAGTTTGTATCTGCAAAAGTTTCTTTCCTATTTTTTTCTTTCAGTCTTAGGAATCTGACATGGGCTATATATTTCCTTTTGTTAAGCACTTGTGCAAGTCTCTGGAGTTTGGAGGAGAGGCTGGCCAGTCGAGTACTAGTTGGGCTTTTAGAAGATCCATTTCCTGCTTTGCCTTTAACTTTTTTTTTTGTTACTAAGTGTGAACAATGTCTAAGGACAGATAAATCTTTCATAAGTGCATTGCTTGTGAGTGTTACGCCTTAAAGAAAGGTTGTAAACACTCTCTTATGTGCCTCAGTTTCTCTTGTTGGCTGTCTAAGATGACCATGGGGACTCAGAGCACATGGGTGACCAAACCTCATAGGCACTACCCCAGATAAGCCTTTAATTAACGTGAATGATAGTGGAGTTCTGTATAGGACTGCTCCACATCATGAGGATAGCCTTTGACATTCCCACTGAGAATGGGAGTCACTTGAGTATGCCTTTCAGCTGGAAGGAGCAAAGTCCTTTTCTTCAGAGCTGAACACATTCATTCTCATTTCTCCATCAAGCAATTTGTTTAGACTTTATAAACACAATTCTTTCAAATTTAAAGCCAAATTAAAAGGGTCAGCCTGCCGCATTCATTCCAAAAGTTCCCCCTAGGCTCCCCTTGCATGGGAAATTTCCCCAAGGTTTCTCTTTCTTAGGAAATCCCCCCAGGTTCCTCTTACCTAGGTTATGCATTAGTACCCCCTTAAGATACGTAGTCTTAAGGTTTGAAAAGCTCATATAAACTGTGGACCATTGACTTAAAATAAGGAGGCCCAAGTTTCAAGAGAACTCACCGGGGTCACCTGAAGAATACAGTCATCTATGGGGCTCAATGGGCCCATATTGGTACCAAATCCTGGTTCACTGTAGATTCCCATATTGGTACCAAATCCTGGTTCACTGTAGATTCCAGGTGGCCTCTGGTGGGTTTCTCTGAAATCCTGCTGCAAATATACCAAGAATTGTTGATGCAAATAATCCATAACCAATCTATAAATCAAAATTGATGTGAGTTTATTATGAGCCAAATTTGAGGACCATATAGCACAGGACCTTCCTTTCCCAAAGAAGGAAGGGCACCCAAGAAGTGGGATGTACAGAGTGGTTATATACCACCAAAGAGCATGTATCATATGTGATTGGAATGTCCCTTTTATAACAGTCACAAGATCACGTAGCCTGCCTAGCTGCCACAGCAATTCACACAACAATTGATGAACACAGCGCGTAGCAGGTCTGTGGTTTCCAGCTGGGTGGTCACAGCAGGTCAGAAATCAATCCCTAGCCTAGAGAGAGAGATGTTTATCCTTAAAGAAATGCTGATGTGGAGGAAGTTACTTTATCTTAAGGGCATTTGTTCTTGTCTTTGTGACACAGTAAATGCTTAAAGCAGTTATACAATGCATGCTCAAGGGCCATGTCTGGCCGTTTTGGAAAAACATGGTCAGCCCAAATTAGTTTTACATCAAATGACTTCCTCATATATTCCAATATATCCTACTGCTTGCCATTTATTTGTCAGGGCTCCCCCAAGCCTATAGTTCCTCCAGTGGGAACATGAGAGTACAAGGTGGACATCCAGCTCCTCCAGCATTGTGGGCAACTTCCCAGGAGGCTACTTGGGTCTAACGTCATAGGGATTACTTGGGAAATTTGTAGATTTGACTACTAATGATCAAAAGGAAACAGATAATGGGATGGGGCTTACAGTAACCAGCAACTAGGATTTTGGCAGACTGCATTTCTCCTCACATAACCAAAAGGAGATCCTAGCCAGCAGCTCTGCCCATATACAGCCACCACCTCTGTCTGACTGGGGAGTACAATATGCAGTTCTGCCTGATTTGGGTCACCAGGCATCAAGTGTGCTGCCTGTGATGCCTGTTATGTGGCCCTGCCCAAGCAAGGAAGCAAATTTGAAGCCCTGCCCAACTGCTGAGCATAGCCACCCATAGTCCTGCCTGACCAAGATGACTTATCAGAGGAAGTGAACAGCTGAAGTGCCCACCCCACAGCTGCACTTGGTCAGGGAACCAATCTAACAGTCCTACTTAATTGTTAAATATAGCCTCTGGTCCTGTATAACCAGGGGACTTTAACAGTGATGCTGAACAGCCTTGGAACCCAGCCTATGGTACTGTTCAGTTGTGTAGCACACTACATAGTTCCATTCCACAGCAGAGCTCAGCCTATGGACTTGTCTAATTGCTGAATGCAGCCTGAAGCCTCACCCCACAGAAATCCCAGCCATTGATCTTGTCCAAACATGGAGCATAGCATGAGAACCCACCCAATGAGGCAGTCTGCACAGGGGCCAGTCTCTAGCCTGACCCAACTAAAGGATACTGCTGGAGGCTCCTTCTTACCAGAGAGCCTGGACAATGACCTTGCTCAGCAATGCAGCACAGCCAGCTGCCTACCTAATTGTGAAGACCAGGATATAGCTCTGCCCAATATTGGGGCACCATCCGTATCTCTGAATACTTTTAAAGCACAGCCCGAGGCCCTATCCAACAGCATGGTCTTGCCTACAACTCCACCTGAACACAGAATCCAGCCAGTGGCACCATCCCATCAGGGATATTACCCTGAGGCTCTATCCAAGCAGGAGCTATTTCAGAGCTCAGCTGGCAGCCCTGCACAATCAAACAGACCAACCAGTGGCATGAGCCTGCCAGAGACCACAGCCAGTAATCTTACCTGACCAGAAGTAATTACAGATCCCAGCTAGTAGCCTCACATGACCACATAGCACAGCCAACTTTATCACCCAAGTGTTAAGTTCAGCAAGTTGCCCCTACCTGACCTCAGAGGATGGGCAGTGGCCTTGCCCAAAGAGAGACCAAATATCAAGCCCTGACTGCCCAATGATGCTACCAGCTGACGCATACAAAACCCCAAGCTGATCTGACTAGGGAAGAACCATCTCTGTTAAAGTGAATCTGTAAAGTTTAAAAAAGGAGACCACTTACTCATATATGCAACAAATCAAGAATGATGAAGAATCAGATAAACATGACACTTTCAAAAGAAAGTCATTAATCTTCAATAACTGACCCTAAAGAAATGAAGATCTATGAACTGCCTGACAAAGATTCAAAACAATCCTCTTATAGAAGGTCAGTGAACTGAAAGAACACACAAACAGGAAACTAAACAAATTAGAAAAACAATCCATAAACAAAATGAGAAGTTCAACAAAGAAATAGAAATCATACAAAAAAAAACAAAACAAAACAGAAATTCTAGAGTTGAAGAATACAATGACTGAACTGAACAATTCAACAAAGAACTTCCAGAGCAGATCTGACAGAGCAGCAGAAAGAATCAATGAACTAGAAGATGACTCATTCAAAATATTCCTGTCAGTAACAAGGGGATACAAAATAATACCAATAAAGAAACCCTATGAGATTTATAGACAATCAAAATAAACAACATACATACCATGGGAATCCCAGAAGTAGAAGAGAAAGAGAAATTCCATTCAATGCAATAATGGCAAAAATTTCCCAAATATGGTGACAGAAATAAACAACCCATTTCTGAGGTCCAAAGAGGCTGAACCTGAAAAGTGTTCCACCAAGATAAATTATAATTAATTTTCAAAAGTTAAAGCCAATAAAAAATTTTTGAAGGCAGTAAGTAAAAAAAGCAACTTATTATATACAGGAAAATCTCATGAGTTATCAATGGATTTCTCAACAGAAATTTTGCAGGCTAGGAAATAATACGATTATATATTCAAAATATTGAAAGAAAAAAACTATAAAAAAAAGATTACTATTCTCAGCAAAACTACTCTCTAGAAATGGAATGAATTATTTTCCAAAACAAAGGAATGATGAGGGAGTTTCTCACCACTAGACATGCCTTAGAAGAAATGGTAAACAGTCACCAAGCTATTAAAAAAAAATACTAATTAACATTGAAAAAAATATATGAATGTGTAAAACTCATTGGTAATAGTAAATATACAGTCGAAGTCAGATTCTCTAATATTGTAATGGTGGTGCATAATTTATTTACAATTTTAGTTTAAAAGTTAAAAATCAAACCTATTAAAAATAACCTTATAGTTATAGAATACATAATATAAAAATGATATTAACTGTAACATCAATAACCTAGAGTGTGAAGGAGGAGAAGTATAAAGTTTCTGTGTGCAATAAAATTTAAGTTGTTACTAGCTTAAAACAGGATGTTACAATATAAAATATATTATGTAAGCCCCATGTTAATGACAAAGGAAAAACTAGAAGATACACAAAATATTATAACAGATTTAAAGCACACTGCTACAAAACCTCATCAAAACTCAAATGAAGACAGCAAGAGAGAAAAGGAGCAACAAATGATGTACAAAACAGTCAGAAAACAATGAACATAGAGCAATATTAAGTCATTACCCATCAGTAATTACTTTAAAGGTAAATGTGTTAAATTCTGTAATCAGAAGAGAGAGAATGGCAAAATGGATGAAAAAATAAGATCAAAAGATATACTGCCTACAAGAGACTCACTTTAGCTTAAGGAAACTTAAATAGACTAAGACTGAAAAGGTGGAAAAGATTTTTCAAGCAAATGGCAACCAAAAGAAAGCAGTAGTAACTATCTTATATAAGACTAAATGGATTTTAAATTAAAAATGGTCAAAAGAGAAAAAGAAGCTTATTTCATAATGACAAAAGGGTCAATCCATCAAAAAAATATAACAATTGAAAATATTTATGAACCTAACATCAAAACAACTAAATATACGAAGCAGATACTAACAGAAAAGGAGAAATAAAGAACAATACAATAGTATTTGAAGACTTGAATACTCCACTCTCTACAGTGGGTAGATTATCTAGACAGAGATTCAATAAGGAAACAGAGGATTTGAATATCTCTATAGACCTAATGGATCAACAGAAATATGCAGAACATTTTATCCAACAGCAGCAGCTTACACTTTTTTCTTAAGCAAATACAGAATATTTTCTAGGATAGAACATAGGTCAAAAACAAGTATCAACATATTCAAGAAGATAAAAATTATATCACGTATCTTTTCCAACCATAATGGAAGAAAAATAGAAATCAATAATAGAAGGAAATCTGGAAAATGAAAAAATACAACACACTCCTGAACAACAAATAGATCAAGGAAGAACACATAAGGGAAATTAAAAATGGAAACACAGCATACCAAACTATGGGATGGGGCAAAAGCAGTTCGAAAAAGGAAGTTAATCATGATAAATGCATTCATTGAAAAAAAAAATAAAGATCTCAAGTAAACAACCTAACTTTCCACCTCCCAGAATGATAAAGAGAAGAGCACACTAAGCCCAAAGTTAGATGAGAAATAAAATAAAGATTAGAGCAGAAATAAGTGACACAGAGAGTAGGAAAACAATATAAATGATGAACAAAACCAAAGACAGTTCTTGGGGAAAAAGTCTTTAGCTACACTAACAAGAAAAAAAAAAAAAAAAAAAAAACAGAGAGAGAGGACACAAATAAATAAAATTCAAAATAAAATAGGTGACATTATGACTGGTACCACAAGAACACAAAAGATTTTAAAAGACTACTAGGAACAAGTATATGACAACAAATTAATTATCTAGAGGTGATGAATACATTTCTAGAAACATAAAACCTACCTAAAGAGATTGAATGAGTAATCAAAAACCTCCCAGCAAAGAAAAGCCCAGAACCAGATGGTTTCACTGGTGGATTTTATCAAATATTTAAAAAGAATAATCACCAATCCTTCTCAAACTCTTCCAAAAAATTAAAGAGTAAGAAGCCTCTCAAACTTATTTTACAAGACCAGGTTTTACTACCCTGATACCAAAGCCACATAAGAATATTATTAAAAAAAATACCAATATCACTGATGAGTATAGTATAGTATAGCAAAAATTCTCAATAAAATATTAGCAAATTGAATTTAATTTTATGGATATGACCACCAAAGCACAAACAACAAAACAAAAAATAAAACGTGGGACTACATCAAATTAAAAAGATTTGCATAGTAAAAGAAACGGTAAAATAAAAAGGTGACCTATAGAATGAGAGAAAATATTTGAAAACCACATATTTATAATAATTAATATCAAAAATATACAAAAAACTCATACAACTCAACAGCAAAAAATCAAATAACCCTACTAAAAACAAATGGGCAAAGGACCTGAATAGACAGTGTTCCAAAGAAGATATATGAATGGCCAAGAGGTACAGGAAAAGGTGCTCAACATCACTAGAGTCATCAGGAAAGTGTAAATTAAAATCACAATGAGATATCACCTCATGCCTGTTAGAATGGTTATTATTAAAAAGACAAGAAATTAGTGCTGAAGAAGAGGATGTGGGAAAAACAGAATACTTGTACACTGTTGGTGGTGTATTGGTATTGTCACTATGGAAAATACTATAGAGTTTCCTCAAAAAAAGTAAAACTATAACTACCATATGACCCAGCAATGTCAGATTTTGGTACATATCCAAAGGAAATGAAAATAAGATCTCAAAGAAATATCTGTACCTCCATGTTCACTGCAGCATTATTTACCACAGCAAAGTTACAGAAACAGTCTAGGTGTCCATTACACAATAAGCGGATAAAAAAGATGTGGCATAGATAGATAGATAGATAGATAGATAGATAGATAGATAGATAGATAGATAGATAGATGATAGATAGATAGATAGATAGATAGGTAGGTAGATAGGTAGATAGGTAGGTAGATAGATACACACACAATGGAATACTATTTAGCCATTATAAAAGGACTTTCTTGCTATTTGTGGCAACGTGAATGAAACTTGAGGGTATTATGCAAAGAGAAATAAGTCAGAAAAAGATAGACAAGTACTGTATAATCTCACTTACATACGGAATCTAAAAAATAAAAATAAGAGACAAATCCTGAATTCACAAGAACATAAAACAGATTGGTAATTGCCAGGGGTGGGGGTTGGGAATAGTAGTCAAAGGCAGTCAAAGGGTACAAATTTTTCATTATAAGATGAAAAACTTCTGGATATGCAACGTAGAGCGTGGTGACTATATTTAACAATACTGTATTTTATATTTGAAAGTCGTTAAGACAGTAGATTTTAAAAGTCCTCACAGAAAAATTATAACTATGTGAGCTAATGAATGTGTTAACTAACCTTATGATAATTTTTCAGTATAAATATATATAAAATCATTATGTTACACACTTTTAACTACACAATGTTATATGTCAATTAAATCTCAAAGAAGCTAGGAAAAAAAGACATAGAGTTACTATATGATCCAGAAATTCCACTATAGGTATTACTCAAAAGAATTAAAAACATGTGATGAAACAAAACCTTGTACACAAATGTTCATAGCAGCACTATTCATGATAACCAAACCATTGAAACAGCCCATTTGTTTCTCAACAAATGAACGGGTATACAAAATGTGGATATCTATACATAAAATATTATTCAGCTATAAAAATATGAAGCAGTAATCATGCATGCTACAAGATGGATAAATGTCAAAAATATTATGCTAAAAGAGAGAAGAAAAATACAAAAGACCACACACAGTTTGACTCCATTAATATGAAATATCCAGAACAGGCAGATTCATAGCAACAGAAAACAGATTGTTTTCCAGAAGTGGAGCAGAGGATGGAATAAGGACACTTGATTAACTGGTATAGGGTTTCTGTTTGCAGTGGTGGAAAAGTTGTGGAATTAGATATTGATAACGTTTGTAGACCACTGTGCAGATACTTAGCACCAATTAATTTGTACATCTTAAATGATTACAAGGGTAAAATTTGTTTGTATTTTACTACAATTAAAAAATGATAAAATGTGTATGTATTTGTAGATGTAATATCCACCTTTCTATAAACGAATAATGGTATTTCCAAAGTTCTCCCCATGATCCCACCCTTGGGTATTATCAATGTCTTAGAGGAATGAATAGACAAATGGATAGTTTGTCTTCTAGAGTTTCAATTCCTCATTTGATGAAACATGTTTTAGGAGAATGAGGCAACTCTTTTACAAAAATCTCTGAATACCTTGCTTTAAAAAGAATAGCATTTGAAATGATAACATAAATTTTAAAAGTCCTACTTAGATGAAATTATGCGCCAGTGGTGACATCATAGTATCTTTGTGGTTATAAGAGAAGTTTAGTTGATTAGAGAACAAACCATACTGTTCTTTGCATTCAAAGCAATGAAATTATATAATTTCATGTTGGTCATGAACCGTTAAAGCAGCTTGCAGATGTGCAGCAAAGTGGCAAGGACTGTTTTGTCTTTTAGAAGGATTGCTCTGGAGATCACGTGAAAGTCTGTTTGGACAGCATGACTAATGACAAAGGCGGCCACTTTGGGAAAGCTGCTGGAGTATTTTGAGATCTTTCTGACCTCTAATCCAAGAAAGATGGTGGAGGCAGCAATATAGCTTCAGAGGAAGACCATATGGTTGTAGCAAAGTGGGTCATGTAGACAATACTGTGAGCACCAACTCACAGTTATCACTGGATGAACTAGTTTGGAGTGCCCCCAAAGCAGACCTTAGACAAGATTCACAAGCAAGTAGTTGATTTGGGATGCAGTCCTAGTAAGCTCAGGTAGCTGAGCAGGGGAAGGGAGACAGGGTGAGGGAGTAAGCCAATAAAGAATTCATTGTTAAGTGAGTCACCCCTGTAAGCAACTGGAGCTTACCCCTACTGGGAACCTCTGGGAAACAAGGGTGACCATAGCCTTCAGAGTTATGCTGGCAGAGGAGAGAGGGAGTCAGGATATTTATCCACCAGCTCCTGTCAATCAGTGACGGAGTGGCTGCTTTTCTGGGAGCAAGAAATCCTCAACACTTCCGGCTCCACAAACATGCTCCTGTGGCCAGAAAAAGCCCACAGGCAAAGAATCACTGGTGCTCTCAGGTGGAAATTGGGCTAGCATGTTTAGTATGACACATGCCAAAGGAATATAGTCCAGGTTCACTGCTACATTGGGACTTCCATGAGGAGGTATGTAGCCTCCCTTGGGTATGTGAATCACAGAGGAAGTAGTCAGGAAGTAGGCTAGAGACTGTAGAATTATTTATAATGGCAAAGCATTAAAGACAATATAAAGGGCCCAATGATAGTGGTGTGCTTAAGTAAATCTTAGTCCAATGTAACATTTTTCAGCCATTTAAATGATTTATAAAAAGTTCTTTATGACGAGGGAAAATGCTTATGATTGGTTAAGTGAAAAAAGTAGAATAAAATTGTATGCACAATATGATCTCCATTACTGACAAAGTATGGAAAAAGACTGAAAGCAAATAGATCAAGATGAGTACATTGGTGGTCTTTAAGAGAAATATTTACTGACAAATATCTTTCTGCTTCTATATTTTCTTCTGTACATTCCACATTTTGCTCTAGCAAATGAATAATAATGGCAAAAAGGGAGAGAATCTTCCATAACACTTTTAGAAAACAGGCTGCAATGTGCTGAGAAGGATTTCTTCTCAAAGGATTCAGCAGTTTCCGAGTTTTTCTCACAGGCCTCATGGACTCAGGTCTCTTCCAAGATTTATTTCTTTGTTTGGATTATCTTGGTGTGCTTGGACTGAAGTGAAGTGTGTAGCAGGTTATAAACATTATGTGTCTGTCTTCACTGTACTGTAATTTGTAGACGTAGACCATAAAAAATGGTGACAAGTGGGGCTAGCCCCTTGGTGTAGTGGTTAAGTTGTAGAAGAAGTTTACTTTAAATGCAAAGACACAGGCAGATTAAAAGTAAAGGGATGGAAAAATACATACAATGCTAATACTAGTCAAGAGAAATTTGAAGTGTGGTGGCTTAGTGATTAAGTGGTTCTGTGCTCTGCTTCGACAGCCTGGATTCGCAGGTTCAGATCCCGGGTGTGGACGTATACCACACATGCTGTGGTGGCATCCCACATACAAAATAGAGGAAGATCGGCAACAGATGTTGACGCAGCGCAAATCTTCCTCAGAAAAAAAGAGAAAAAGGAAATGGTGACAAGCAAATTGGAAATAAAATTAAAATGCTAATTTTTAAAGTCTGTAATAAAACTACAAATTTATTTACTTTCTTTGGATTTGCTGAGTCCTTTGTTTCTTTATATCAAGCCTAAATTCTGAGAGGAAGTTTAGCAAATAGTAAAATTTCCCATTAACTCCACAAATGATTTGGGTGGATTTAATAGGATATTATTTTATCTGTCTTTGATGTAAACCCATTTAACCTAGAGCTGGTATCATTACTTTCTAAAATGTTTGGTAGAATTCATCATTAAACACATCATTAAACACATCTCGGCCTGGGGGTTTCTTTTTTGGAAGACTGTTGATTTCTTTAATAGATAGAGGCATATTTAGATGATTTATTTCTCCTTCTGTGAGTTTTGGCGTTTTATGGCTTTCAAGTAATTGCTTATCAGATATGTGGTTATAGAATTTTTCGTTATATACTTTATTGTCTCTTATTTAATATTAATGGGATCAGTAACAATGATCCTTCTTTCATTTCTGATATTAGTAATTTGCATCCTCTCCCTTTTTCCTTGATCAGACTGTCTAAAAGTTTATCGATATTACTGATCTTATCAAAGAACTAGTTGTTTCCTTGAATTTCTCTATAAATTTCCTGTTTTCAATTTCATTAATTTCTGTTTAAATTTTTTTAATTCTTTTCTTCTGCTTGTTTTTGCTTTGTTTTTCTCTTTGTCTCTAGTTTCTTAAGGTGGAATCTTATATTGTTAATTTTAGATCTTTCTTTTTTTCTGATATATGTATTCCTTGGTAGAAATTTCCCCCTGAAAAGTGATTTCACTGCATATCACCAATTTTGATAAGTTGCATTTTCATCTTCATTTGGTTCAAAATATTTTTAAATTTTTCTTAAGATTTCTTCTTTGAGTTATCTGCTATTTAGAAATAATACATGGATTGGTTAGAAGTATGTTCATTAATCTTCAAATATTTTGGGAATTTCAAACTATCTTTCTGTTACAGATATGTAATTTAATTCCACTGTGATGTGAAAGCATACTTTGTATGATTTCTATTTCTTTAAATTTGTTGATGTATGTTTTAGCTCCAGAATGTTGTCTATCCTGGGGAATGTTCCATGTGAACATGAGAAGCATATATATTTTGCTATTATTCGATAAAACATTTTATAAAAGTCAATTAGATACTGTTTATTGATGGTGTTATTCAGCTCAACTGTATCATTCCTGATTTTCAGTCCCTACATTTGTTAGATACTGAAAGAGAAATGTTCCTGTTTCCCATCATAATAGTTCCTTCATCTATTTCTCCTTGCTCTTCTACCAACTTGTACCTCATGTATTTTTGCCCCTTTTTATTCTTTGGAATTTCCCTCATTTTGAAGTCAGATTTGTCTGAAACAAAATAGCTGCTTCAAATTTCTCTTGATTAGTATTAGCATTGTATATCTTTTTCTATCCCTTTACTTTTAACTTACCTGTGTTTGCATTTAAAGTAAACTTCTCATGCAAAACATAGAATTTTAAAATCCACTTTTACAGTCTCTTTTAATTGGTGTATTTAGACTATTCAGATTTAAAGCTATTACTAGTATCATTAGATTAATATCTAACATATTTGTAATTTTCTATTTATTATGCTTTGTTATTTATTTCTTTTTCATTTTTTCCTTTTTCTTCCTTCTCTGATTTTGAGTGTTTTATATGATTTAATATTCTCTCCTGTCTTAACATATCAATTATTTTTTAACAAAAATTTATTAGTGTCCTAGAATTTGCAATATACATTTACAATTAATCTAAGTTCACTTTCCAATAATACTATACCATTTCATACGTAGTATATATACTTTATAACAAAATATTCCCAATTTTTCTCTCCCATGTCTTATTATATTTCTGTCATTCATTTCACTTATCTATAAATTATAATCACTCAATACATTGTTGCTATTATTATTTGAAAACACTTTGTCTTTTAAATCAACAAAGAATAAGAAAAATAAAAGATTTTGCCTTTGTTTATTCCTTCTCTGATGATCCTTTCTTTGTTTACATTGAGTTTCTGACCTATATAAATTTTCATCTCTCTAAAGGAGTTATTTTAACATTTTTTGCAGGACATGCCTACTGGCGACAAATTCCTCTGTTTTTGTTTTTCAGAGAAAGTATTTCTCCTTCACTTTTTAAAAATATTTTTTATTGTGGTAAAATATATATAATATAATATATATCATTTTAACCATTTGTAAGTTTACAATTCAGTATCATTAATTACATTCACAGTGTTGAATATCTATCACCACTCTTCATCCTTAACATAAACTCTGTACACATTAACAGTAATTCTCAATTGTCCTCCCCCATCGTATTCTACTTACTTCTATTCTACTTTCTGACTCTTAGTACTTTATAAAAGTGGAATCACAAAATTTGCCCTGCTGTGTCTGGTTTTATTTTCTTTGTATGTTTTCAAGGCCCATTCATGTTGTAACATATATCAAAATTTCATCTTTTAATCATTTATTAGTGTTCCATTTTATGTATATACCACATTTTGATTTTCTACTCATCTGTTGATGGACACTTGGGTTGTTTTCACCTTTTGGCTATTATGAATAATGCTGCTATAAAAATTGGTGTACAGATCCTGTTTGAATCTCTGCTTTCAATTCTTTTGTATATACAGCTATGAATAGAATTGCTAGGTCATATGATAATTCTGTTTAACTTTTTGAGGAACTGCCAGACTATTTTCCACAGTGGCTGCACCATTTTACATTTTCACTAAATGCAGATAACTAAGTTGGTGGGGTTTTTTCTCCTTTCAACATTTAAATATTTTGATTCACTCTCATTTCTTGCATGGCCTCTGAAGAGTGGTCTGACATAATTATTATCATTGCTTTTCTGTAGGTAAGGTGTTATTTTTTCTATTGGTGCCTTTCAAGGTGTTCTCTCTGTCTTCAGTTTTCTATAGTTTGAATATGATATACATTTATGGTTTGGTGTCTGTAATTAATTTTGGAATGTTCTCAGTCAACCCTATGTCAAATATTTCTTCTATTCCTTTAAAACTTTTTTCTTCTGGTATTCTTATTTCACGTACATTATACCCCTTGCAATTGGCTGATGATTCTTGGAGATTCTGTTCCGTTTCCCACTCATTTTTCTCTTTGCATTTCAGTTTAGGACATTTTTCCTGATATATCTTCAAGCTTTCTGACTCTTTGGTTGAATCTTACTCTTTGGTTGAGCTTACTCATGAGCTCATCTATGAGCTTACTCATGAGCTCATCAAACACATTCTTTATTTCTGTTGCAATGGTTTTGATTTCTGGCATTTCATTTTAATTCTTTCTTAGAGCTGTCATTTTTCTGGTTACATTACTCATCTGTTCTTGCACGTGGTATACTTTTTCCATGATATTTCTTAACATATTAATCATAATTATTTAAAATTTTCCATGTGATAATTACAAAATTTATATAATACCTGAATCTGGTTATGATGTTTGATTTATCTTTTCAAACTGTGTTTTTTCTTGCCTTTACAATGTTTATAATGTCTTCTTATCTTTTGTTGAAATCTGAACATGATGTATCTGATAATAAAGATTGAAACATTCAGGCTTGTAGTGTGATGGGTCATATTAATCTGGCTAGAATTTGGGCTGTGATTAATATTTTCTCGATAGATGCCAGAGGTTTCGCTTTTCTTCTTCTTTTCTTTCCTATTTTCTTGGGATTTCTCTGGAATTCTTTCTTAAATTGAATCTGTGACTTGTAATTCTCTCAGTCTCTCAGTTATAATCCACTGTTAATATACTGAAGACCTGTTGGTGTGATGGTAAGGTATTGGGGAGGGAAGTGTTCTATAAGCTTATGATTAAGTGTTAGTGTTTCCTTTTCTGCAATTTATTTATATTTTGTTAGTGGTTCTCAGCCCCTGGAATATGACCTTCAAAAGCATGTCCTAGTTTTTTTTCCCTGCCTCTTACTATGAGACAGGAAGTCTAGAGGGGCTGGACCTCTCTAATTCTCCCTGGGCTCCTGGACCATGGCTGAGAGCAGCTGAAGCTGGTTCATGGGGCACATCAGTGTCCACAGCCAGGATAGAGGTCTGTCTCCCTATTACCTGATGCACAGAGGGGCAAGACTTCTGCCAGGTCCCTTGGTGTCTGGTGCTGAATCCCACAGCTCCCATAAAAACACTTTTCATTTGTGGATATATGCCAAGTATTTGTTGTTGGGAGGGCAAAAATGAGGGGCATTTTATGCCACCATGATGTTGACCTCATTCCTGTTTGCCTGGTTTCTGAGAAATTGGATATAATTCTTATCTTTTGTCCTCTACAGGTAGCTTCTGTTCCATGCGCCCTCCTAGCTTCTTTCAAGACTTTCTCTCTGATTTTTTGCAGGTTGAATATGACATGCCTAGGTTTAGCTTTTTTTTTTTTTTTTTGGCATTTATCCCATTTGACATTCTCCTAGCTTCTTGGAACTGTGGTTTGATATCTAACATTAATTATGCAAAAAATTCTTAGTAATTATTGCTTTAAGTATTTTTTCTTTTCTTTTCTCTTTTTGTTCTCCTTCTTGTATTCCCATTTCATGTGTTAAAGTAATAAACAGGTGGTCATTAGACTGATATGGCTCAATGCCTTGGTTGCTTATGTAAGCAATTCAAAACTTAAGTCACAATCAATGCACTTGAATTTGAAAGAAGAAAACTTAAGAACAACTAACATAAATAACCAACCTGGCACTCCCAAATAAGGCAACCACCTAGGCTCTAGCTTAGCAAGTAATTGCTTTGCTTTGCTTCCACATCTTCTCTATAAAATTCTTTCCTTTAGTTAATTTTGGCAGAGCAGTCCTAATGACATTCAGTGTCGTCCTGCCTGATTGAATCAATGTTTGCTCAAATAAACTCTCAGAAATTTTAATTACCTTAGTTTATCTTTCAACATGAATATATCATACTTTTATTAACTAACCATTATTTGATATTTCATTTCTTTTTTGTCTTAGTCTTTTTTCTCTTTGCTTTCAGTGTTGAAAGTTTCTATTGACATATTCTCAATCTCAGAGACTCCTTCCTCAGCCACATCTCTTAATGAGCCCATCAAAAACATTCTTTATTTTTATCTCCAGCATTTATTTTTGGTTCTTTCTTAGACTTTCTTACTGTTTGCTTACGTTATTCATCTTTTCTTTTCTGCTGTTTACTTTTTTTAATAGAGCCCTTAACATATTAATCATAGTTTAAATTTTCATCTGATAATTCCAATATCCTTGCTATATCTGAGTCTAGGTCTGAGACTCTTGCTCTGTCTTTTCACAATGTATTTTTTTTGTTTGCCTTTTAGTATGACTTGTAATTTTTGTTGAGCAATCAGGACATGACGTACTGTGTAAAAGGACTTCGTGTAAATAGGCCTTTAGCAATGTGGTGTGGGCAGAAGGGAAGTGTTCCATAATCCCATGATCAGGTGTCAGTCTTTTAGTGAGCCTGTGCCCTTCAGCCGTAAACTTCTTATATGTTTCTCATATTTTTCTCTCCCTTAGGTGAAATAAGATGGCTAGGGTGAGCTGGAGTGGGTATTTCTCTTCCTCTAGGCAAGTTAAGGTGTGATAAAAGCTGATAGTTTGGGTTCTGGTTGAATAGGTTGTCTTGAAGTCAGTCTGTTTTTTTTTTTCTTTTTTGTGAGGATGACTAGCCCTGAGCTAACATCCATGCCCATCTTCCTCTACTTTATGTAGGATGCCACTGCAGCATGGCTTAACAAGCAGTGCATCGGTGCACACCTAGTATCCAAACCCTGGGCTACCGCAATGGAGCACACGCACTTAACCTCTGTGCCACCAGGCCAGCCCCCTTGAGGCCAGCCTTTTTAAAGAACAGAATGCTCTGATGTACTTCAAAGTGATTACTTTTCCCCTCCCCCAATAGAAACTAGAGAAATGTTTACACTGTGAGAAGCTGTTAGAGAGTTCCAAAAGGCAAAATTCACAACCCTGTGGAAGCCTTTCTACGACTGGGAGTTTTTAGTTCTTTGATTCCCTGGGAATAAGTTTTTAACTTCCAAAGTTTAGTGCTCCTAGCCTCCAGCAATTAATTTATTGTACTTCAGGTTTTTCTATGCCAGCACTGATTCCTGCAGAGTTTTCTAAGCTTGTGGGTCTCTGCTCCAATGAATTGTGATTTTCTGTATGCACCTGTCTGTCTTGGGAGTGTTCGGTTGCCCTGTGACTTCAATTTTTTGACAGATTTAAGAAGACTGCTTAATTTTCAGTTTCTTCAGCTTTTCACTTGTTAGAATTGAGTGGTATCTTTCAAGCTCTTTACAAGCAGGACCAGAAATTGGAAGCCCCTCCTTTTTTTTTTATTATAATAAAATATACATAACATAGAATTTACCATTTAAACCTTTAAAGTGTACACTTCTGTGGCATTAGGTACATTCGCATTGTTGTACAACCATCACCACAATCTGTAACCAGAAATTTTTCATCTTTCCAAACTGAAATTCTGTTCCCATTAAACACTAACTCCCCATTCCTTTTGATCCCCAGTGCCTGGCAATAACTATTTTACTTTGTGTCTTTATAAATTTGACTACTTAAGGTACCAAATATAAATAGAATCATACAGCATTTGTTGTTTATTGATAGGCTTATTTCTCTTGCATAATATCTTCAGGTTCACCCGTGTTGTGTACTATATGTCAGAATTTCTAACCTTTTAAATTCTATTGTATCGATATATCTCATTTTTTGACTCATTTATATTTTTTTTTTAAATTTTTTGTTTATTGCAGTAACATTGGTTTATAACATTGCAAAAATTTCAGGTGTACATCATTGTACTTCTATTTCTGCATAGATTACATCATGTTCACCACCCAAATACTAATTACAACCCATCACCACACACATGTACTGAATTATCCCTTTCACTCTCCTCCCTCCCCCCTTCCCCTCTGGTAACCACCAATCCAATCTCTGTCCCTGTGTGTTTGTTTATTGTTGTTATTATCTACTACTTAATGAAGGAAATCATACGGTATTTGACTTTCCCCCTCTGACTTATTTCACTTTGCATTATACACTCAATGTCCATCATGTTGTCACAAACGGCTGGATTTCATTGTTTCTTAAGTAGTATTCCATTGTGTATATATAGCACATCTTTATCCATTCATCCCTTGATGGGCACTTAGGTTGCTTCCAAGTCTAGGCTATTGTGAATAACGCTGCAATGAGCACAAGGGTGCATGTACCTTTACAAATTGGTGTTTTCAAGTTCTTTGGATAAATACCCAGCAGTGGAATAGCTGGATCATATGGTAGTTCTATCCTTGATTTTTTGAGGAATCTCCATACTGTTTTCCATAGTGGCTGTACCAGTTTGCACTCCCACCAGCAGTGTATGCGAGTTCCCTTCTCTCCACATCCTCTCCAACACATGTTGTTTCCTGTCTTGTTAATTATAGCCATTCTGATGGGCTTGAGGTGATATCTCCTGGTAGTTTTGATTTGCATTTCCCTGATAGTTAGTGATTTTGAAGATCTTTTCATGTGTCTGTTGGCCATCTGTATATCTTCTTTGGAGAAATGTCTTTTCAGGTCTTTTGCCCATTTTTTAATTGGGTTGGTAGTTTTTTTGTTGTTGAGATGCATGATTTCTTTACATATTTTGGAGATTAAGCCCTTATCAGAAGTATGGTTTGCAAATATCTTCTCCCAATTGTTAGGTTGTCTTTTCGTTTTGTTGATGGTTTCATTGGCTGTGCAGAAGCTTTTTAGTTTGATGTAGTCCCATTTGTTTATTTTTTCTATTGTTTCTCTTGCCCGGTCAGACATGGTGTTTGAAAAGATGTTGCTAAGACCGATGTCGAAGAGCATACTGCCTACGTTTTCTTCTAGAAGTTTCACAGTTTCAGGTCTTACATTCAAGTCTTTAATCCATTTGAAGTTAATTTTTGTGTATGGTGTAAGGTAAGGGTCTACTTTTATTTTTTTGCATATGGCTATCCAGTTTTCCCAACACCATTTGTTGAAGAGACTTTCTTTTCCCCATTGTATGTTCTTGGCTCCTTTGTCAAAGATTAGCTGTCCATAGATGTGTGGGTTTATTTCTGGGCTTTGGATTCTATTCCACCGATCTGTGTGTCTGTTTTTGTGTCAGTACCATGCTGTTTTGGTTACTACAGCTTTGTAGTATATTTTGAAATCAGGGAGTGTGATACCTCCAGCTTTGTTCTTTTTCTCAGGATTCCTTTAGATATTCGGGGTCTTTTGTTGTTCCATATAAATTTTAGGATTCTTTGTTCTATTTCTGTGAAAAATGTTGTTGGATCTTTGATAGGGATTGCATTGAATCTATAGATGGCTTTAGGAAGTATGGACATCTTAACTATGTTAATTCTTCCAATCCAAGAGCACGGAATATCTTTCCATTTCTTTGTGTCATCTTCGATTTCTTTCAGAAATGTTTTATAATTTTCGGTGTACAGGTCTTTCACTTTGGTTAAGTTTATTCCTAGGTATTTTATTCTTTTTGTAGCAATTGTAAATGGGATGGTATTCTTAATTTCTCTTACTGCTCCTTCATTGTTAGTATACAGAAATGCAACTTATTTTTGTATGTTGATTTTGTATCCTGCAACTTTACCATATTCCTTTATTACTTCTAAAAGTTTTCTGGTGGATTCTTTAGGGTTTTCTATATATAAAATCATGTCATCTGCAAATAGTGACAGTTTCACTCTTTCTTTCCAATTTGGCTCCCTTTTATTTCTTGCTCTTGCCTGATTGCTCTGGCTAGGTCTTCCAGTACTATGTTAAATAGGAGTGGTGACAGTGGGCATCCTTGTCTGGTTCCTGTTCTTAGAGGGATAGCTTTCAGTTTTTCACCATTGAGGATGATATTAGCTGTGGGTTTCTCATATATCGTCTTTATTATGTTGAGGTACTTTCCTTCTATCCCCATTTTATTCAGAGTTTTTATCATAAATGGATGCTGTATCTTGTCAGATGCTTTCTCTGCATCTATTGAGATGATCATGTGATTTTTCTTCTTCATTTTATTATGTGGTGTATTACATTGATTGAGTTGCGAATGTTAAACTATCCCTGCATCCCTGGAATAAATCCCACTTGATCATGGTGTATAATCTTTTTAACGTATTGTTGTATGCGATTTGCTAGTATTTTGTTGAGGATTTTTGCATCGATGTTCATCAGTGATATTGGCCTGTAATTTTCTTTTTTTGTGTTGTCCTTGTCTGGTTTTGGTATCAGGGTAATGTGAGCTTCATAAAATGAGTTAGGGAGCTTCCCCCCGTCCTCAATTTTTTGGAAGAGTTTGAGAAGGGTAGGTATTAAGTCTTCTTTGAATGTTTGGTAGAATTCACCAGGGAAGCCGTCTGGTCCTGGACTTTTATTTTTGGGGAGGTTTGTGATTACTGTTTTGATCTCCTTACTGGTGATTGGTGTATTCAAATTCTCTACTTCTTCTTGATCCAGTTTTGGAAGGTTGTATGATTCTAAGAATTTATCCATTTCTTCCAGATTGTCGAATTGGTTGGCATATAGCTTTTCATAGTATTCTCTTATAATCTTTTGTATTTCTGAGGTGTCTGTTGTAACCTCTCCTCTTTCATTTCTGATTTTACTTATTTGTGCCTTCTCTCTTTTTTTCTTGGTGAGTCTAGCTAAAGGTTTGTCAATTTTGTTGATCTTTTCAAAGAACCAGCTCTTGGTTTTATTAATTTTTTCTATTGTTTTTTTGGTCTCTATTTCATTTATTTCTGCTCTGATTTTTGTTATTTCCCTTCTTCTACTGATTTTGGCTTTGTTTGTTCTTCTTTTTCCAGTTCCTTTAGGTGCATTGTTAGATTGTTTATTTGAGATTTTTCTTGTTTGTTGAGATAGGCCTGTATCGCTAGAAACTTCCCTCTTAGAACTGCTTTCGCTGTATCCCATAAATTCTGGCATGTCGTATTTTCATTTTCATTTGTCTCCAGGTATTTTTTGATTTCTTATTTGAATTCTTCGTTAACCCAGTTGTTGTTCGGTAGCATTTTGTTTAATCTCCACGTATTTGTGGCTTTTCTGATTTTCTTCCTATAGTTGATTTCTAATTTCATACCGTTGTGGTCAGAAAAGATGCTTGGTATTATTTCAATCTTCTTAAATTTATGGAGACTTGTTTTGTGGCCTAATATGTGATCAATCCTGGAGAATGTTCCATGTGCATTTGAAAAGAACGTGTATTCTTCAGTTTTTGGATGGAATGCTCTGTATATATCTACTAGGTCCATCTGTTCTAGCGTGTCATTTAAGGCCAATGTTTCCTTATTGATCTTCTGTTTGGATGATCTATCCGTTGGTATAAGTGGAGTGTTAAAGTCCCCTACTATTATTGTGTTACTGTCTATTTCTCTTTTTATGTCTGTTAATAATTACATTATATATTTAGGTGCACCTACATTGGATTTGTTGATATTTACAAGTGTTATATCCTCTTGTTGGATTGTTCCCTTGATCATTATGTAATGCCCTTCTTTGTTTCTTTTTACAGCTTTTGTTTTAATGTCTATTTTGTCTGATATGAGTACTGCTACCCCAGCTTTCTTTTCATTGCCATTTGCGTGGAGTATCTTTTTCCATCCCTTCACTTTCAGTTTTTGAGTGTCTTCAGGTCTGAAGTGTGTCTCTTGTATGCAGCATATATATGGGTCTTGTTTTTTTAACCAGTCAGCCACCCTATGCCTTTTAATTGGAGCATTTAGTCCATTGATTTTTAAAGTAGCTGTTGATAAGTATGTACTTACTGCCATTTTTAACTTTGTTTTTTTCTCAGTGTTTTAGTAGTCCTTCTCTGTTCCTTTCTTCTTCTCTACAGAATTGATGGTCACTTTAGTTTGACCTCTGTCTGAAAGCTGTACTCTTAACTCCCCTCCTCCCTCCTTTTATGTTTTTGATATCATATCTAAACTCTTTTTTGTGTATTTGTATCCATTACGTTCTAATCATGGAAATAGATAATTTTTCCTATTTGTGGTCTTCTCTTTTCCCCTTAAATCAGTCCCTTTAACATTCTTGTAGCACTGGTTTCTTGGTGACAAACTCCTTTAATTTTTTCTTATCTGGGAAAATTTTGATCTCTCCTTCCATTTTGAATGATAACGTTGCTGGGTAGAGTATTCTTGGCTGTAAGTTTTTTCCTTTCAGCGCTTTAAATATATCATGCCATTCTCTTCTAGTCTGTAAGGTTTCTGCTGAGAAGCCAGCTAATAGCCTTATGGCGTTTCCTTTGTATGTAACTTGACATTCTCTTGCGGCTTTTAGGATTCTCTCTTTTTCTTTAATTCTTGACATTTTGATTATGATGTGTCTTGGTGTGGGCCTCTTTGGGTTTATCTTGTTTGGGGCTCTCTGTGATTCCTGTACCTGAATGTCTGTTTCCTTCCTTAGGTTAGGGAAGTTTTCATCTATTATCTCTTGAAATAGATTCTCTGCCCCCTTTTCTCGCTCTTCTCCTTCCGGGACACCTATAACACGGATGTTAGTGTGCTTGATGTTGTCCCAGAGGTCCCTTAGATTGTCCTCACTCTTTTTAACTCTTTTCTCTTTTACCTGTTCACCTTGAGTAATTTCTTCTAGTCTTTCATCCAGCTCACAGATCCGTTCTTCTGTATCCTCTACTCTGCTTTTGAGTCCCTCTAATGAATTTTTCATTTCCAGTATTGTATTCTTCATTTCTACTTGGTTCTTTTTTATATCTTCCATTTCTTTGTTGACAATCTCACTGAGTTCATCTATTCTTCTCCCCAGATCAGTGAGCATCCTTAACAGTCTTGGTTTGAACTCTCTGTCAGGTAGGTTGCTCATTTCTGTTTCACTTAGTTCCTTTTCTGGGGTTTTGTCCTGTTCCCTTGCTTGGAATGTATTCCTTTGCCTCCTCATTTTGCCTCTTTCCCTGTGCTTGTGTCTACGTATTAGGTAGGTCAGCCACGTCTCCTGCTCTTGGATAGGTGACCTTATGTAAGTGATGCCTTAGGAGGCTTCCAGTGTGCTTCCCTCAGTTCTCAATGTTCCAGGGGTGACCCCTATATGGGCTACCTGTGCCCTTCTGTTGTGGCCTCTTTGCTCTCCCTTTAGGCGCCCAGGGAGGCCGAGCTATGCTCCTGGCCAGCTGTTGTAATGCTCAGCTGCTTGTAGTTGTTGTGGGCCCTTCAGTCTCTTTATCAAGTGTGGGGAGCCCCAGCACAGCTGGCTGCAAGTTCTAATACCACATTTGTGTTGCAGTATTTCTTTTAAGTGAGCAAGCCCCCTGCGTGGCAGGTTGTTAGGCTCAGGGCCTTACAATTGCTGTAAGCCTCTAGCCTATTATGTCTCTTGTCAGCTCTCTGAGGATTGCAGCTGGGTGGGGCTGGCCTCAGGCACAGGAGCACCCAATTGTTTTAGGCTTGGAAAGTGGGGCAAACCTATGTGGTCTTTGAGAAGCACAAGTCTTCTGCAGCTGACTAGCCGTGCTGCCCACAGGTCCACACACACAGTCAACACAGTCCTGCCCAGTGTGAGCGCCCCGACCTCCCCAAGCGGACCCAGTCTCTCCATGGCGGGAGCCCCACATACTCCGCCACCACCCCACACTCTCCACCCGCTCCTTGTGCACACCCTGCCCTGCTCAAGTCGGCTCAGTTGCCAGGCTGCAGACAATCCAGTCACCAATCTATGTAGGGCCACAAGTTGCCTGAGGGCTTGTTGTTGGGTGGGGCCAGTCTCTAGGGTGGGCTACCTGCCCTGGCTGAGCTGGATTAAATCGGTGCTCTAGCGGGTGGGGCAGACCTGGGCTAGGAGGCCTCAGGGAGTACTCCAATGGCGTCTGTGTCAGCACGCTCACACCAGGCCACAACAATGGCCACCGCCAATTTCCCAGTCCCTGGAGAGGTCTCACCCCTCACCAGGATGCACTCAGGGCCTATTAGGTGAGTCTCTTTTCACCAAAGCACTGTCCATTCTTTCTGGTGATTTTAGGATGCTTTCTGAAACGGGTGAGTTTGCGCACTGGCACTTTAAGAGCCAGTTTTAGTTTCTTTGTGAACCGGGTTTTCTGGGGGTACTCCCCAATGCTTTAGTAGCATGCAAAGTCAGATATTACGCCGCTGGTCTGGATTGTTCTGGGTCCCCAAAATGCCCACAGCGGGGGTGCTCCCGGCTCAGGGCCCCGCTCCTCCAGGGAGGCTGTGGTACCTGCGGGCTACTCCTGGAGGCCGTGAAGCTGGCAGCTTGTGAAGTCGGTGTTTTTCCTCTCCAGAAGGGAGTCTTTGCCTCTTCTACCTCAGTTAGGATTCTCCGTTGTTGAAGGAGTTCCTCTTATCCAGTTTTCAGTTCTGTCTCAGGGGTAATTTTTCCACGAGTAGTTATATATCGGCTGTGTCCACGGCAGGAGGTGAGTTCCGAGTCTGCTTATGCCGCCATCTTGACTCCGCCCCTCCTATCTTTTTTTTTTGTGAGGAAGATCTGCCCTGAGCTAACATCTGCCAATCCTCCTCTTTTTGCTGAGAAAGACTGGCCCTGGGCTAACATCCATGCCCATGTTCCTCCACTTTATATGGGATGCCGCCACAGCATGTCTTGACAAGCAGTGCGTCTGTGCACACCTGGGATCTGAACTGGCAAACCCCAGGCCACTGCAGCAGAGCACACACACTTAACTGCTTGAGTGACCGGGCCAGCCCCCTAATCCATAGTTGATGAACACTTGTGTTGCTTCCTCCTTTTGGCTATTGTGAGGAATGCTGCTATGCATATGGGTAGAAATATCACCTCAAACCTCTGTTTCAGTTCTTTTGGATATATACCCAGAAAGGGAATCACTGCATCATATGGTAATTCAACATTAAATTTTTTGAGGAACTACCGTACTGTTTTCCATTACTGCTGCACCATTTACATTCCCACCAGCAATGCACAGGTCTTCCAATTTCTCCACATTCTTGTCAATACGTATTATTTTTTGTTTTGTTTTGATAATAGCCATCATAAGGGGTGTGAAGTGGTATCTCATTTGTAATTTTGGTTTGTATTTCCCTAATAATTAGTGATGTTGGTCATCTTTTCATATGCGTATTCGCTATTTATATATTCTCTTTGGAGTAATAACTATTTACCTCCTTTGTTTATTTTTAAAAGTTGTGTTCAGAGGCATTCAATATAGTCAGATTGTTGTGCAACCATCCTACAATTCATCCTAATAACTCTTTTCATCTTGTAAAACTGAAACTCTACACCCATTAAACAATAACTCGCCATCTTTCCCTCCCCTATGCCTTGGCTAACCACCATTTTACTATCTGTCTATAATTCTGACTACTCTAATTACCTTATATATGAGGAATAACAAACTATTTGTCATTTTTTGATTGGCTTATTTCACTTAGCACAATATACTCAATATTTATCTTTGTTGTAGTATATTGCAGAATTTTCTTCCTTTTTAATGCTAAATAATTTTCCTTTGTATGCATGTACTACATTTTCCTTATCCATTCACCTACTGATGGACACTGGGTTGCGTATACATTTTAGCTATTTTGAATAACACTGCTTTTAACAGAGTGTAAACATATCTCTTTGAGAACCTGCTTTCAATGCTTTTGGCTATATACCCAGAAGTGGAATTGTCCGATCATACTGAAATTCTATTCTTAATTTTTTTTTTCTTTTATGAGGAAGATTATCCCTGAGCTAACATCTGTGCCAATCCTCCTCTTTTTGCCGAGGAAGATTGTTCCTGAGCTAACATCTGTGCCCATCTTCCTCTATTTTGTATGTGACATGCCACCACAGCATGGCTTGATGAGTAGTGCATAGACCTGCAGCCGGGATCTGAACCTGCGAACCCCAGGCCACCAAAATGGAGTGCATAAACAGCTACTATGGCACCAGGCCAGCCCCTTTTAATTTTTTGAGAAAACTCCATACTATTTTCCACAGTGACTATACCATGTACACTCCCACCAATAGTGCACAAGAGTTCCAATTTCTCCACAGCTCCACAACATTTATTGTTTTCTGGTTTTCTGACAGTAGTCATCCTTTTGTCTGTGGGGTGGTATCAATGGTACTTTTGATTTGCATTTCCCTAACAAAAAGAGACGTTGAGCATTTTTTCATGTGCTTGTTGGCCATTCATACATTTTCTTTTGGGAAATATCTATTTAAGTACTTTGCCCATTTTTGTTTCTTTTTTTTGTTAAGTTTAGGAGCTCTCTCTATATTTTGGGTTTTAATTGCTTATCAGAATCATGATTTGCGAATATTTTCTCCCATTCTTTGGGGTGCATTTTTACTTTGTTGATAGTGTCTTTTGAAACAAAATGTATTCATTTTCATGAACTCCAGTTTGTAATTTTTTTCTTTAAGTTCTGCTTTGGTATCATATCTAAGAAACCATTGCCAACTCTAATGTCATGAAGCTTCTATCCTACGTTTTCTTCTAAAAGTTATATTGTTTTAGGTCTTACATTTAGGTCCTTGATTCATTACAAGTTAATTTTTGTATATGATGTTAAGTGGGGTCCAACTTCATTCTTTTGCAAGTGGATATCCAGTTTTACCAGCACCATTTATTGAAAAGACTCAGGGTTTTGGCACCTTTGTGAAAAATCATTTGAACATATTTGTAAGGGATTATTTCTGGATTCTCTATTTGATTCCATTCCTCTATATATCTGTCTTTATGCCAATACCATACTGTTTTGATTAATGTAGTTTTGTATTAAGTTTTGAAATCAGCAAGTATCAGTCCTCTCGCTTTGTTCTTCTTTGTCAAGATTATTTTGCTATTCATGATCTGAGTCTGGCTTCTTGGACGGGTTCCCAAGAGTGGCAACAAAAGCAAGCTCTAGTATACAGATAGTGCATGCAGAAAACTGATGAGAGTTTATGGAAAAAGAGAAACCAATATCTTAAGCTTTAGTGCCACCCTCACGAAAACAAAAGAAGAGTTTCCAGCAGATAGCTGATGAGTTTTAAGATAGGGAGAAGACAGAAAGGCTTAAAAATTTTGCCACAACAGGAAGCACAAAGCATGGAGCAGATATATTAATCCATGGTACGAGAAAACCTTAAATATAAGCAGGACAGCAAAAACTATCCTACCTGAAGGGAACTAGGAAAGATTGAAGAAAGTAATTGCTATTTCAAATGTGAAACAGCAACACAAAACTCCAAACATCATGAAGAATCAGGAAACATAACATCACTAAAGGATCACAATGTACTCCAGTAACAGAAGTCAAAGACACAAAAATCTACAACTTACCCAATAAAGAATTCAAAACAGATGTTTTAAGGAAACTTAATAAGATACAAGAAAACTCAGAAAGAAAATTCAGGGAAATCAGGAAAACAATATATGAACAAAATGAGAAATTTAACCAAGAGACAGAAATCATTAAAAGAAATAGAAATTCTAGAGCTAAAGAATTCAATGAATAAAATATAAAATATGAGAGAGAGCATCAGCAGTTAAAGACACTAAACTAAAAGATAAAATCAGTGAATTAGAGAATAGAAAATTACCATGGCAGAGAAGAACAAGAAAAAAGAAAGAAAAAGAACAAGGAAAGACTACATGATCTATGGGAAATCAACAAAAGAACAAATATCATAATTATTGGATTTTGTGAGGGAAAAGGGGGCAGAGGTTTATTTAAAGAAATAATAGCTGAGAACATCCTAACCTGGGGAAAGAATATTATGTCCAAGTTCACGAAACTAATAGATCATCTCATCATCTCCATTATTTCAGTAACATGAAAATATATACCACACAAGTAAATGTAAACATAAAGTCATGCAACATACAGTAGATACACAAAAGAGAAAGAGAAAGGCTCAGGGCCTGCCACTGTGGAAAATCACCAATTCACAAATATAGGAAGAAAGAGAGGAAAAATGAAACTGCAAACCAGAATACAATTAAAAAGATGGCATTAGTAAGTCCTTACATATCAATAATAACTCTAAATGTAAATGGATTTAATTGTCCATCAAAGAGCACAGAGTGGCTGGACGGATGAAAAACGAAGGCCCAACTATATAAGCCTAAAAGAGACTCACTTCAGATTTAAGGTCACAAATACACTCAAATTGAAAGGATGGAAAAAGACACCCCATGTAAGTGAAAACTAATGAAAGCAAGTGTATCTTACTTATATCAAAGAAGACTTTATGCCAAAAAAAGGTAACCAGAGACAAAAGAATGTATTATATAATGATAAAAGAGTCAATTAATCAAAAAGATATAATATTCATAAATATGTGCACCCAACATCAAAACACCTAAATATATTAAGCAAATACTAACAGACATGAAGGGAGATATAGACAACAATACAATAATTTTAGGGAATTTCATACTCCAGACAAAAAAATCAACAAAGAAATTTTAGACTTGAATCATACTTTAGACAAAACGGACCAAAAGACATTTATAGAATATTCTATCTAACGCAGTAGAATACACGTTCTTCTCAAGTGCACAAAGAATATTTTCCAGACTATATAGTATAATAGGCCACAAAACATGGTTTGGCAAATTTAAGAATGTGAAATCATTCTAGCATCTTTTCTGACCACAATGATATGACATGAGAAATCAGTGACAAGAGGAAACCTGGAAAATTTATGAGTACATGGAAACTCAACAACACACTACCAAACAATCAATGGATCAAAGAGCAAATCAAAAGGGAAACAAAAAATACCTCAACACAAATGAAAATGGAAACAAAACATACCAAAATCTACAAGATGCAACAATAGCAGTTATAAGAGGGAAATTTATTGTGATAAGAGCTTATTTTAAGAAAAGACAAGATCTTAAATAAACAATCTAACTTTACAACTCTTGGGACAAAAAAGTAATAATAAACTAAGCACAAAGTTAGCAGGGAAAGGAAACAAAGATCAGACCAGAAATGAAATAGAGATAAGAAAAACATTAGAAGAGATCAACAAAACTAAGAGCTATTCTTTTGAGAAGATAAAGCAAAATTGAAAAACCTTAATGTAGACTAACTAAGAAAAAAAATAGAGAGGACTCAAATAAGAAATGAAAGAGGAGACATTAAAAATGGTCCACAGAAATACACAGGATCAAGAGACTGCTGTCAACAATTATATGCCAACAAATCATATGACCTAGAAGTAATGGTGAATTTCTAGAAATATACACCTTATCAAGACAACATTATGAAGGAATAAAATATCTGAACAGCCCAATAATGAGTAAGAAAATTTAATCGGCAATCAAAAAATTTCCTAACACAGAAAAGCCCAGGACCAGCTGGTTTCACTGATGGATTCTACCAAACATTTCAAATAAACATTAACACCAAATCTTCTCAAAGTCTGTCAGACAAGTTTTAAGAGAATGTAATACTCCAAAACTCATTTTATGAGGCCAACTTTACCGTGATACCAAAGCCAATCAGGGATACTACATGGAAAGAAAACTATAGTTAATACCCCAGATGAATATAGATGCAAAAATTGTTAACAAAATATTAGTGAACCAAATTCAATAATACATTAAATGAATACATACATACACCGAGATCATGTGGGATTTATCTTTGGGATGTAAAGGTGATTCAACATATGCAAATCAAGTAATGTGATACATCACATTAATAGAATTAATAATAAAATATGATTATGGCAATAGATGCAGAAAGAGCATACGACAAAATACAACATCATTTCATAATAAAAATCCTCAACAAACTGGGTATAAAAGAATATACCTGAACATTATAAAGGGCGTATATGACAAACCCACTGCTAAAATGATTAGTAAACCATGAACAGTAGAAAACTTTCCCTCTTAGATCAAAAACAAGACAATGCTGCCCACTTTCACCACTCCTATTCAACATAGTACTGGAAATCATAGCTGGAGCAATCAAGTGAAAAAGAAGAAAGAAAAGGCATCCAAATTGAAAAAATTATAAAATTTGTTATTATTTGCAGATGATATGGTATGATATTGTATGCAGAAAGTCCTAAAGACACAACCAAAAAACTGGTAGAAGTAATCAATAAATTCAGTAATTTGCAGGATATAAAATCAACAAACAGAAATTTGTTGTGTTTCTATATATTAACAATGAAATATCTAAAAAGAAAGAAAGAAATATATCTTACTCATAATAGCATAAAAACAATAAAATACTTAAAAATAAATTTAATCAAGGAGGTAAAAGATCTGTACAATGCAAACTGAAAGTCTTTGATGAAAGAAAGTGAGAAAGAGATAAATAAAATAAAAAGATATTCCTTATTCAGAATCAGAAGAATTAATATTGTTAAAATGTCCATACTAGCGAAAGCCATCTATACATTCAATGCAATCATGATCAAAATTCCAATGCTATTTTTTCACAGAAATAGGAAAAACAATCCTAAAATTTGTATGGAACCACAAAAGATGCAAAACAATCCTGAGAAAAAAGAACAAAGCCAGAAGCATTACACTTGTTGATTTAAACTATACTACAAAACTGTAGTACCTAAAGCAGTATGGTACTGGCATAAAAATAGACACATAGACCAATGGAACAAAATAGAGAGTCCAGAAATAACCTCTACATATGTGGTCAACTAATATTTGACAAAGGAGCTAATGATATTTAATGAGAAAGGGCAGTCTCTTGAATAAATGGTTTGTGGAACTGGATAACAACATGCAGAAGAATAAAATTGGATCCCTATCACACAAATTAACTGAAACTGGGTTAAAGACCTGAAATCATTAAACTCTTAGAAGAAAAGATGGGGAAAAACTTTCTTGACACGGGCTCTGGCAATTTTTGGGAGAAAGAGGAGTAACACCAAAAGCACAAGTGGGACTACATCAAACTTAAAAGTTTCTGAACAGCAAAGAAACAATCAACAAAGTGAAAAGGTAAAGTAAGAATGTGGAAAAAGATATTTGAAAGCATATACTGGATAAAGGGTTAATATCCAAAATATATAAATAACTCATACAACTCAGCAGCAAAAAAAAAAAAAAAAAAAAAAAAATATATATATATATATATATATATATATATATATATATGGGCAGAGGAAGTGAACATTTTTTCAAAGATATCCAACTGGCCAACAGGAACATGAAAAGGTGTTCAACATCACTGATCATCAGAGAAATGAAAATCAAATATAAGATGTCACCTCATATCTGTTAGAATGGCAATCATCAAAAAGACAGGCGATAACAAGTGTTGATAAGCATGTGGTGAAAAAGGAACACTTGTGTACTATTGGTGGGAATCTAATTTGGTTCAACCACTATGGAAAATAGTATGGAGATTCCTCAAAAATTACAAATAGAACTACCATATAATCCAGCAATCTCCCTTTTCGGTATTATAGCCAAAAGACATGAAAACAAGGTGTCTAAAATATACCTATACTCCTATGTTTATTGCATCATTTTTCATAATAGCTAAGATATGGAAACAACCTAATTATCTACCAATGGATGAATGGATACAGAAGTGGTATATATATATGTACACACACACATATGGATATGTGTATATATCACAATGGAATATTATTCAGCTATTCAAAAGAAGGAATTTCTATCATTTGTGACTACATGGATGGATCTTGAGGGCATTATGCTAAGTGGGGTAAGACAGATGAGAAACGTAAATATTTTATGATAATACCTCTATGTGGAATTTATAAAAGCCAAACTCACAGATAAAAAGAGTAAAAAGTCGGTTATCAGGTGCTAGGAGGTGGGGAAATTGGGGAGATGTTAGTTAAAGAGTACAAACTTGAACTGGAAGATGAGTAAGTTCTGGAGACATAATGCCCAACATAATTATAGCCAACTGTCCTGTATTGTATAAAGTTGCTTAGAATCTAGATCTTAAATATTCTCACCGTACACACACACACACACTCACGCACACACAAATAGTTATGTGATATGATATAGATGTTAGCTAATGCTATTTGGGTGGTGAACATGAGAATATAATGTAAGCCATGTAGAACTAGAAGTATAATGATGTACACCTGGAATTTATGCAATGTTATAAACCATTGTTACAGCAATAAATTAAAAAAAAATTTAAAATAAAAAAGAGAAATGCCTACAGGAACACTGGTGTGTGTTCATGGAAGCAGGGGGAATAAAGCACCTGCTTAGAGCAAAGTGAAAGCACCAGAGGCAGTTGGTATACAGAGCAAATATTAATTCCAGGGTCTTTCACTCCCATCAACCAGCACCTAGACTTAACTCTTCAACAAACACCCCCAGGTGGCTGGCCCAGTTGCATGGTGGTTAAGTTCAAGTGCTCTGCTACAGCAGCCCGGGGTTCTCAGGTTCGGATCCCAGGCACACACTGAGACACCAGTTGTCAAGGCATGCTGTGGCAGCGTCCCATATAAAGTAGAGGAACATGGGCACAGATGTTAGTCTGGGGCAAATCTTCCTCAGCAAAAAGAGCAGGATTGGCAACAAATGTTAGCTCAGGGCTAATCTTCCTCACCAAACCAAAAAAAAAGAGGAGGATTGGCAACAGATGTTAGCTCAGGGCTAGTCTTGCTCAAAAAAACAAAAAAATACCCTCAGGTTACTGATTTTGGCCATTGTCTGAGAGGAGACAGGGCATAAGTTGAGCAAAAGTTCCTGAAAAATTTACATTCATCGGGGTAGTCCCTAAGCAGTGACTGCTCTGTGGTGGCAGAGGAGTAGAAACAGTCCATCTCTCTGCCTCTGATGGGATAGTTTGTAGGTGTTACCTAAATAACTTCAAGAACTGCTCCATAGATTGAGCTGCAGTTACGTACTCAAGAATTTGTCTGAATCATCTTCTGAGTCAGCTTCTGGGGAACCAGAACATAAGACAATGCACAAATGTCTAAAGATGAAAAATTAGTATTCTCCTTATAAATTTTCATTTACAATCCACATTTTAATGGTCATAATTTGGGTAAAATTTTGGTGGGAGGTATAGATAGACTTCTTGATGAAGTCCAACTTACTCGAAAAGCTTAGTTAACTGCCATTCAGTAATATCTGAACTATAAAGAGTGGGGAAAGAAAACTCAAAGAAGTACTTGAAACTTACGTATAAAATTAAAAACAGACTAGATTAAGTATTATCTCCTATGTCAAGGATATACTAGAAATTTTCCTGCTAGCAAAATATATTGAAATCACCATCATTAATAGGAATACTTTTTAAAAGAATGACTGGAAACATTCATTCAAATATAAAAAAAGTGCCAATCTGAATTAGAGGTTATTACAGCTTGACAGATCTCTAAAATAGCCTTGATCCTATGTTTCTTTTTTAATACAGAGGTTGGCAGATACTTCTTTGGTCCCTTTCTGAATTTTATGTTATAAAACTTGGAATAAAAAAAAATCCATTGAATTGCAATATTTAGGCTATATATATAGTCTTCTTTCCCCACCTTCACCTCACATACTTTAAACAAATGAAAAGTCTATTTTCTTCTCCAATGATAAGTCCTCATATCCCTTCTTGTCTTGCATTCTGTATGAGTTTGTATATCTTCTAGAACAATAGTTCTCAATTATTATTTTACTCTGGGCTCTGCTGTTTACTGGGTGTATAACTCTGAGAAAAGGCTATATCTCTGTAAGACTCTGCATTCTCATTTACAAACTAAAGATGACCTCATCTGTGAAGGTGCACAGTATCTCTTACTCACATACATGAGTTTTGGAAAAATACACAGCAGAAAAATAATACAGATCCAATGCTTTCATCAGATCAAATATTTTTCCTACTACTTTATAAATAGATGTTTTACTTTGAAAGAAGTCAATATTTACCTAACTTTGAGGTCTAAACAAAAGCATAAAATTATCATCTTTAAGTTGCTCATAGCAAATGACACATGCATCATAAAAATCATCTGCTCTTACTTCAAAAGAAAAAGAAAATATTTTGTTTTTAGCAGAACTAAACTAAGTTTACCTAAGTTTATTTTTCCATATACGTTATTTATTTTTTATTAAAAAAACCAAACAAACAGGATCTCACCTTAGCCTGTGAGAGTTACCATTTGTTCATATTTGTCTTCAAGGTTGCCAGCTAATTACTCAAATTAAAGCTAGGTGACTGAAAGAGATATCAAATATTCATAAATAATTCTTTAGATTTAAAACGTCTTGATAAAATCTGCAGCTACAGGAGGATTATGTAAAACTGGTGAAATAGTTTTTGAATATCTTTGAGTTCTCCCATAAATGAGGATAAAGCAACTGTGATATAACAGCTAAAACCCATTGACAACATCACCAGCAAAATTAGGTGGTGAGATATTCTCATGGACAACAACAAGTGGGCTGGCAGAGACAAACCATCAATAGCATCTGTGTGGGAAGTTGTGGAGGGAAGGAAAAGGGGCTCTGATGACTGAGAGGTGAGAAAAATCCTGGAATTGCCTACAGGTCCTTAAAAGAAGTGGGAGATTCCCATCAGGGAGAAGAAACTACAGACATCCAAAAACAAGCAGTGATCAGCACTGAAGTAGAGTGGTGATGCTCAAGCATGTATTTCCCTATATAAATATGACTCTGATGGTATAAGGGTGACAGGTACCATCTATACTAGTTCATTCTACAATGTGGATGCAGCACATCTATCCAAAAAGGGAAGAGAAAGAGGAAAGTTTATAAAGAGCAAAGTTATCTCCTTGCCCTACAAGAATTAACATTAATGGAGAGCAGAAAGATATTAGTTCAAGTCAAATGTTTAGGGAAAGAACAAAAAGAATGAAAAGGAATTTACCTGATTGATTTCAAAATTCTTAATAGTAGCAAAACAATAAATGATAGCCAGAAAAAAAAATAAAAAGGTAGGGATAAGAAACTAAGCTATTGCATAAAGTCATTAGTCCAAAAAAAACCAGTGGAACAAAAACTTATATGTTCCCAACTACCAAAATTACACACACACATATTCACATATATGATTATAGATATTTGTGTATATATGTGTATATGTATGTGGGGGGTAGGGATCACAAAGACATACAGTTAAGTGAAAAAAGCAAAGTGTATAAAAACGTGTCTAGAATTCTCTTATTAAGAATAAAAGGAATTGAAGCATGTGGACATATTAATCAATGGAAGAATAAACTATAATTTTTTTAAAGTGCTATAGAATGGGGAAGGTAGGAAGTAGGGTAGAGGGGACAGGGACAGAATCAATTCTTCCTTGAATATGTTTTATAGATTTGACTCAGGATTCATGTAGATAGTATGTGTAGTTGTAAAACAGTTAAAGTAGAAATCCCTAGAAGACTAAATAATAAAAACATGAATCCAGTTGATGCCAAAGGTATACATATTGTTAAAAAATTAAATGAAAAAAATCCATAGCAATTTTTTTTAACAGTTAATAACATTTTATTTTAGCTTGCCTCCCCCACCCCAACAGCCTCCTCCATTATCAACATCCCTCACCAAAGTGGTACATTCATTACAACCTATATGGACACATCATTATGACCCATTTACATTAGGGTTCACCCTTGGTATTTTACATTCTATGGGTTAGGACAAATGTATTCATCATTATAGTATCATACAGAGTATTTTAACTGGCCTAAAAATCCTTTATGCCCCACCTATTCATCCCTCCCTCACTCTCCTAATCCATGGAAACTACTAAACATTTTACTTTCTCCACAGTTTTGCTTTTTCCAGAATGACATAGAGTGGAATCATACAGTATGTAGCCTTGAAGATTGGCTTCTTTCACAAAGTAACATGCATTTAAGGTTCCCCCACATCTTTCCATGGCTTGATAGCTCATTTCTTTCTAGCTTTGAATAATACTCCTTGCTTGGATATACCACAGTTTATTTATCCATTCATCTACTGAAGGGCATTTTGGTTGCTTCCAAATTTTTGTAATTATGAATAAACACGCTATAAACCTCCTTGTGCAAGTTTTTCTGTGGACATGGATTTCAGCTTTTTTGAGTGAACACCAAGGAGTAAGATTGCTGAATTTTATAGGAAGAGTATGTTTAATTTTATAAGAAACCACCAAATTGTCTTCTAAAGTGGCAGTACCATCTTGCATTCCCACCAGAAAGGAACAAAAGCTCCTATCGCTCCACATCTTCACCATTTAGTATTGTCAGTATTCCGGATTTTGACTCTGCTAAAGCAGTACAGTGGTACCTCATTGTTGTTTCAATTTGCATTTCCCTGATAACATATGAATCTGGAATATTTTTTCATATGCTTATTTGCCACCTATATATCTTATTTGGTGACGTATCTATTCAACACTGCAATGTGTTTTAATAGGGTTGTTTGTTTTCTTATGGTTGAGTTTTAAGAGTTCTTTGAACATTTTGGACAACAGTTTTTAATGAAATATGTATTTGGCACGTATTTTCTCCCAGTCTATGTCTTGTCTTCTTACTCTTTTGACATTGACTTTGGCAGAGCAGAAGTTTTTAATTTTAATGAAGTCCAGCTTATCAATTACTCATTTCATGGATTGTGCCTTTTGTGTTATACGTAAAAAGTCGTTGCCATAGCCAGTGTCTTCTAGATTATCTCCTATATTATACTCTAGGAGTTTGAGAATTCATGTTTTACATTTAGGTATATGATGCATTTTATGTTAGTTTTTGTAAAGGATTGTAAGTCCGTGTCCTTTTTTTGCATATGGACATCCAGTTGTTCCAGTACCACTTGTTGAAAAGTCCATCTTTCTTCCATTGTGTTGTCAAAGATCAGTTGACTATGTATATGTGGGTTCTATTTCTGGGTTTTCTACTCTGTTCCATTGATCTATTTGTCTATTATTTCACCAGTACGATACTTTTTGATTAGTGTATCTTTGAGTAAGCCTTGAAGTTGGGTAGCATCAGTCTTCCAACTTTGCTCTGCTCCTTCAATATTGTGTTGCCTATTCTGGGTCTTTTGCCCCTCCATATAAATTTTAGAATCAGTTTTTCAATTTGCACAAAATAACTTTCTGTGATTTTGTTTGGCATGTATTGAATCTATAGATTAACAAGGCAATAAGTGATATTTTGACAATATTGAGCCTTCCTATCCATGAACATGAAATATCTCTCCATTTATTAAGTTCTTTGATTTGTTCATTCAAATTCTTTAGTTTTCCTCATATAGATCTTGTACTTATTTTGTTAGATTTATATACAAATATTTCATTTTGGGAGGTGCTAATATAAATGGAATTGCTTTTAATTTCAAATTTGATTTGTTTATTTCTGGTATATAGGAAAGCAATTGACTATTATTAACCTTGTATCCTGCAACTTTACTATAATCACTTTTAATTCCAGGAGTTTTTTGGTTGAAAATTTTGGATTTTATACAGAGATGATCATGTTATCCGAGAACAAACACAGTGTTATTTCTTCCTTCATAATCTGTATACCTTTTATTTCTTTAGCTAGAACTTCCAATATGAAGCTCAAAAGGAGTAGTGATAGGAAACCTCCTTGCATGTACTGATCTTAGTTTCTCAACATTAAGTATGACATTAGCTGTAGTTTTTCTGTAGATATTACTTATCAAGTTGAGAAACTTACCCTCTATTCCTTGTTTATTGAGAGTTTTTATCATGAATGGATGTCAGATTTTGTCAAAAACTTTTTCTTCATCTATTGATAGAGTCACATGGTTTTTCTTCTTTAGCCTGTTGATGTGAGGGATTACACTGATTGATTTTCAAATGTTTAACCAACTATGCATACCTGAAATCAATCCCACTTGGATGTGGTGTATAATTATTTTTGTACGTTTTTCGATTCAATTTGCTAATATCTATGGAGGAATTTTTCATCTTTGTTCATAAGAGATATTAATCTGTGATTTACTCGCCTTATAATATCTTTGTCTGCTTTTGGTATTAGGGTAATGCTGGCCTCATAGAATGAGTTAGGAACTACTTCCTCTCCTTCCATCCTCTGAAAGAGATTGTAGAAAATTGGTATCATATTTTCCTTAAATGTTTGGTAGAATTCACCAGTTAACCCTTCTGGACCTGTGATTTCTATTTTGGAAGATTATTGATTTTGATTTAATTTATTTAATGGGTATAGACCTGTTCAGATTATCTATTTCTTCTTGTGTGATTTTTGGCAAAAAGTGGCTTCCAAGAAATTGACCCATTTCATCTAGGTTATAAAATTTGTGGGCATATTATTGTTCATAAGTACTCCTCTCTTATTTTTTTAATGTCCATAGGATACATAATGGTTTTGTCCTTAATTTCTGATATTAGTAATTTATGTTCTCTCTCCTTTTTATTAGTCAGCCTGGCTAAAGTGCTATCAATTTTATCGATCTTTTTAAGAATCGGCTTTTGTTTTTGTTAACTTTCTCTATTGATATCCTGTTTTCAATTTTACTAACATCTAATTTTTATATTTTTTCTTCTGCTTACTTTGGATTTAATTTGCTATTTTTTGTCTAGTTTCCTAAGGTGGAAACTTATATTTTTGTTTTGGATCTTTAATCTTTCAAATATATGCATTCAATACTATAAATTTCCCTGTATGCACTATATCCCACAAATTTTGATGTTTTGTATTCATTTTCATTTAGTTAAAATATTTTTAAATTGCTGTTGAGATTTCTTCCTTGGTCCATATGTTATCTAAAATTGGGTTGTTTAATCTCCACATGTTTGGGGGTTTTCTTGTTATTGTTCTATTATTGCTTTCAAATTCAATTTCTTTGCAGCTTGAAACCAGACATTGTATAATTTCTATTATTTTAAACTTGTTAAGGGGTATTTATGGCCCAAGGTAAGGTCTTTATTAGTAAATGTTCCATGTGAACTTGAAAAAGATGTGTATTCCCCTGTTGTTGGATGTAGTCTACAGATGTGCATCATATCTAGCTGATTGATAATGCTGTTGAGGTCAACAATATCCTTACTGATTTTCTACCTGCTGGATCTGTCCATTTCTGACAGAGTGTTGAAGCCTACAACTATGACAATAGTTTTTTTTTTTGGCTGACTAAGATTGGCCCGGCCTAACATACATGCCCATCTGCCTCTACCTTATATGGGGGACACCTGCCACAGCATGGCTTGATAAGCAATGCGTAGGTCCCCGCCTGGGATCCAAACCCGTGACCCCTGGGCTGCTAAAGTGGAGCACACGAAGCACTCTGCCACCAAGGTGGCGCCTAGCCTGTGATAATTTTTCTGTTTACTTCTAATTTATATTTACATTAAATTTCTTTATTTGTGAAGTGGATATCTTGTAGACAACATATAGCTGGGCCTTGTTTTTTCATCCATTCTGACAATCTCTGTCTTTTAACTGGTGCATTTAGATCATTGACATTCAAAGTGATTATTCATGTAGTTGCATTGATTAACATCTAAAATATGTTATTGTTGTCTAATCATTGTTATTGTTCTTTGTGTCTAGTTTTTCTTCCACTCTTTTACTGTTTTGTAGTTTTACTTGAGCATTTCATGATTCCATTTTCTCTTTTTTAGAATGTCCCTTATACATCTTTTAAAACAAATTTTTTTAGTAGTTGTCCAAGAGTTTGCAATATACATTTACAACTAACACACATCCATTTTCAAACAACACTATATAGTCATGTGGGTTAACAATGGCGATACATCCTGAGAAATGTGTTCTTAGGCCATTTCATCATTGTGCAAACATCATAGAATGTACTTCCACAATCCTAGATGGTATAGCCTACTACACACCCAGGCTATACAACACTAATCTTATGGGTCCTCCATCATATATGGAGTCTGTCATTGACCAAAACATCATTATGCAGTTCATGACAGTACTCCTTCACGGGTAGTGCAAAACCCTATAATAACAAAATATTTCGAATTCCTCTCTCTCATCCCTTGTATCATTGGTAGACTTTATTTTACTTATTATGTAAGTATATATAACCATTTATATAAATAATATAAATACATAAGCATACACAATCAAATACATTGTTGCTGTTATTATTTTCAACAAACTAATGTCTGCCAGGTCAATTAAGAATAAAAAAACACTTTTTATTTTATCTTCACATATTCTTTCTTTGATCCTCTTTTTTTTTTACTGTATATAGATCTCAGTTTCTTACCTATATAATTTTCCTTCTTTCTAAAGTAATTCTTTTAACATTTCTTGCAAGGTAGGTCTACTGGCAACAAATTTCCTCAATTTTTGAATGTCTGAGAAAGTCTTTATTTCTCCTTCTGTGTTGAAGGACAATTTCACAGGGACTGAGTTCTAGGTTGGTACTTTTTTTTTCTCTCAACACTTTAAATATTGCTGTATACTTTCATCTTGCTTGCACAGCTTCTGAAAAGACAGATATAATTCTTATCTTTGTTCTATTGGTAGGGTGTTTTTCCCTCTGATTTTTCAGAATTTTTCTTTATATTTTATATCCTATAGTTTGAAAATAATATACCTGGGTGTGTCCTTTTTTCGGCCTTTATTCTGCTTGACATTTTTTGAGCTTCTAGGATGCGTGATTTGGTGTCTGATATTAATTTGCAGAAACTCTGAGTCATTGTTTAAAATATTTATTCTGATCCTTTCTCTCTTTCTTCTCCTTCTGATATTCTAATTATATGTATGACACCTTTTGTAGATGTCTCACAGTTCTTGAATAGTCTGTATTCTTTTTCAACATTTGTGGGGCTTTTGTTTTTCTTTTTAGCTTTTGAAGTTTCTATTCATAAATCCTTGAGCTTAGAGGATTCACAGCTTCTTTCCTCAGCTGTGTCCAGTCTACTTATAAGTCCATCAAAGACATTTATTATTTCCGTACAGTGTTTTTGATCTCTAGCATTTCTTTTTGGTTATTTCTTAGGATTTCGATCTCTGTACTTACATTGCCCATCTGTCTTTGCACGCTGCTTACTTTTGACATTACAGCCCATATCGTACTAATTATAGCTGCTTTAAATTCCCACTCTGATGATTCCAACATCACTGCACGTCTGGTTTTGATGCTTGCTCTGTCTTTTCAATTATTACTATTATTATTTTGACTTTTGGTATTTTCCTTGTGATTTTTTTACTTGAAAGTTGGACATGATAAATAATGTAAAAGGATCTGCTATAAATGGTCTTTAGCAATGTGGTAATAAGGTATGGGGAAAGAAAGCATTGTATAGTCTAATTATTAGGTCTGTCTTTTAGTGAGCTAATGCCTCTGTACCATAAATTTTACAAGTGTTTCTCAGTTTTTCTCTCCCTCTTTAGAGAATGTCTAGAGCAGGTATGAGTTGGGTATTTTTCTTCTCCCAGGTCAGCTAGGCTCTAAAAATACCACATAATTTTTTCCTAAAGGCAGGCCTATTAAGAACAAAGTGCTCTGGCATATTTCAAAATAGTTCATTCTCCCTTTCTCCTACTGGAGGCTCAAGGGGACTTTTGGGCAATATTTATTGTGGGAACCTGGTCAAGCTCCTGGAGGTAAATCTCACAATATTGTAAGGGTCCTCTTATGACTGGGACTACCTGCAGTTTTTAACTCTCAGAGTTGTCCTCACTGAGCCTCCAGCAACTTGTCAATTGCAATTCAGACTTTTCTGCCTCAGGACTGATTCACATGGCAGCTTTTACTCTTGAGTCTCTGCTGAGGTAAGCTGTGACTCCCTGTATTCACCCATCCATCTCTCTAATCTTAGAGGCCGTGGTTTGCCCTGAGTGCTCTCATCTCTTATGGATCCAAGAAGAGTTATTGATCTTTCTTGTTTGCTAAGGTGATAAAAAAATTACCCTTAAAAGTTATACACCAGGGGCTGGCCAGGCAGTGCAGTGGTTAAGTTCTCACATTCCGCTTTGGTGGCCCAGGATTCACCAGTTCAGATTCTGGGCGTGGATCTGCTCACTGCTCATCAAGCTATGCTGAGGCGGCATCCCATATAGAAGAGCTACAACTCTACAACTATGACATACAACTATGTTCTGGGACTTTGGGGAGAAAAAAGAAAAAAAAATGAGGAAGATTGACAACAGATGTTAGTGCAGGGCTTATCTTCCTCAAAAAAAAAAAAAAGAAAAGAAAAGAAGTAGAGTTAAAAAAAAAAGTTATACACTGCGCAAGCCCAGTGGCATAGTGGTTAAGTTTGCATGGTAAGTTTTAGTGGCCCAGGGTTCATGGGTTCATGTTCCTGGTGAGGACCTACACACTAATCATTAAGCCACGCTGAGGTGGCAGCCCACATATAAAATAGAGCAAGACTGGCACAGATGTTAGCTCAGGGTTAGTCTTCCTTAAGCAAAAAGAGGAAGATTTGCAACAGATATTAGCTCAGAGTGAATCTTCCTCAAGTAAAAAAGAGGAAGATTGGCAATGGATGTTGGCCCAGGGCCAACATTCCTCACCCCCCAAAAAAAAAAAAAAAGCTATACTCCAAGTTTTGACCTCGATAGGGGAAGTGAGTTGGTTCATTTCTTTTGCAGAAACTTATATGTTCCCAGAAGACAGAAGTTCGCCTTTTGAGTACTCTTGTTAGAATTGTTAGAATAATCCCCCTGGTCTTAAAATGAAATTTTTATACTGCTTGGCATTGTTTATACATACCAGTTACTTAGGTAATATCACTAAACAGAATGCCACTAAAAAACAGTATTTTTTTCATTTATGAATTAAAATTACTATTAGTAATTTATTATCTATTCTTATTTCTTATTACAGTTACTTTCTTATCAGAACATTCCTGCTCCCCAGAAAAGCTCTCTAATGCCAGGATATTACTATAGAAGAAGTGATAGATGTGGGCAACCTTCTGTAGGTGTGGCTGTAGCAAAAGCACTGTTCATTAATTAGATCAGCAAGAATAATTGAGTTAGGTAGTGAGACAAGAGAGATAAAGAAATGGTTAGCTGCCCTATTGCAGAGGATGGGAGAAGGGGAACCAATTTCAGTTTTACCTTTGTGCCTTCTTTTTATGAGGTGGGAGCCCTCAGCTTCCACTGCTATGACGGAAAGGGGTAAAACTGTTGCTCACATACTTAGCTCTTCAATATTACCTTCTGACAGAGACAAAGGGAGAGGAAGGGAGCCAGCATTTTCAGAGTCTGCTGCCAAAACTCTAAAACTGGGATTGGCACCAGGGAGGTCAAAGAACATTGTGATATTACATGTAAACTGTCTATACACGTGGATTTTCTGGATGAAGGGATAAGTCTCTGGTATTTATCAGATTCTCAAATGGATCTTTAATTCCCAAAAGATTAGTGCTTCCAATCTACCATGAGCCAGGAGATTTCTGTTGCTGCCTCAAAAGGGCAATTGAGGGAGAGCAGAAGCAAATTTTTGGATTGTGTTTCAGGAGAGCCATCTGGGAACGGGATGTTTGTATATCTTCAGGCTAAAAGTGAGGAAAACAGTATAAGGATTCCTAAAAATATTAAGACTAGAACTAGCGCATGATCCAGCTATTCCACTGCTGAGTATTCATCCAAAGAACACAAAAATACTTATGTGAAAAGATACATGCATCCCTAGGTTCACTGCAGCGTTATTCATAATAGGCAAGACCTGGAAACAATATAAGGGATGAACAGATAAAGAAGACGTGGTATATACACACAATGGAATACTACCTCAGCAATAAAAATGATGAAACCTTGCCATTTGCGACAACATGGATGGAGCTTCAGAGTATTACGCTAAGTGAAGTATGTCAGACAGAAAAAGCCAAATACCATATGATTTCAATCATAAGTGGAAGATTAAAACAACAACAACCAAACACATAGGCAGAGATTAGATTTGTGGTTACCAGAGGGAAAGGGGGAAGGAGGAGGTTGAAAGGGGTAAAAGGGCACACATGTATGGTATGGTAATGGATGTTAATTAGTCTTTGGGTGGTGAATATGATGTAGTCTACACAGAAATCAAAATATAATGATGTACACCAGAAATTTATATGATGTTATAAACCAATGTGACCTCAATAAAAATAGATAAATAAATAAATTGATGCAGTAAAATAAAACTAAGTGAGTGTCCATGAGGAGGGTCTAGGGTTTCCAGGGACAAAGGGCAGATCTATTTTACAATCTTCTCTCCATGCATAAACCTGCCCTTCCACTCAAGGTCAACAGCCACGCTTTACCACCATTACTACATTCCCTCACGTCTCCATCCATACTCAACAAACATTCCTACCAAACACCACCCTCCTTCTCAGACTTGCACAGTCATAAATTTAAGGCAATTCATTAAAACTCTCCTCCTGGAGAGCAGGAATCATCCTTCACATTTTTATACAACCCCAGTACCTTGTATGATATTTACTACACAGCTAGTGGTCAATAAAGGGGATGATGTAAAATGAAATTAATTGTTACCTAGTGCCAGTGGGTAGTATGGGGGAGCAGGGAAAATTTATAGTGTTTTTATGAAAAATGATGCTCTACAATTTTTTTAAATAAATTTTTGAAGACTTAAATTAATTTGCCCAATTATGAAAATTCAATTATCCTTGGATAATTTAAAAGAAGAAAGATAAGGCAATTAGAGATCACCTCAAACACTGGTTCATGACAGCCTCAATCACAGGCATGAACTCTTTAAAGATTTTGGTCCCCAGCCACTAGAAAGTTTGCTTTAGAATGAACAATGTAGATAACTGTGAAATAAATAGAACCTGCTTACTTTCAATGCAGCAATTATATCTCTTTTGAAGAATGCACTACCCATCCATGTTGTCACAAATGGGAGGATTTCATTCTTTTTTATGGCTGAGCAATATTCCATTGTTTATGTATACCATATCTTCTTTATCCATTCATCTGTTGATGGACACTTAGACTGCTTCCATATATTGGATATTGTAAATAATACTGCAATGAATATAGGGTGCATATATCTTTTTGAATTAGTGTTTTATTTTTCTTTGGGTAAATACCAGAAGTGGTATTGCTGGCTTATGTAGAGTTCCATTTTTAATTTTTGAGGAATCTTCACACTGTTTTCCATAGTGGTTGCACTACTTACATTTCCATCAACAGTGCATGAGGGTTCCCTTTTCCAAACATCCTCAACAACACTTGTTATTTGTTGTCTCTTTGATAATAACCATTCTGACAGGTATGAGGGGAGGGGAGGGGGATAGGTGGAAGGGCAAAATGGGTGAATGGTATAAGAGGTACAAACTTCCAGTCATAAAATAAATGTCATGGGATGTATAGCAGGGGGAATATAGTCAACAATATTGTAACAACTTTGCATAATGACAGATAATAACTAATCTCATCAAGGTGATCATTTTGTAATGTAAATAAATGTCCAATCACTATCTTGTATACCTGAAACTAATACAATATTGTAAGCCAACTATACTTCAATTAAAAAAATACATGAAAAAGGATACGAAACAAACCAAAATATAGCTACTATAGCAATAAATTGGTCTTCAAGAAATTATTTCATTTTCTTAAGAAAAATTTCTCTACAATAAAAGTAACCAAATTTAATAAAAGTAATCCACAAGAAAAACAAATACATCTGGAAACAAAAAATGATCCCTGAGCAAATAAAATGAGGAAAAATCAAACCAAATAAAACAAGACTCAACCAGTTAGGTAAGTAAATAGATTTTTAAATAAAGATCTTCATTAAGTCTTGGCTATTGTGAATAAGGCTGCAATGAACACAGGGGTGCATGTACCTTTGCAAATTGGTGTTTTCAAGTTCTTTGGATAAATACCCAACAGTGGAATAGCTGGATCATATGGTAGTTCTATCGTTGATTTTTTGAGGAATCTCCATACTGTTTTCCATAGTGGCTGCACCAGTTTGCACTCCCACCAGCAGTGTATGAGTTGTAATTAGTATTTTGGTGGTGAACATGATGTAATCTATGCAGAAATAGAAGTACAATGATGTACACCTGAAATTTTTACAATGTTATAAACCAATGTTACTGCAATAAACAAAAAATTTAAAAAAAAAAAAAAAAAAAAAAAAGATCTTCATTAAGTAGTAGATAATAACAATAAACAAACACATAGAGACAGAGATTGGATTGGTGGTTACCAGAGGGGAAGGGGGGAGGGAGGAGGGTGAAAGGGATAATTCGGTACATGTGTGTGGTGATGGGTTGTAATTAGTATTTTGGTGGTGAACATGATGTAATCTATGCAGAAATAGAAGTACAATGATGTACACCTGAAATTTTTACAATGTTACAAACCAATGTTACTGCAATAAACAAAAAATTAAAAAAAAATAAATAAATAAATAAAAAAAAGAAAGAGAAAGAAAGATCTTTACAGTGTTATTAAAATTATGAGTGTTTTTCTGAACATCCTTAGTGGTTAAGAAAATAGGATATTTTATTAAACAAAAAGTGAATTTATCTTGTTTAAGATATAGATGTTAACACAGTTATGGGCAGAAGAGTCTAATAACAAGTCATTATTTCACAAGAGCTAAATTTTAAGGTTAGTACACTTACAGCAGACAGATGACTAAACTGATGGGAAGGCACAGGAAAATGTTCCAATGCATGAACTTTTTCATTAGTAAAAAATACATTATTTCAAAATCCTGGTTTAAGAGATTGAAGATATGGATTACAATAAGAACTCCACAACCAGTTACATTTCATCTCTAATTGTGGTGAAAATAATTACTTTATTATTTGTACTGAGATAAATTTATAGCCCTGAGATTAAAAAGGAGTAAGTTTGAGGATTATGTGTTCACCATCTCAATAACATCTGGAGCCCATGTGTTTTTATCACTAGCAAAATTCCTTTGTATCTGATAATTTGTTGTGTCCAATGTGGGGGCTCGTCTGTCTTGAGGAATCCAGCTAGAATAGATGTCACTAGTCACGGTAGTGTAGGCAGTAAATCTCCTTGAAGGCTGGGCTTTGTCTCATCCACCCCTGTGTATCCAGTGCCTAGCTCTGTATCTTGCATACAGTAGGTGACAAAAAATAAAGTTTCATAAATAAATGAGTAAAAAAATTTTTTTTGAGGCATGGATTCATTAGCTAACATTCAAACTTGCAGAATAAGGAAGGCATGAGAAATCCATCTAAATTGGCAGTTTTCAAAGAGTGCTTTTCAGAGACTACTCATTTACTCAGTACATTGTAATTGAGCACCTATAACTATGAGACAGGGAATGTGGCAGTTCATGGGGACATGGTAGGGGACAACATAGACAACCTCTCTTTTCTCAAAGAACTTAGGATCCAGATCAGCTGATTCTACAACGTCATGCCAAATTCTTTATTTAAGTTGTGTCCTTTTCACATATCGGTGAGATACCTGCAAAGGGACACCCAGAACACACTCTAAAATGAGCTGCTAACTAGTGTAATTCCCCAGAACTTCTAGGATTAAGTGCCATGTGCTCTGATAAACATATCTCACACTCCTACCAATTTAAGACTTACGTACTGCACTGATTCTTTAGAGCAATTTGGGTATCATGGATATTTTACCAATATTAGTTCTTCTAATCCACAGCATGGAATATCTTTCCATTTATTTGTATCCTCTTCAATTTCTTTCTTCAATGTCTTACAGTTTTCAGTGTATAGACCTTTCATCTCCTACGTTAAATTTATTCCTGTGTATTTAGTCATTCTGATGCTAGTGTAAATAGATTTTTTAAAAATTTCTCTGTCTGATAGTTCATTGTTATTGTATAGAAATGCAATTGACTTTCATATATTGATTTTGTATCCTGCCACTTTATCAAATTTGTTTTTTAGTGATAACAGTTTTTTTTGGTGAAGTCTTTGAGGTGTTCTATATGTAACATGCCATCTGCAAATAGAGACAATTTTACTTCTTACTTTCCAATTTGCATGACTTTTATTTCTCTTTCTTGGTTAATTGTTCAGGCTAGCACTTCCAGTTCTATTGATCAAAAGTGGCAAGCACAAGTATCCTTGCCTTGTTCCTGATCTTAGAGAAACAGCTTTCTTCTTTTCACTGTTGAATATGGATTTAGCTGTAGTCTTGTCATATATGACCTTAATTATGTTGAGGTAAATTCCTTCCATGATCACTTTTTTCAGTTTTTTCATGAAAAGATGTCGAATTTTGGGGCCAGCATGGTGGTGTAGCAGTTAGGTTCATGCACTCTGCTCCGGTGGCCCTATGTTCACAGGTTTGGATCCCAGGTGCAGGCCTACACAACACTTGTCAAGCCATGCTGTTGGCAGGTATCTGCATATAAAGTAGAGGAATATGGGTACGGATATTAGCCCGGGGCCAATCTTCCTCAGCAAAAAGAGGGGAACTGGCAACAGATGTTAACAAGGCTAATCTTTCTCACCAAAAAAATAATAACAATAATAATAATGTTGAATTTTTTCATATGCTTTTTAGCATTTGAGATGATCATATAATATTTATCCTTCATTTTGTTAATATGCTGTTTCACACTCATTGATTCACTCGTGTTGAACCATCCTTGCATCCCTGGAATAATTCTCACTTGATTTAGGTATATGGCCATTTTATGTTAAATTCATTGTTCAATTTGGTTGGAGGTTTTGCATCTATGTTCATCAGGGAAATTGACCTGTAGTTTTCTTTTCTTCTAGTATGCTTATCTTTATTTCTTGATTGTAGTATCCAAGGTAATGCTGGCCTCATTAAATAAGTTTGAAATTTTTCCCTCTTCTATTTTGTGGAAAATTTTGAGAATGATTGGTATTAATTATTCTTTAAATGTTGGATAGAATTTACCAGTGAATCTATCTGGTCCTAGACTTTTCTTTGTTGGGAGATTTTTGATTGCTGATTCAATCTCCTTGCTTGTTACTGGTCTGTTCAGATTTTCTCTTTCTTCATGATTCAATCTTTGTAGCTTTATGATTCCAGGAATTTATTTCTACTAGGTCGTCCAATTTGTTGGCATATAATTATTCTAAAGGATTTTCTTATGATCTATTATATTTGTGCAGTAGCAGTAGTAACGTGTTCTCTTTCATTTCCAATTTTATTTGAGTCCTTTTTTTTGCTGAGTCTAGCTAAAGATTCGTCAGTTTTGCTTATCTTCTCGAAAAACGAGCTCTTAGTTTCATTGATAATTTCTATTATATTTTTAGTCTCTATTTCATTTATTTCTGCTTTAATTTTTGTTATATCCTTCCTTCTGTTTACTTAGGGGTTAGTTTATTCTTCTTTTTCTAGTTTCTTGAGGAAAAACGTTTTTTGGGTGTTTATTTGAGATCTTTCATTTTCTTAATGTAGTTGTTTACTGCCATAAAGTTCCCTCTTAGAACTGCTTTTGCTGCATAATGTAAGTTTTTGTCTTCATTTTGATATCTTAAGTTATATTTTGATTTCTCTTTTGATTTCTTCTTTGACTTATTGGTTGTTCAAGAGGATGTTGTTTAATATTCATGTAGTTATGAGTGTTCCAATTTTATTCTTGCAATTGATTTCTAGTGTATACCGTTGTAGTCCAAAAAGATGCATGATATGATTTCAACATAATTAAATTTATAAAGATTGTTTTGTGGCCTAACACATAGTGAATGTTCTGTATGTGCTTGAGAAGAATATGCTTTCTGCTGCTATTGGATGGAAGGTTTTATAAATGTCTGTTAGGTCCATCTGATCTAAAGTGAGGTTTAAGTCAAATGTTTCCTTATTGATTATCTGTGTAAGTGATCCATTGTTGATAGTGGAATATTGAAGTCACCTCCTATTATGGTATTGCTGTCTATTTCTCCTACCAGATCAGTTAATATTTGCTTTATATATTAAGCTACTCTTATGTTGGATACATATTTACTAACGTTATATATTCCTGGGGAATTGACCTCATTATCCTTATAAAATTAACTTCTTTTTCTCTTGTTTATCTTCGTGGTCTTTGGCTTAAAGTCTGTTTTGTCTGAAATAAGTGTAGCTAACCCTGCTGTCTTTTGATTTCCATTTGCATGAAATATCTTTGTCTCCTATCACTTTCAGTCTACGTGTGTCCTTAACACTGAAGTGAGTCTCTCATCAACAGTATATAGTTTTTTTTTTTAATACATTCAGCTGCTTTATTTTGATTGAGCATTTAGTCTATTTACTTTTAAAATAATTATTGATAGCTACAGACTTATTATTGCCATTTTATTAATTGTTTCTGGTTGTTTTGTAATTCCTTTTTTCTTTTCTTGTTCTCTTCCTTTGTGCTTTGATAATTTTCAACAGTGGTGTGCTTTGATACCTTTCTGTTTATCTTTTGTGTATGTACTATAAATTTTTGCTTTCTGGTTACCATGGGGCTTACAGAAAATATTTTATTTTTTAACTGTGTATTTTAAGATGATAAATTAACTCTAAATGCATACAAAAGTTCTGTATTGTTTTACACACCCATCTACACTTCACGTTTTTGATGTAATTTACATCTTTTTACATTGTATATCCATTAGCAAACTACTGTCATTTTAGTTATTTTAAATACATTTGTTACTAACCTTTAAACTTGTTGTGTTGTGATTTACCCACCAGTCAACATTATAGAGTATTCTCAATTGAATTATAGATTTACTTTTACTGGTGAGTTTTATATTTTCATAGTGTTTCCTGTTACTAACTAGCATTCTTTCATTTCAGCTTGAAGAACTCCCTATAACATTTTCTGTAAGGCTAGTGTAGTGGTGGTGAACTCCCTCAGGTTTTGTTTGTCTGAAAAACTCTATCTCTCCTTCAATTCTGAAGGACAACTTTGCTGGGAAGAGTCATTTTGATTGGCAATTTTTTTCTTTGGCAGTTCGAATATGTCATCCCACTCTCTTCTGGCCTAGAAAGTTTATGCCGAAAAATCTGCTGATGGTCTCAAGGGGGATCCTCTTGTATGTAAAAGCTTGCTTTTGTCTTGCTTATTTTAAAATTCTCCCTTTGTATTTAACCTTGACAGTTTAATTAGGATGTGTATCAGTGTAAGTCTGTTTGTATTTATCTTATTTGGGGCTTTCTGGGCTTCCTGGAATTGGATGTCTTTTTCTTTCACCAGATTAGGAAAGTTTTCAGCCAAAGTTTTCTGCTGCTTTCTCTTTCTCTTCTTTTCTGGAACTCTAGAATGTGTATATTGGTCCCTTTACGTTGTCCCATATGTCACTTAAGCTATCTTCACCAAAACATTGTTTTTTTTTTTTTTTTTTGCTCCTCTTATTGGATAAATTACACTGACTTGTCCTCTAGGTCACTGATCCTTTCTTCTGCTTGATCTGGTCTGATGTTGAATCCATCTATTGAATTTTTCAGTCCAATTATTTTATTCTGCAGAGCTCTGTGATTTATGTGTGGTACTTTAAAAATTTTTTTTTCTATTTCTTTTTTGGAATTCTTACTTTGTTCATATATTGCATTCCAGAACTTGGTGAACACCTTTATTACCATTATTTTCAACTCTCATCAGGTAAATCACTTATCTCTGCTTCATTAAGATCTGTTTCTGGAGAGTTATTTTGTAACAGAGGAAAAGCTAAAAACATCTTGTAACTTATTCCTTGATGCCAGCCCTGATATCAGTTCCCCTCTGTTGAACCCAGCATATATGGGGTTAAAACCAAAAGCACTCATTCTCTTTTCCCTGCTCCTCTAATTATTGGCTTTTTTAACCTTTGTGTCCCTAAATGTCACAAGGCAAATGGAAGTTATAAATAAAGCCCAGGTGGTCTCATGCTGGGGCTCACACTGAAGTCTGACTAGTTAATGGTCCTTTGAAATTTTGTGAAATTGATATCCAGAGAACATCAAAAAGATGAAGTTTCCCAGACCCCAACTCCTTGGCTTCCTGGTGCTGAAACCCATCATTCACCACAGTGGCAGACAACCAGGGACACTCACTTTCAGATTCCTTTATCTTGGCCAAATGCAGGCTGGTAGGAAGGTGCTGACCTACAAAGCCACAGCTTCCCACCCCATCTAAAACCTTATAAACTTTGTAATCATTAATCAGCAGTGGTTTCCTTCCTCTCCCTGGGCCCAATTTCTGGTGATGTGGGAAGATTGTTTGTGGGAATGCTGGACCTCCTGCTGTAGATAAAGACAACAGCTTGCCCAGCACCAGAACATCTGGGACCTTCACATCATGGCCCCACCAAATGGTTGCAGTCACGTAGACAGCAAATTCTTTCCCACAGATTTCCCCTTAAAAATCCTAACCGTTAATGTTTTAGGAGGACTGTGGGTTTTGTAACACTAGCCCACTGCATCCTTATTTTGCTAGCAAATTAAAAAATTACTGTTACTTTTCCTCAATCCCTGTCATTGTGTTCATTGATATGGCTATGGTGACAAGGTCCCAGTTTTTAGGCAACAGTTTTCTTTTGTTTGAAATATATTCCTTTATTTCTTCATTTTCCTTGACTTTCTGTATATGTTTCTGCACATTAGATAAATCAGTCAGTCTCCTATGCTTTTTTGTCTTTTCTCTGAGAAAGATTAGCTCTGAGCTAACATCCAATGCCAGTCTTCCTCTTTTTGCTGCAGAAGACGGGCCCTGGGCTAACATCTGTGCCCATCTTCCTCTACTTTATATGGGACACCGCCACAGCATGGCCTGACAAGCGGTGCAGCAGTGCGTGCCTGGGATCCGAACTGGTGAACCCTGGACCACTATAGGAGAGCACATGCACCCAACCGCCCGTGCCACCAGGCCGGCCCCAATACTCCTATTCTTAATAGAGTTGTTTCATGTAAAGATGACCCTCATCAATCAGCCTGCCCCGAGGTCCTGCTTACCTTTCAAATTTCTATGATTATCCAAGCTGCCTTCTTTGTTTAGTGGCTCCCAGCACTTGAGGGTGTGCCAAGATCTGTCAGTGTCCGAAAGAGGAAGATAGCACCCAGTTTTAGGCTGATTAGAAGCTAGACTCTGAGGCAGAAGCTAGGAAACTATGTAATTAAGCTCCTTCCAGGGAGAATTTGAGAGATGGGCACTTTTGCACTTCCTCTGCACTTCATATGGGTGTATTGTTGTGTGAGGATGTTCCTGAACCCATTAAGAACTACTTCTTTGTGTGATACACTCCTGTGAGACTTATGAATTCAAGCCCCATTGACTAATAGAGCCAGGTGATCCAGGGATCTGTCTCTTAGGCAGCAGTCAAAAAAGCTGGGACGCAGACACGTATTAAGCTCTTTCCAGGGATATAATGGTGACTTGGAGCTGGGTACAGCAAGGCAGAGAGGGAGATGTCCACCAGTTTCCCCAGTCTCTGGAGAGAATTGTAGTCAACATCTAGGTGTGTTTTAATTAGAAGCCTGATCCTCAGGCATCAGCTTTTAAAGTATGCCGATAGATCCCTTTCAGAGTAAGACTGAGAGATGGGTATTTCTACCTGCTCCCTCTGCACTGAGCCTTCAGGGAATAGCTCTGGTGAGTGGTTGTGTGTGCATTAAAAAATGCTGCTATGTTTGTTGTAGTCTTCTGGACAAAAGCCTTGTTGGCTTTTAAAGCTAGGTTTTTTGGGGGCCCATCTCTTGAGTGAGAGTCTTAAAAGTTGGGGTGCTAAATGTAAGGTCCAAACACTTTGCTCCTTAGGGAGAAACTGGGAGTTGGGGGTTCAATCATAATTGTATGATGCCATGGCAGGAGATGGGTTTATGGTGACAGTGCGTCTCAGCCTTTCCTACTCATTTTGATATGAGTATTTTCTCATTTGCCTGATATATAAGAGTCTCTCAGCAACCTCTGAATTTCTTTCAGAGGAAAAAGCTCGATGTGTAGCTTTATATTCTGCATGAGAAGGGAAGTTCAGAAGCCTCTTATGTCACCATTATTGGTTGACCTTTTCCAGGAATATTATACTCAATATCACAAGAGTGTGTGAGAATATTTTAGTCTACTTATATCTTTAATATAGAAATTACACATTTCTCAAACAGAACTTTCAGGGCATAGACAAAGGAAAGCTGAAAAGTGCACATGTGCTTTATTTCAATCCTTTTAAAACTCCACAATCTCTTTATCAAGTATGCTGGAGTCTCACAGTAATCGCTATCCCATTTTCAGAGAATTTCTTTGTGTATAATACTTGGAGTTTTATTCTCAATTTGGGTTAACCAAATGAAAGGTAATTTGTTCCGTTAATATGCTCTGAAATGGTAGTGATGGTGTTTAAAACTTATCTAAAAAGGACAGTCAACATTTCTGGCCTTGTAAGCCATACAATTTCTGGGTTGTTGTAGTGTGAAAGCAGATACAGATAATAGAGAAATGAGTTGGCTTGACTATAGACCAATAAGACATTATTTATGGATCCTGGAATTTAAATCTCACATAATTTTCACATCAGAGTTTTATTGTTTTTAGTTTTTCAACTGTTCAAAATGTTAAATACTATTCTTAGCTCAAGGCCGTGCAAAATCAGGTGGTAGGCTGGATTTGGACTGCAAGTTGTCATTTGCCTTTTCCTCTTTTAGTTGGTTTATTTATTCAACAAGTAGTCATTGAGCTCCCTTACATATAAAGTCTTATAGAGAGTGCTTTGTTTACAGAGAAGCCATTTTCTTACATAATGCATTAAATCAGAAGGAAAAAAACCTCTCTTAGAAAAAAATCTTTCTAAGTGCCCATGGAATGATTGCTAGGAAATTATCACACTTCTAGAGAGCTTTTTCTCCATCTTTGTCCTGCAGCAGGTGGTTAGATCAGTGATGCAGGTGAATAAGCAAACCTAAACACTGATATTTCACTTCTACTATCATCCTCTAGGCACAGAAATCAATAATACTGATCACAGAGGCATGTGCTTAGGGGAAAACAAAATGATCACCAACTAGGTGCCTTGAGAAATTCAAAGGTGGATTTGGAGACAATTAACTGTTTTTCCAAGTTGTTTCTTTTTCTTTTGTACGTTAAGGAGATGTAACCATTAGCCATCCTGAAACTGACCAAGCCTCACCACCAGAGCTATGCCCACGACCTTTGCCTTATTTTTAATGCAAAGATCTCTCCAAGAGGAGCTTGGGCCTCATTATATGGAAGCATGCTCTCTAACTGAGCCCGTGCCCAAGCAAATACCCACCTCTCCCTTTTGAATATTCATTCCCCAACCAAACAAAAGTTCCTGCTTCCCTTTGTTCAGGGATGCCATGACTTTGCAAATGGTTCCTCATGGCCTCCTATTTGCTGCAAATACACTTTACTTTGTCAGACAACTTCCACTGGTATAGAGTCATTTAACTCACCAGGAGGCAAGCCCACTTTGTTCACTAATAGATTCATTTATACAATAGGCAGACCTTTGTCTGGAAAACTTCTGAAGACCTTTTTTTGCCATAAATTCACTGTGGGAGTGTAACCCCAGTAGGCTTATAAGGGGATTTTCTGCCAATATTTTAACATCACATAAAATAAACATTTTCTGGTACCCCATTAAAACTTTAAATTTTTATATGTAAGAGAAAACTAAACCAATAAACCAGACACATTTAAAAATGTCCTAGCATTGGCTTAATTATTTTTGCCTTAATTGATGTCAAAATTCAGTAATGGATCACTTACTTAAGCATGAAACATAATAAACTGCCTATTTGTGTATCCATGGGATTATGCATGTAAAATTATTTGTAAGTGCTGAATTCAGGTGTTAAATTAATAAATCCAGGAGGAAAATAAAATTTAACCTTTGGTTACAGGGATGGAAATAGGAGTCATAATATTTTTAAGCTGAAGCATACACACCCTGCATATTGACACAGAGTGGGCAATTTGGTGTTTTGTGTTTACAGAGTATCTGTTTTTATCCTAGAAGTTGGCATAACTAGTATTTTTAAGGTGAATGTGTGGGCTTGTGTTTCTGTCTTAAACTGGCCCTTAGGAATCCCTTTCTTTGCTGGATGAGGTCTCAGAGCTGTGCAGCAGCCTTCATGGCAGGTGAGTGAGTCAACAACCTGACCAGGTCGATGACCCGCTCCCTGGGTGCAGCGCTAACCAGCTCATCATTAATCATCACAATCTGATCTTCTGGGGTTGCTTGCCTTCTGAGGGGCCACCTGGAGACAAATAAGAGTGAAGTGCAAGTGAGAAGAACATTGGTAATCCCTTAGACTTCTCTCCTCGTCATAATTTATTGTAAGCAAATAGTCCTATCAGCAAAAATAAAACCCATCCACACCTCGGTGTTCTCTGTATTGGTCCTTCTCAATCCCGGCTGCACACTAGAAAGAACTGGGGAGCCTTGGACTAGCCAGAGGCCGATGCTATACAATGGCCAATTAACTCAGAATCTTTGGAGGTACGACTCAGGCATCAACATTTCTCTAAAACTTCCCAAGCAAGGTTGACACTCAGCAGCCTCACAGCGTTTCTCACACTTTAGCAGGCATATGAGTCACCTGGGGCCTTGACAGCCCACAGACTGACTCAGAATAATTTACTCAGTTGCACCAAGGTCAAAGCAATCTCATACATAGAAATAACAAAATCTGGCAGGAAGAAAAACAAGTTCTATAGCAAAATAATGATAACACTGAAAGGAAACTTATTTCTCAGTATTTGTGATGCTTGCTTAATTTTAATATGGTTAAAACAATAAAAAAAATAAAAAATTAAATCAACTTTATCCTAGCCAACTAGATGACTTTTAATTTTCCTTAATTGACAGATGCAATGTCCAAGTATTTTAGAGTCAGATATTACTACTACTACAACAACATTTATAGAGTGAAAACTATATACAAGGCACTCTTCTAACTTATCTCATTCTTGCCACATCCCTGGAAGGTAGATACTATTATGATCACATTATACAGACAATGTCAAGAAGTTATATCAAATTAAAAAACAGGAGAATAGGAAAGAAGTTAAATAATCTAGTAAGGAAAGGTGGAGGATTGGAACCAAGGCAGTATGATACCAGAGTCAGTGCTATTAATTGCATTACTTCACTAAAGAACTCTATTACTAATTTGCAAAATTGTGGAGATAAACAGGAGAGAAGAGAATTTGCTTTTCTATGGAAATAAAAAATATGCAACAGAAGCCATTACAATAGATACATATGTATATGCAATAAATAAACAATACAAAGAACATTGTTTTGGGAAAGGCAAGGCAGCCCACTTGAGGCAGCTGCATCATATTTAATTGTATTCAAGTGTGTTGATATTGAAACTTTTGTATATCCTAACAGGATGACAGAAGAAATAATGTATATTGCTTGAATCATCAGTTGATATTATGCAGCTACCTGAAGGGTGGACTTTGCAGGAGCTTGAGAATAAAAAAGTATCAAATACCTGAGTAAGTTTTTGTTTATTCTCATGCTCACGGGTCTTGAAGATGATCACAGATAGGCTGATCTGGGGCAGGCTCCATTGCGAAGTTCTGCTTCAAAGTGCAGATCAGGCCAAGAAACAAGCTCCACTGCACAAACACCATTCAAGACTTTGCTTATAGCATCTTTGCTAACATGCCCTTGGCTAGTCATTCAGTGGTCCAGCCCAACAGCAATAGGGTAAGAAAATATATTCTGCCTCTAGTGGGAAGAGAGGATAGTACATATTTGTGAAATAATCCAGCCTCTTTAACAGGAACTTAAACATCACACTGTACTTTTTTTTCACTAGAGAGTTATTCATGAGGTTACTCAAATACAGTACAGTGCCTACTTTTTATTATTTGTATTCATATATTAAGAAGTGGGTCAGAGAATGATATCAGCATTATGGCAATGTAGGCTGTCCCTCCTTTTTGTCCCTCTTTTTAACAACTGAAAATCAACATCCATCCAAGAACAAAAGTGCCTCTGTGGGAGTTGTGTAATCTAGCACTACACATAAAAAGACTCAGAAGGAGTCTCACCCACCTAGTAATATCTGGTAATTGGCAGACAGACCTTGGTCAAGACTATGAAGCCAGTCAGAGCCAGTGAACTGCCCGAACCCCTCTTGGTCTCAGTCAGGGAATCCCCAGGAAGTGCTGACTTGGGCAGAGACCACGATTGAGAAAGCCTTTGTAGAAGTCCAGCCTTCTCAAATGGACAGTTCACTGCTCCATTGGAGGAAAAAAAATACAAATTTGGAGGCATAGTAGGAGATAAGAGGATCTTTGCCAGCACCACCTCTCCCCCAAGATGACACAGCACGGGCCTGAACTAACCTGAACTAATTAGTGGGCATCTACCCAGGCTGTGCCGGATGCTGTTGGAGAAACCTGGTACTCCCTGTAGCATATAAAGTACTAAAGGCAGGACCTCCATAACTGGGAGAAAGGAGATCAGGAAAGAGGCAGATGGTTTCACTGGTGAATTCTATCAAACATTTATAAAATAATTAATGCCAATGTTTCTCTAACTTTTCCAAAAAAATCCAATAAGAGAGAGTACACTCAAACTCATTTTATGAGGCCAGCATTATCCTGATACCAAAGCCAGAAAAAGAAATTATAAGAAACTACAGACTAGTATCCTAGATTAATATAGATGCAAAATTTCTCAACAAAATATTAGCAAACCAAGATCAATAACACATTAAAAGGATCATACACCATGACCAAGTAGGATTTATCCCCGTGATGCAAGGGATACACAAATAAACATACACAAATCAATAAATGTGATATTCCACATTAATAGAATATAAAAATCATATGACCATCTCAACAGATGTAGAAAAAGCATTAGACTAAATACAATATCCTTTCATTATAAAAACCCTCGAAAATTGCATACACAAAAACATACCTCAACATGATAAAGGCCATATATGACAAATCCACAGCTAACATTATACCAAATGGTAAAAGCTTAAAAGATTTTCCTCAAAGATCAGAAACAAGACAAGGATGCCCACTGTCCCCACTTCTACTCAACAGAGTATTGAAAGTCCTAGCTAGAATAATCAGGCAAGACAAAGAAATAAAAGGCACCCAAATTGGAAAGAAAGGTGTAAAACTGTCATTATTTGCGGATGATATTATCTTGTATATAGAAAATTCTAAAGATTCAGCAAAAAAACTAGTGGAACTAATCAATAAATTCAGTAAAGCTGCAGGAAATAAAATCAGGATACAGAAATCAGTTGCATTTCTACTCATTAAAAAAAAAAATCTGAAAAAGAAATAAAGACAACTACCCCACTCAAAATAGCATCAAAAACAAGATATATAGGAATCAACTTAAGAAATGAGTGTAAGATCTGTACAATGAAAGCTACCAAATGTGATGAAAGAAATTAAATAGAAATTAAAATAGATAAATAAAGATATCTTATGATCATGGATCACAAATTAATATTGTTTACAAGTCCATATCAAAAGTCATCTATGTATTCAATGCACTCTCTATCAAAATTCCAATGGCATTTTTCACGCAATCAGAAAAACAATCCTAAAATTTGAATGGAACCACAAAATACTGAATAGCCAAAGCTATCTTGAGAAAGAAGAACAAAGCCAGAGGCTTTGTTTATAATTTCTCATTTCAAAATATACTACAAAGCTATAGTAATTAAAACACAGTATTGTACAGTACTGGTATAAAAATAGACTATTAGAATGGAAGAGAAAGCACAGAAATATACTCCCCTATATTAGGTCAACTAATATTTTACAAAGAAGGCAGGAATACTCTATGGGGGAAAGAATAGTCTTTTCAACAAATGGTGTTGAGCATATGGGATAACCACATGTAGAAAAGTGAAAATTGCCTGCTATCTCATACCACTGATAAAAATTAACTCAAAATGATTAAAGACTTAAATGTAAGACCTGATGCTATAAAACTCTTAGAAAAAACATAGGGAAGAAACTCCTTGACACTAGTCTTGGCAATGATTCTTTGGATATGGCACCAAAAGTACGTGCAACAAAAGTAAAAATAAACAAGTCAGACTACATCACACTAAAAAATGTTTGCACAGCCAAGAAACAGTCAACAAAATGAAAAGGCAACCGATAAATGGGGGAAAATATTTGCAGAGCATATATTGGATGAGTCAATATCCAAAATATATAAAGAACTCATACAACTCAATAAGAAAAAATAAACAGTCCAATTAAAAAATGATCAGAGGAACTGAACAGACATTTTTCCATGGAAGATATCAAAATGGCAATAGCTACATAAAAAGATGCTCAACATTACTAATCACCAGGGAAATACAAATCAAAACCAGGATGAGATATCACTTTACACTTGTTAAAATGGCTGTCATCAAGAACAAAAGAGATAACAAATGCTGGTGAAGGTGGGGAGAAGAGGGAACCCTTGTACAGTGTTGGTGAGAATGTATTTTGATTCATCCACCATGGAAAAGAGAATGGAGTTCCTCAATAAATTAAAAATAGACCTACCATATGATCCAGCAATCCCAATTCTGGGTATACATCCAAAAGAAATGAAAACAGGATCTCAAAAAAATTTCTGCTTTCCCATGTTTGTTGTAGCATTATTCATAACAGCCAAGATATGGAAACAACCTAAGTGTCCATCAATGGATGAATGGTACAGAAGATGTGGTATACATAAAATAGAATAAAATTCAGCCACGAGAAAGAAGAAAATCTTCCCATTTGCAATAACATGTAAGGACCTTGAAAGTATTATGCTTAGTGATATAAGTCAGACAGAGAAAGACAAATATTGTATGGTTTCACTTATGTGTGAAATCTAAAAAAGCTTAACTAATAGAAACAGAGAGTAAAATGTGGTTACCAGGGTAGCGGGTGGGGGAAATGGGGAGATGCTGTTAAAGGGTACAAACTTGCAAGTAGAAGAGGAATAATTTCTGGAGACATAATAAACAGCATAGTGATTACAGTTAACAATATTGTATTATAAACTTCCAAGTTGTAGAGGACTAGACCATATATGTTCTCATCACAAAAAGAAATGATAAACAATAAAGGTGATAAAGCTCCAAAGCTATGGTGATAATCATTGCAATGTATAACTGTATCAAAACATATTGTACACCTTAAAATTATACATACACCTGAAAATTATACAATGTTATATGTCAATTATGTCTCAATAAAAAATCAATTAAAAATATAAGTAGTTCATTTCTAAAGTTACAAATGATGGAGACTATATTCCTAAATCAAGAGATATGATGGATTTGGCAATTTAAAATCAATTTTGCAGAGCCATTTCTATTCCTCTGGTGGTCTGACTCTATCCAGGTGTTGGAAAAACTCAACTAGCCTTCACAGCCTAAAACAGAACAGTATAAAACTAATGAAACTGAACAGTGGTCCTTCTGGAGGGGGGTGGATGGCCCCAGAGGCCAAGGAGTGGAGTTGGGTGCTTACCTGGTGTTACTGAGCGAACGACCACTGGCTTTTCACTCCCTGCCACGAAACCAAATCCCAGCCTGGGGTACCTCCTCATTTTCACCTTCCGTGGAGCCGGAGGGATGATTTGGCAGCTCTCTAAGTGAGGGTCATCAAATGGGAGTGCCTGTATCGTGTGACTGTGGGAAAAGCACACAGAAGAGAAATGAGGCATCAGTGTACGTGTTAGGCAACGGCCGCATAATTGCATTCCCTCTAGTTTTGAAACCTTCTATTCTGTGTTTGGTACAGAGTGGGAAAGATGAGGGGAGACCCACAGTCCTGCTTCTAGCTTGGCCTCCCTGTTCCTTGAAAACTCTAGGCCCACTTCTGCTTTACTCCTTTGCATTGGCTCTTCCCCTAACCTGGAATGCTTGTCCTCAGATATGTGTATGGCTCACCTACTCAAGTATTTGCTCAAATATAATGTTCTTAAAGAGGCTTCTCCTGACCACACACTAATATTTTACAACTCTGCTCCCCTACCAGTATCCCTTTACCCTCTTCTACTTTTTTTTTTTATCATGGCACTAATCACCTGCTAATGTGCTGTAGAACATGTTTAGTTTTATGCTTATTCTTATTGTTTCTCCTTCCACAGTAGAATGTAAACTCCATGAGGGCAAAATCTGTCTTATTCCTTGATTTATCCCAGTTGCCTAGGACAGTGACTGGCACATAGTAGATTCTTGATAAATAAGTAAATTGAGTACAGAAAACGATGTTTCTTTGGGGAAATTATCAAATTTGACTGATACGCTGAGAGTCTAGTTTAAAAAAAGGTTAGTAGAGAAGCAATGTGTTGTGTGCCAACACTGGTAACTCCTCTCATTTGTTATCATAATTCATCCTCAAAACTACCCAACAATGGATGTAGAGAGGAAAAGGAAGAGAAAAAAAAGAATAAAGGAATGAAGACGAAAGAAAAGGAAGAGAAATTAGTAAAAAAATATATAGTATATTAGGTTGTTATAAGTAGTAAGGAGAAAAATAAATCAGGGAGGAAGGATAGATTTCCAGTGGTGAGGTTACTGCAATGTTTACCTGATCTACATGTCAATACTGGTGAGACTGAGAAATCTTCATATAGGAGAGAAAGACTACACCCAGCAAATTACAAATCTACTTTAAGTCCTTTGTCTTTTACTTAATATACATGAATATATTGATTGTTCTGTGCCAGACTGTACTAAGAGTTTATAAATATTAATTTATTATTCTTTGCAACAACCAATGAGTAGATATTATTTTCAATAGTCTCTTTTCACAAGAGAGAAAATTAAGAAATAACTGAATTAAATGACTGGTATAAAGTAACTGTTATAGAGCGAGGACTCAAATTCAGGCACTCTAACTCCAGTCTATTCCCGTCTTTTCTTTCCTATATTATGATGTCATATACGCAACAATGTAGAACTGCACAAATGTAGAACTGCACAAAGTGCTGTGTTTAGATGCTCCCCTGATTACACTTGAGGAAAGTTAAGTGGTTCGTAAAAGCTGATACTGTGGATTTCAGGCACCAAATTAACAGGTAGGTAATGATACTCTGCAGAGGGAACCATAAATGGAAAACTGTGCATTTAAGCATGTGTTTTGGAAAATATTCTAGAGTATCAAGTGCATCTATCTCCATTCCTTCAAGCAGAGATATGAAATGGTAGCTAGAGGGGTATTTCATAGCGAATACTCCTTTCTGCGACCATCCTTCTCACTGTCTATATTTTTGCTCCCTTTGCTTGCTTTTACATAGACAGACAACGATCCTGTCTATATAGCATGAATGAAAACTCTAGCTCAGAGTTACATGCAAGACTTTTTGTGGCAAAAAAACCCCCACTTAATGTACCCCTATTTTTCCTTTGTCACAGTGTCCTGCAGGGAAATCCACAATCTCCTGTGATGACACAGGTTTTCTCTCCTTCAGGAGTACCAGTTAGAAAATTAGTGATTTCTTTTTTTGTTTTGTTATTGTGGTAACATTGGTTTATAACATTGTATAAATTTCATATGTACATCATTATACTTCTATTTCTGCATGGATTACATCATGTTGTCATGTTCACCACCCAAATACTATTTACAATCCATCACCACACACATGTGTCTTATCATCCCTTTCGCCCTCCTCCCTCCCCCCTTCCCCTCTGGTAACCACCAATCCAATCTCAAGGACAAGGCCAGCCTCATCGATGGATTTGAATTAGGGGAAACTGATTTGAGATGGTTTTACTCTTTCTGACTCCTTCCTTTGGTACATAGTACTTGCTGAGCTTTCAATGGATCAGGTTTGTACCTGCTACTAAAAAGTGGATCATTTTGATATGTGACTCCATCTACAATATTTACTATTTAAAGAAAGATGAAGAGATACGCACAAAAGAGTAGTTCTCTGATGGCAGAATTTCAGAGAGTTTGGCTCTTAGATACAGTAGATATTTTACAGAAATAAGCCTTTTTGGTGACATCGAAAGTTGATCAGTAATATTGCCAACTCTACATCCAGGTGAGGATGTTCCAATGTGAGGGATACGTGTAAATTTTCTGCTTGCTGCATTTTGGTGATTGAGAAGAATCATCCTATGCTAACTCAAGAAAAAAAGAAAAAAGACCTACCTTACCTTATCATTCACATACTTTAAGACCACATGCAAATGTCACATTTTTAGGGACCCATATATCCACCGGAATTTATGAGAAATTTTAAGGCACTTCCTTCCCACACCCTAAGACCTTTTGGAAATAAAAATGTTTTAAAATATATATTCAAAAATATATGATAGCCACTCCTAGAAAATGTGGAAGCTTTCATGAATGGATGAATGGATAAGCAAAATGTAGTTTTTATCTATATGATGGAATATTATTCAGCCATTAAAAAGAATGGGGCACTAAAACACACTACAATATGGATGCATCTCAAAAACAGTATGGTAAGTGATAGCAGCTAGACACATCTATATGAAATGTCTAGAACCAGTAAAATTCATAGAGACAAAAGTACTGGGGTGGTGATAGGAGTAACTGAATATGAGTATGAGAGATCTTTTTATGATGATCGAATGTTCTAAGACGCATTGTGATAATGGCTGCACAACTCTGTTAAGTTTATTAAAATTCATTAAATTATAAACCTAAAATTTATTAATTTTATGTACTTAGATTTTATAACTAAACCCGTTAAAAACAACAACAAAAAAGGAACTGTTCTTAGAGAGAAGGTAGTAAGATGCAGCAGAAATAGATTTCAGGGCGGTAGACTAGAAAGACTTTAAGATAGTCCAGGAATCGATGACCTGAAAATACAGGGTATATTAATTGAAGTAGAAAACTGTCTATCAAGATTGAAGGAGAAATTTTTCCTTTTTTGGAAGATTTCATTTCAAAAGAAATCAGGGTAATCTTGCTGCTGAACACTCCATAACAAGAGGGAAAGGCTTTCCTTAAATAGTCTGAACATTTCTTCCTCAGCAAACATAAAAGACCGATACATCCCATATATCACAAAGAATACTTTAACTAGTAGAAAGCGCCCTGAAGTAAACCTAAAATGATTCCAGTTTTCCATGCATTCATTAGAGCCAGTGAGGTCCTTTTCGGAATATGTGTTGAGTGGAAAGATTATGGAAGGAAGAATCTAATTTAGAAGCCATTACCTTTGGTGCGGAGTTAAAGAATCTAGGAAGATGGTGGCAGGTGGGACACCTGCGTAGTTAAGACTGGAATGAAAAAGAGGAAAAATAAACATATACTGCGGAGTGCCTGAGTCCTGCTGGAGAAGGTCATTGGTGGTGTTACTTTTCAGGGATGGCTAACTGTGATCACATGGAGCGTCAAGCATCAATATATTACATTCTCATCTTGGTAGCACTAGTCTGTTTGCGAGACTGTATTATTCTTCATTTGCTTCCCTGAACGTGATTCACAATCAGATGCCACACTGCTTTTCAGTGCCTTCCCAGTGGACCCAGTACATAGTTCTCCACCCCTTGATTCTGCTAACTTCTCACTCTCCAAAGCGTGTCACACAGCTGAGCCCAGATGTGACAAGCAAAAGACAATTGTGTAGCTGGGCATGTGCTCTTGTTTCTCTATCATCACCATGAGAAGACATTCTCAAAGTAGCTGCTGCCCCTTCAGCGTGGGCTCCAGAAGGACACACGTGGAACAGACCAAAGCCAGCACCCCAGTGAGGAGCCAAGTTTAGCAGAGCTGCTGATGCTCCCAGCCTAGATCAGCCAGCTGAAAGAGGGATAAGAGGTAATGATTGTTTTACAACACTAAATTTTGGGGATGTTATGCAGCAAATGTTTACTGATATCATCTGTAAATATTGTTTTCAATATTATTACAAAACTTTTAGAGAGGATGGATATACTTACGGCATATTCTGGTGATGGTTTCACGAATGTATACTTATTTCCAATCTAATCAATCCAATAAATAATCATATATATTAAATATTTACAGCTTTTACATGTCAATGATACCTCAATAAAGTGGTTTTTAAAATATTATTTAAAAATACTAAAATTCCACATCCTAAAAGGATTTTCTCTACCAATCCTATTTTTCACATTATTCATGAGTAACATTGGGCAAACATCATGTCTTTTACACCTACAGCTACTTCCAAGCTAAACTGCTCCACACATTATACAAGTTGACCTGGCAGCCATATACTTGTGATCTGTTCTCTATGATCTTTCCACATCCCTGACTAGACTTGTGTAATGGTGACTCCTGATGAAATGGTCAGGACTTCATTACCCTATTGTGGCTCTGAGGGGGCCTAACATGCAAAGCTCTGACCAATAGGGTCTACTGGGAATTCCAATAGTCAGTCCTATTGTACTGGAATTCCTCAGAACACGAATTTAAGTGGGAAGAAAAAAGAGAGTACAAAGGTAAATTAGACAGCATGACAGTTCTCCAGTCAGTCAAAATCATGATAATGTGTGTGGCATAATTAAATATTTTAAGAAAATTTTTATTCCCATTGAGTTTTTTGTCTCCAGGTCTAATAAGGTAGATAGGTCTTTTGTAGTCCCTTGCCTTAGGGCATGTGCATTGAACAGATCCCAGAGCAAAAGCTGACTGCAGGTAAACCTCCTTCCAGACTTTTCTTTCCTGAATGTCTGAGAAATTTGGCTGAGGAGGCAATGGTAGAGGACCCATATGAGGCTGCAAAAACTTTAGAAGAGAGAACTTGGTGGTACATCTAGCAAGGCATCAAGACCCAGAGGTTAAATCTAAAGAAATGGCAAAGTCAGTGAACTTCAGAGGACAACACAGGCTTGGGCTAGGGTATCTTGGGAGCAGATAATGAGGATTGGAGATGATAAAGGGCTGCTTGATTTTCTGCATTACATTCCTATGATTTTTGAATATTCAACATGATTATATTTGAATTGCCATCCAGCAGAAATGTAATATGATGATATTCACACACGAGTTTAGGGGTAAGATTTATATGTGAGAAAACAGAAGCTAGCAGTAAACAGAATCTTTGAGAGAAATAAGAAAGAGGAACTGGAAGGGAAGTGACTAAGCTTGGAGACAAATCATACTGTGGAGTGACATGACACTAGGAGACCCAGGAACTCCTGCTAATAAGGAGCTTCCCTGCATCTGGAACTACCTCTTAGTGCTGCTTTCCATGAGGCTAAGAGGCTCATATCTTCTATATTTCTGTCGTAAGTTATATGTCCATGAGATTCCATCTCTCTTATGATATAGGTATTTTTATACTCAACTCCCATCAATACTGGCTGGTAAGGAAATCACAAAATCAAAGGTTTGAGATAACAGTTCTATTATAATCAAGAACTTGTGATCTCTTAACCTTTTCTGCATTAAAATATTTATTTTCTGCCCCTATCTAGAGAATTTACTTTCTTTAGATGTAAAATTCCATTACGGCCCAAGGTTATGTGGGAAATCAAAATTGGCCACCCTGAAATATGTCTCTTTACCTTGATTATTTTCTCTGATGAACAGTTGACCTACCCTACTAACTGCCTAAAGGAATTTAGCTCTGGATATGGACAGACTGGCAAGGTCCTCGTTAAACCCATTCTTACCAAAGTTGTTTACCAAATATTTACATTTGTAAAGGTATCTCCCTCTGTGTACTGGGAAGAGGGGAGGATGACCTAATCTGTGGAAACTCTTATCAGTATGGAAGGAGAGGACTTAAATCTACATACTCTTGATTAGTGCGATGTCTGTCTCTCCAGCGACATTCTCTATAGGTGGCCCTGCAAAGAATTGTCTGACAATCATTTACATATCCCTCTTCATGTGAATTGTCTTCTTGCCCTTTGAAATCCCAAACCCTCACCCCCAACATCCTCCTTTGTCTTTAGCTGAAGATAGTATTTAAGATGAGAATCTCTGCCATTTTGTTGAGAAACTCAGTTTCCCTGGTTTTTCCCATGTATACATGTTATTAAACTTGGTGTTATTTTATCCTGCTAAGCTGTCTTTTAATTATTTGGCCAGCCATAAGAACCTTAAGGAAAAGGGTGGAGGGGGATTCTCCCTCTTCTCCAACAGTTACATATCCTTTCTTTTTGCGGTTTTATTTGCTTTCTCATATTTACCCTGTTCTAAGCTATGTACATGAGAACTGAACTTCACTACGTTACCCCCAGATCCATGCTTGGCTCCTATTCTGCCTGCTCTGTGTCCTAGAAGCTTCAATCCTATGAGCAACATCATGTGGGCCATTTGCCCTCTGGATTCTATTGGGTTCAAACGACAGAAGATGCTAGTAAGAAAAAGTGAGGTAAGGAGGAGAGAGGGATCAGGGTATTTATTCCTCATGCCCCCTCCTCCCTTTGATGCAGTTCTAGAGTGACTTTATCTACTCTGATTACTGTTCCTGCCAGCTTTTCTTCCTGGCACTAAGTCTCACCATGCTCCATACCAGGCCTCTTGAGACCCAGCAGTGCTATTGTGTCCCAGCTGCTGATGGGTCCTGGGTATTACAACCAGACTGGGTAGTTTCCTTATCTGTGCCCACATCCATCCATTTCCCACCAGGGTTCTGAATCATGTACCACACCTCTGTCTTTCATGGTACAATCTCATGAGTCCCAGGAAACACACCCTCCGCCTTAGATGGCACTGAGGTGGAGTCTTCTCAGTCTGGCTTCCAGAATAAAAGGTAATTCTAGCTTCTTTTCTGATTCTTAGCCAAGAACAACAAATATTTCTGCACTGAGACATGCACTGAGATCAATTTTCAACTAATGTGATATATAATATATCAAACATATTTATATATACACTGATAATTCTCAAAACAAACCACAAACAGACAAAACAAAAAACAAATACCTATTAAATAAGCAATTATTTCTGGATAAATAAAAACTTCACATACATACCTTTAAGTTCGATGAGGACTTTGAGTACAATGAAGACTTTGATCATTGGAGAATTAATCTATTTTAATTTCAACTTAGGCATTCTCTATTTGTCTCCCTGTCAATGTTTTCTCATTAAACTGTTATCTTTGATTAACACAACTCATACAGCAAGCTTAATGGAAATACAGCAAAAATTAAAAGAGAAAGAACATCACTGAATTTGAGAACGTTGGCTAACCGTTCATATTTTAGAAGAGGTGATAAGCTCTTTTGAAGATCTTGGCCACCATTTTATTTAAAGTTAGTAAGGTAAACAAAAAATGGACTTTTCAAATTTGATCAAAATGAATCTCTTTTGTAAATATGGGAGATCAATTTGTCAATGTGTATGAAATAACTAATAGAAGGTTTCTATGTGTCTGTGCCTGGGGTATGGCTGTGATCAAGATAATAATTTTCTATTTTGGGAAAGGACTCACAAACTGCAGACTATGGGACAATTCTGGCCTCTGCATTTTTTGGTTTGTTTGTTTTTTCTCTCAAACAAGTCCGGTATTTTATTTAGCTGGCCAAAAATAACGTTGTATAGAAAAGGAACTACAAAAAGCAAATGTACAGCTATCAATTTTCTTTTTGTCATCAATATCAATCCCTCCAAAATACTTTGGGTCTAATTTGTGACTTCCATATGTAAACTAAAATTTGTTGGACGGAATTTTTCAGACTCTTCCCAAGTACACTTTGTCTCATACTAACAACTATACCATCTCACTTTTATGTGAAACAGCCTCTACTATGCACAGATTTGTTCCATTTAACATTTCATTGGGAACATAGCTGCTCTTTTCCTGCCATCACATATGACCATGGGCCATGATAAGGCTCAGACATAGCAGAATTTTGAGCATCTAGGAGGTAATTCCTAACAGAAATCACTACAATATGTAAGCAACTCAAAAAGACACCTGCCTCTGGCAGACCCTTCAGGGAGGGCATCACAACCCCTCTCTCTGTAAAGAATGCACACTAACGCAGTAGTTCTTCACTGGGAACCCAGAGTGCAAAGCTAGACATACAAGATGTTATTACAGAACCATCAAAACTTTAATAAACTGCCCTGGGGCTTTTGGAGCTAAGCTGAACCTTGGAAGAAGTCGTTGTGGTATGCTGCTAAAAATCTCAGATAGAGTTCAAAATGCTTTTCTAAAGCCTTCAGATTCTTCTCAGAAAAGTACATCTTTCCAAGAACTTCTGCAAGTTTTATGAACACTCAGCAAATGTAATCTAGAAATGTAAGTGGATGGAGGAGCTTGTTACTTTGGGGTAACCCTCAGACATGAATTTTCAGGAAAGGACCTCATTTATCTCATTTCTCCTCACCTTCAGAGCCAGCAAACACAGCACTCCTTTCCCTGCTAGAGATGGGAGGAATAGATGAGGATGATCTGCTATGAAAAGATGTCTTCTTTTCCAGGTGCAAGAACAACTTGGGCATGCTGGGAGACACATCCTGCTGCCAGTGCTTGGGCTGAGGCTAGGTGTTGTTCTCAGACAACCTGTTGCAGTTAATGGAGTTGTACACAGATTGCCTCAGAGACTACAAGGCTTCCAGCTTTGCTTTGTACCTTTTGGGGGTGGCTTGTTCACCTGTTTGGCTCACTCTCCGTGGATTGTTGCATTGTCGGATTCAACAAAGGAGGACTCTGAGAGAGTGCCTCCTAGTTCCTATATGCCTTTTTGGCAATTTACTTAATTGGAAAAAAATTTGGATGAAGTCATCTTTTTATATTGCTCTTGTTTGTTATGAATAGAGAAAAACCAAGGGATGAATATAATCAAGGGTTATTCTTAGTTCATCCACCATTTACTTAGCAGGTCAACATTCTTTTCTGGTGGGATATAATGCACATTTATGTTGCCTTGTGGCCGGTTTGATGGTCATACTGTCCGAAAAGGCTGTATTAATATAAAATACTTCAAAATAGTTCTAAAGTTGCTTTGTCAGAGAAGTTTTATTATCTCCTCCACTAGCATAGTAACAATATTCTCAATCATCCAGAATTTTGGAAATTTATTATATACCTATTATTCATCTATTTTCCTTTTATGTGTAACTCTGTTTCATTTTGGTCTTTTTTTCAATATCATTTTTTAATTTATCTCTTCGTCTCTTTATTAACTACTGTGATCACACTGGGCGACACAGGAAGAGGAGATATTCAATGTGAAATTTTATTGGAACACAGCCAAGCCCATTTGTTTATTTACTGTCTGCTGCTGCTGTCACTGTACATTGCAGATTTGAGTAGTTGTAACAGGTACACAAAGCTGAAAATTTTACACTCTGGCCCTTTACAGAAGAAATGTGCCAAGCTGTTTTCTAAGGAAAGCAGTGAGACAATAAAAATCAAATAAAAATATCTCCATCACATGCTGTTCAAGGGCTAATAGTTTCTTTATAGAAAAATGAGTCAGGATGGAGGTGAAGGAGTAGGTAAATTGTTTTAACAAGGTAGAAGTAGAGGCCTCTCTAAGGAGGTTACTTTTGAGCAGAAAACTGAATGAATTGAGGCACCAAGCTGGGAAGATATCCCTGGGAAAATATTGTCAGAGGCTACAGATGTATAATGGCCTTGAGAGAACAATCACCAGGCCATTATTTTATTCATGTATTTATTCCTTTATTCAAGAAAGTTTCACTGTGTCAAAAAGTGAGATTGTCTGTGGTTCTACTAATACAGTGGCATATTACATTCATTCTCTGCCTGCATAGAAACTCCAACCTAGTAGGGGGAGCCAGAGATATAAACATCTTAGTATGATAGATTGCTAGAGACAAGTGTGATGGAAGGTGATAACCCATATGGTGGAGGTGCAGTATGTAGGATTGGTTAATCTAATCAAAGGGCAGCAAGTGGAGGCCAAAAAAGACTTCACAGAGTAGATGCCCATTAGATGGGTCTGGAGAAGTGAAGTGAGACCTAACATATAAATAAAGAAGGGAAGAATATTCCAAAAGAAAGGAAACAGCAAGCAAAGTCTTAGAGGCATAAATGAAATTGGTATTTGGGACAAGTGTAAGTGTCGCTTGTTGGGTAATGGGGGCTGTATTTAGGAGAGAGAGCAGTATGGCAGAGAAATGAGGTTACAGAGCAAAACTCAAGCCATATTAGAACACTGGCCAACATGAGCCTGACACTCTTTACATAAGCAATAGTACATCCTTTCTGGAAAGTTCAGATGCTCTAAAATCTGTCATTTGATTAAGATCTGGTAGGTAATAGGTTGAGGAAATAAAAATTCTGAATTTTTAATATTATAGGAAATTAAAGTGAAATATCTTAGGACATAACATTAATAGAGTGTCTAAATATTAAATACCTAAATATAGATAGTAATTTTATTTATGAACCATAACAATGCCTTTTAAAAACACAAAATTTCTGGGCAATGCTAAATTAACTAATGGGAGAAATGAAGTATTATTTAGGTTACCAATTAAGTTAGGTCTGAAAAAAATATTTCTAAGCAAAGAGCATCAAAGCAGATATCATGGAAGATCTCAGAACATTTTTGTACTTTATCAAATTTATTCTTCAAGGTCTCAGTTCTATTTGTTAATATCACTACTGAAAATTGTTTAAAATATTTTCTTGTATCAATAGTCAGTTCATCCACCCAGAGAGATTTTTGTCATCAAACATGATGAATTTGACACCTGCAAAATGCTTATTGACTGTGCCTTGTGAATCTAAGTGTGCGATTTAAAAGGACAAGATGTTTGTTAGTTTCTCTAAAGCTGCAAAATCCCTACAGCTAAGCTGGTAATCAATTACATTAAATGAGTTCAGTTCAATGTGTTTAAGAGATGACTTTTATGTTAAAATGACACTCTAATGTGTCAGAGGCAATAATAATCAAGTCACATCCTTGGGCTGATTGAGAGGCTGAGCAGAGCTGGTAGCTCTCAACCTCACTTCACACTATCAACCCCAGATATGCATTACTCCCAAGGAACACTCAATCTTAGAGTGAGATTTATTGGTGATTAAAAATTTAAAAGATAGGTCATATAGGCATATAGCCACACCACAAATGCTGAGAATCATATGCTCTGTTTGGCAACAACAGTGCCAGTGTGGTTTCTGGGTGAGAGTAAGTTGCTGTGAATTGAAGTGGAGAGGTAGCTGTAGAGCACTCCAAATACGGCTATGGAAATCTATTCCTGGAGAATACATTGGTACCACCACCTTAGAAAACGATTAGCAGTAAGCCCAAGGTTGTATTCTCCACTCTGTCTTCTGAGCTACTGGCTAGGACCCAGGACCAGGGATCTTCAGATCATGTTATTGGTCCTTCTGTCACACTTGGTGGGCAGTCCTGTGGTTTTGAGGGTGCACTCCAGCTGGAAGCTAGAGGGGCTGGTGAACAAGGTCAACCTCAGAGGAGAGTGGGCTGGGAGGAAAGCAGAGGATGTGGTGTTCAGACCCCATTCAAGCAGGGAAGGCTTCTATTTCAGTAGGGAGAAAAGAATAGTCACTGAGAGTAGAATGGTGAGGATCTTCCAAGACTATGAATTCGCCACCACCTATCTCCATTTCAAAATAAAAATATTAAACTTAAAATAACGAAAGAAAGCAAAACAATGTTCTGATATTTTCCATGATATCTACTTTAAGCTATTTGCTTAGAAATATTTCATTTTCCTGACCCAACCTAATTGGTAACCTAAATAATACTTCAGTTCTCCCCATTTGTTAATTCAGCATTACCCAGGAATCTGTTTTTTTTGTTGTTGTTTTCGGGTTTTTTGTGTGAGGAAGTTTGGCCATGAGCTAACAACATGAGCTAACAACATCCATTGCCCATCTTCCTCTTTTTGCTGAGGAAGACTGGTCCTGAGCTAACATCTGCGCCCATCTTTCTCTGTTACATATGTGGGATGCCACCACAGCATGGCTTGATGAGTGGCATGTCTGTCCACGCTCGGGATCCAAACCTGCGAACCCCAGGCTGCCAGAATGCCCAAACTTAACCGCTACATCACCCGCCTGGCCGCCAGGAATCTGTGTTTTTAAAAGGTTTTCCAGATGATTACAATGTAGGGTTTGGGACCACACTTTGAGAAACACTGGTTCAGTGGAAGACATTCAGGGAGATAGCTCAATGGATCAAATAGACAGCCAACTGCCATACATCTTGTACTTTGCAGCCACCCTCAGTACACAGCTAGCTAGAGTGATAGCCTCTGCTCAATTCCTTGATGACTTTCTTAAGCATCCGAGTTCCCAGATGAAGAAGCAGTCATGGGAGGTTATTGTGATGTAGATTAAAGTACAAGCATACTTTGAAGATACTGTGAGTTCAGTTCCAGACCACCACAATAAAATGGATATCACAGCAAAGAGTGTCACAAATTGTGTTGCTTTCCCAGTGCATATAAAAGTTATTTTTATACTATACTGTAGTCTATTAAGTGCACAGGTGCATTAATGTCTATTAATAGCATTATGTCTAAAAACACAATGTACACACCATAAGTAAAAAATACTTTATTGCTAAAAATTGCCAACCATCACCTGAGCCTTTAGTGAATTGTAATCTTCTTGTTGGTGGAGGGTCTTGTAAAAAAAATGCAATATCTATGAAGCACAATAAAGAGAAGGGCAATAAAACGAGGTATGCCTCTACCAGATTAGGCCCAAGACGGAGTCACTCATGCTAAGCTCACTCAGCAAAATAAAACCTAACTAAGTTTCCATGCTAGGCTTTCCCAGAAAAGGAAGGCCTAGGTCAACCAATCAGCACTTGCCTGCTCAGCACAAGTTACCTTAACTGGCACCAAGACATCCCTTCACCCATATAAGGAAGATAACCTTGCAATAACAGATATGTTTTTACCTACTTTAAATCTCTTGTTCCCCCTTGCTTTTGCCTATAAAAACCTTTCACCTTGTACAGATATATGGAGCTCCTTTCTATTTGCTACGTTGGATGTTGCCTGATTCATAGTTACTGAATAATGCCAATAAAATCTTTAAAATTGATCTTTTACTTGAATTTCATTTTTTAACAGTTTTGGCAATGAGGATGGGATTCAAGAGACTGCTGGCAGCTTTGAGGACAATGAGAAACACAAAGGCATTGATGCTCACTGAACTCTTTGAGTTTTCAGTCTTTCTTGCTGTTTCAGAGGGCCATGGGTAAGTTCCTCTTGAATTTGAGCTCCACTCTTTTTCATTTGAGTTCCTAATCTAACTGGCGTTTTCCAATCCAGCATTTAGCAAGTCAACTTGAGCTGGCACTCGGTTCTAACTGGAGCCCAAAGCCTGTAGTCCTTGATTAATTTTCAGTCCCAATTTCTTGGGTTCTGTTGGTTCAGTTAGTAGTTTCACTTTGGGAACTGCTGGTTTTGTTGGTGCACACGTAAGGTAAGAGTAACAAATTTCTCTAACAGAAACTAAGGAGACATGGGATCCTCAAGTTCTAAAGAATCAAATGTTTCAACTTTTGGTACCCCAGCTCTTTATATGTGTACAAACTGTAGTTCTGGAAGTTGTATGTATTTTCAAAAAAGGCAAGATCTCACTAAGGATAATGTTGAATTACAGTGGCCACAGTGGGAAACTTTTAACCCAGATAAGTTTTTCCATTTACAAGATGCCCTAGAGAAAAAGAGGTCTCAGCCAAAAACTCATTGTAAAAGGTAGAATGAAAATTGTTTTTTCCTCCTCTACAGTTTCTAGTAACCTAGAAGGGACCCACTGGGAAATTCCACTTGCTCTGGAGCCTGCAGACAGGATCCCGGGAAAACTGGCAGAAGCCAGCAAAGGATGAGAATTTTTACCAAGGTCAAGTCTCTTGGATCTCTGTCAGTAGAGCCCAATTTAAAGAGGAAGGCAAAAATTCACATTGTCCCTTCCTTTCCAAATTGAAGCTCTTGTAAATTTGGATTCGGGGTACCCATTGGTTATTAATCTTTTCTTTCCCAGAGAAAACTACGGCCTTTTTGGTTTTTGTCCTGAGAATGTGGCTTGGCTTTCTACCTGCCTTAATGCCAGTTCTTGCAGGTACAGGCAGCTCAGCCATCAAGTTGAGAGCCCTGAGAAGACTGCCAGACAGAAATGTGGGTTGCACCCAACTTGAGGCTGGTGTCATACCAACTGTTGCCAGCTCTCAGGAGAATTGTCTCAGTCTTTCTTTTGGCTAGTTTTGGAGTGGTTCCTAGTCTTGGCAGGACTGTATCTTTTACACTCTCTTAGAAAATTCTCCTGCACCCATGGCTAATCATAAAAGACTTATTGGTTTTTGTGTTGATTCACTTGATATGTGTAACTTTGGCTTAAAAGAAAAAGGGGAAAAAAAGGAGGTAAATACTGCCAGGAATATTTACTGTTTGTATAAGCTAGAACCTGTTAATAATATGTATGAAATGATTTTTTAAATGAGCACTATGGTTGCAAGTTGACCAAATTGGAAACTGATATTCAGAGCCCAATAGTAACATTTTTCAGGTTTTCTCTTCTAAGCTCAATTGAAACTTTGTATCCAGAGGATAAGAGAAACATTCTGAAGCTACTGTGGAAGGATTTACTAAAATATTCAAAAGAAACACTGGTCTTTTAAATCTATAACATAGAATCTTTTGATTTTCGTCTTAGTTCAAAATAAAAGGAGCAAACTGATTTTCAATCAAGTGAATGATAGTAATTTGAAAGTCCATGTTCAAACTCCTCCAAATTTAAGAATACTTATCATATCACATAACTGTAGACACAATTGTCAGAGGGGGGCATGTCAAAACTAGATTCTTTACTGGAAGGGTTAAGAAGGAGAAAGCTGTAAGCCTCTGATGCAACACTCCAGAAAAGCCAGAATATGGCCTAATTATTGCCAATTAGAAAGCGGAATTAAAACTTATCATCTATAATTATGGGGCAGAATTACTATTCTAAGCAATCATGTCCAATCACTAACATACAGTTCATTAAGATACAAGCCTGAAATAGCTCGTATGAGGAAAGAGAAATAGTCAGGAAAGGAGAGGGGAAAACCTATCCTTGTGTAGTGCCTTGGAGCCACTGTCATGTTCAACATCATGCAAATGCACCAATAAAACAATTACACAAAGCCCATCTTGCATTTAGTGTGCTAAATGTTTAAAAATTAAAACAAGATAATTGCTGCTATAGCAACACCTATCTGCAAACAGCATAAGTATGTTTTACATGCAAGTTAAAAAGAGTGTTCTTGTTGTGATCATTGTGTACCTTTCCCTTTATTATTTCACAAGCATGCCTGGCTGAAAAGTAAATTATTTATTATGAGACAGCAGACCTTAAAAGTTCAATAAATTAAGGTCAGGCTTAAAAATTGGGCAACAAATTGAGACCTCAAAGTTGAGGTTTGTGTGCAATTTACTTAAAGACATTTAAAACAAAAATGGCATGTATTTTTTTTACGTACTGAAATAACTACTTTTGTGTTTTGTACTACGGTGCTGAAGAAAAAGTGCTAAAGGTAGATTTCTGCTTAAGATATAAAGCTCAGTGCTGAGTTCTTTCTTTTCAGGGAGATCAGGAACCTGATTACAATGGTGAGGAGAAAAGAGTAGCACATTTACTGAGAGATGTCTAGGCTAAAATTCTATCCTGGCCTCATGTAAGCAGCTTCACCTCCTGGAAACTTTTGGAAAATTTACTGTACTCAAATGAGATAACAATGTAAAACTGTTATTTTTTTACATTTTTACAATGTTTAACAATGTAAAATTCTTGGCCAACTATAAAGTGCTATTCAATTTTTAAATGTTACACAGAACATGAGTAAAAATTAAAAATACAAGGCAAACACTCAAACAGAGGGAAATTAAAGCAATTTGAATTTCCTCAGTGCATACTGTGTTTCACATTTGAATTATTTTTTAAAGATACCCTCTGATTTTAACCCAAGGCAGCTGAAAGTGGGAGTTAAACCAATGAGTTACATAAAGTTACATAACTAGATTTATATTAGTAAACAGTGTGAGAAAAGGAGAGAGATTATTTTATGCCACTTAACAGGAGGAATTATTTTGAAACACTGGAGGCAATGGGAGAAAACTTTTCCTTTCCCTCAAGGTGGGAAATGGGTGCAGAAGTGAGGTAGAGGGATTGTGCATGCAGAGGAATGAGGAAACTGGGTGTTGGGGGTGGGGAGTGCAGTGGGTGAATCATTTCTAAGACTGAGTCAGCTGCCCTCCCCAGCTGAGGAATGGGAACCTCTATGTATTCCCTCACTGTCATTTCCATTGGAGACAGGGAAGAGTTGTGGAGAAGCAGCTGCAAAAAGGAGTCCTAGTGAGAGCCAGAAGAGGTACTAGGAGGCCCACTGTCTTTCACTGGGTGGGCAAGTGAGAGCCAAAGTGTTTTTGATTGAGTTCTGAAAGCAGTTAGGAAGAAAGTACTGTCAGCAGATGGAAGCTTTCAAGGCCAAGGCAGGAGGAGGAAGAGTCCAGAGTTAACATTGGAAGGAGGAAAGCAATTGGCTTTGAAATCAGCCAAACCTGCATTACAGTCCTACGGACTGGCTATGTGAAGCTCCTTACTAGATTTGCACTTTGTTTTTTCATATGTAAAACAGGGTTGTAATGAGTAGTCAATATTTGTAAATTAACGGAAAGCTTCTCCAACAAGCCCTAGCATACAGTAATTGTTCAATAAATTGCAGCAAGTTGAGTTTAGGTAGTATTGGTGGTGGGATAAACTTTGACAAATTTTAACCTTCTGAAATGTTCTCCCTTCTCAAGCCACTAAAAAATTGAACTATTTTCATTTCTCCTTTCCTAAATTCATTCAGAGACACAACGATTGGAGTTTTATTCCTATAAGGAAAAAGAGCAGGGGTTTGGGGGCAAGGCAGTCAGATGCCCACTGAGCTCCAGACTCTCCCTGTTGTGGACTTGGGTAAGTTGCCTGACTTTATGTCTTTGTTTTCTTAGCTGAGGATCACAATGAGGTTTGTGAAAGTAATTAAACAGGGATGCCATTAGATCGAAGTGATTCTAATGCCTTGGCAAACTGGATCAGCAAATGGCCAGTCATAAATGGCCAAAGCTACATAAGCCAGAGTCAATTCCAGCAAATGCCTCACAGTTAAGAAATTGAAAAATAAGAACAACCAATCACAAACAGCCAACTAGGCTTTCCCAGTTAAGGCATCACTTAGCTATAGCGTATCAAATAACATCCTTGCTTTGCTTCTGCCTCTGCTATATAAAATTCTTTCCCCAAGCTCTTGATGGTGAAGTGCTCCTAATAGGAGTCAATATTTGCTCAAATAAACTCTTAAAACTTTTAATACAACTCAGTTTATCTGTTATATGTTTAAATGAGATTAGGAGTATAAAGTACCAAGCAGGTACTTGGCACAGAGTAGGCATTCAGGAAAAGACATTTGCCACCCCTGTATATTGGGAAATCATCATATGTAGTTGTGACATCTGATCCTCAGTCAACTAAAGCAATAAATGAATTGCAGGAGCGAAAACTAGACCTGGGGCTTGGAGATGACAAATAGGTTCTCCATCGCTTTGGCAACAGGCAAAGTGATGCAACAAAGCCGCTGGTCTTTCTTGGGTCGTACTCTCCTCTAAACCACAAAAAGGCCTGTTTTTTATTCTTTAGAAGGGGGCAGAAATGGACATATGTTCACCAACACTTCTGGATCAACAAAAAAACGAGGTTGGAGGTGGGGGTAGGAAACTGTGCTTCAGCGGAATACTATTCATTGTCCACAACTCACCCCTTCCTGGTTATCTGATTCTGATTCTGTGGGAGTTATTTGATAACTCTAAGTTGTGGATACCTGATAGCAATGCAAAATCATTCTTGTTCATAGACAGATGTGCAAATTCTAACCTGTTCTTTCATGGAGGTTCTATTGATTTTCCTCCCACACTATGGAAGCTAATTTTGCCTCCATTTGCACATTCATTTCAATATTTCTGATGTATACATGCAGTTGTTCTTTGGATTCTCCTCTGGACTGGTTGTAACATGGTAAGAGTTCCCTTATGAATGAGTTAAGTAAAATCTTGGACAAAGGTTCATTTTTATACCTGTAGGAGAGTGGAGATTTTCCCTTGTTTTGAAAACTATTTTTTAACAAATATTAATTAATTACCTACTATGTGCCAATGCTGTACTAAGCACTGTTATACATGCATGAATATGTTATTTTAGTTCCTGAACTGAAGACATTTTCTTCCAGAGTGAACGAGCTAAAGTAATTTATAAAATTTCTCTGTTTTAAGCAAAGATAAAGAGCTCAGCTCTACTCACTGATAATTTTTTTTTTACTTCCAGGTATCTTTATTTGAAACACACACGGAAGCTTTGCATATGACATTCTCCATTGCTTTTTGAGTAACAGTCAACTTGTGTTATAGAGCATTTATGTTGAACAACATTCTCTTTCATGTTTACTAACTACAAAATGGAAAGAAAACAAGCGTTTTTGTTACTTCCTCATGGCAGCATTTTCTATTTCAGATTTGCTTTATAAAAAAATGAATGATGTTAACTTTATCCTGCTATGTTTATCTTTAGCTATGTTGAACAGTTTTGCTTCTTTACCAACAAAAATGTATTTTCTAGTTGTTCAACAGTAAAGTAAAAAATTAACATTCATTACTAATGGTGAAGGCATCTTTTAGGAAATGGTGAAGTCAAAACAAATAGAATTCTAAGTCACTGCAAGTCTCAATATTTTTCTCTCTACTCTGACACTGAAGGTGGCCTTTGTCCCTTAAATTTACTCAGGAATTAACTGAATGATTTTTGTGATTAAGGAGAGTTGAGAGTACATTTGCCTAATTGAAATCTATTTTCCTGGGATTGAAAATAATGTCTGTCTGTCTCTCTGTCTCTCTATCTATGTATCTATGTATCTATGTATCTATGTATCTATCTATCTATCTATCCATCCATATATCTATCCATTTATTATATTCTATCACACTAAAAATATTTATCCTTATTGACCTCCTCTTATGCACCCCCTGCTAAATCTTGTTAACATTATCCAATGTCATCCTTAAAGTAGCTCTGAGAGTTAGTTATTATAATTCTTATTTTACCGGTAAGAAAACTAAAGTTACATAAGTTAATAAATCTCCATTGGTCACACAGTAAGTGCTAGTGTTGCAGTTTTTGCTTCAGGTTTTACTGACTCTAAATGCATGCTCTTAAGAGCTCTGTTACAATGTCTTCTAAACACAGCACACGTCTGACTTATGCAAGCTGAATATTAAACTATAAAACCTTCTTCATTGCTAAATGTCTTTTTAAACACAGTCTCAAAATACTTTGGGTTCATTTAAAAATTATATTCTACTGAAGACTTGAATGAACTTGATCTTCTCCCCTTTTTTCACTTTCTTCTAATATTCCTTATTTCCCTACACTGACTTCCTTCTATTTTTTTGGGTGGGATCTCAGCAAATTATCTTTAATAATATTTCAAGGTAATATATTCAATTTTATGAGTAAATGAAAATGTAAGCAGAATCAAATACATTAACTGATAGAGTAAGCTTTCAATAGATGGTAGTTTTTATTACTGGCAAATGATGTCTAATTAACTATATTTTCATATTTAAAATTACTCAACTGGTTATTTGAATGATATTATAGTTACTGTGTCTCTGCTCTATGAATTGAGGGAATAAGCACTGTGTTTGTAGGACACATAACATGGATATTACATTTGATTTCACTCCTTGGTTTTACAGCTAAGGGATCACAATACACAGGAGTTAAATGTACTTAACTTATATTCATATTTAAAGTGTGCACTGCACAATGCAAGGAAAATCAGTAAAATTCATGGTAATGATGTAAATTTTTAATTTTTTTTTACTTTGAATGTCATTAGTAGCAAATAAACTATGACAAGTCAAAAGAAAGGCCACCGAAGAAAGAGAAAAGCTTTATATTTTAGGTGCATATGGGTACTTTTATTCTGCTTTTTGAACAAAGAATATTAAATTTTCAGTGAGTCCTCACAAATTATGTAGTTTGCCCTGTATGCTCAGGCCCATCCTTTAACATCTAACAGATATCATTCAGAGTCTCTTCCAGCCTTCTCAGTCTGAACTGCTATTGCCAAACCTGTGCTCTTGGAATAGCTGAGTGGCACACTCCATACCACAACTATGTGACATGGCTCCTCTTGACTCAGACTGATCAGTGTGTCCACTGGCACAAAAAGTACTATCATCACTCATTATCCTTGCAACTGAAGAGCCTCTGTCCCAGAAATTGGCCATTGATAACAAGATTTTATTCAATCTTTGAGAGGAGCTACAGGACAAGGGCTTGGCAGGGAACTGCTGTTTCCTACCCCCTGGTGGACACAGTAAGGCTCTCTGTCACCAGCCCTCCTCTCCTCCTCTTATGCAGGAGTGCAGACAGTAATGCAAAGACACCTGTCACAAAGGTGATTCCGTGTCCTCTTAAGTTCAGCCAATTTACTTGGCAGCATCATCCATACCCCCTACTTGCCATTTGGCACAGGCCAGAATTTCCTGCCTGTGCCTCAGCCTTAGGTGAAGACATCAAAATTACTCTCTGCAAAGGTTGGCTCAATGCAGAAAGAAGAGATCTAAAGGCCACTCAAAAGAATCAAGGGGTGGTAGGCAGCCTCAAGCTAGTATTTCAATTACAGGCTGTGATGGAAACCTGGTCATCCAGGTGCTTCTCCTTTTTACAGGTTGGCTGTCCCTGTGATTCAAAACGGACTTTGTGACCCATCTCATGTACATCACTAGGGGCTACATAAAAACTCAGGAGAAGAGAGAGCCAACCTCACGTACCAGTTAACCTTTTGTCCACAGCTCCACCTGAATGTGCATGTCTCAACTCTTGCAGTCAAGTGGCCCAAGGAACTTCAAATAATTACAAACTCTTCAGATATTTTGGCTACTGACTGACTAGGGTAGTGGTTGCTGAAGGTTGGGGTGGCTGTGGCAATTTCCTTTTTATTTTTTTAAAGCATTGATTTTTTGTTGTTGTTGTTGTTGTTTGGGGGGGGAAGATGGGCCCTGAGCTAACATCTGTTGCCAATCTTCCTCTTTTTTTCCTTTTTTCTTCCCAAAGTCCCAGGAGATAGTTGTATGTCATAGATGTACATCCTTCTAGTTGCTCTATGTGGGATGCCACCTCAGCGTGGCTTGATAAGTAGTGCATAGGTCTGCACCCACAATCCAAGTAGGTAAACCCCAGGCCACTGAAGCAGAGCACGCAAACCTAACCACTACGCCACCAGGCCAGCCCTATTCTAAATCCTTTGCTGTCATTTCAGCAATCTTCACAGCATTTTCAGTAGGAGTAGACTCTATCTTAAGAAACTGCTTTCTTTGCTCATCCATAAGAAGCAACTCCTTGTCTTTTCTTACTTGTCTTCTTGTCTTACTCATCTTGATATCTTCAGCATTTAGTGGCACTCAATAAATATTAGGTCAATAGATGCTGGGTGTGCGCAAGGAGAGCTTTTGAAAGAAGCACATGACCAGACAACCAGGCTGATCCAGCCCAGGTCTAAGGTACTGAGTGGGAAGGGTATGGCATGGACAGGTTGAAGAGAGCTGAGCTGAGCATGCATTGATATTGGGCTGAGTAATCCTAGGAGTGGGGATCAAAGCTACAGAATATAGGAGGCTTTGTGTGGATTATCTTTTATTTGCTGAGGATGATTCACACCGAGCTAACATTTGTTGCCAACCTTCCTCTATTTTGTATGTGAGCCACCCCCACAGCATGGCCACTGATAGACAAGTGGTGTAGATCCATATCCAGGAATCAAACTCAGGCCACCGAAGTGATCCCTGCCCAACTTAATTACTAGGCTACTGGGGCTGGTCCTGGATTAACTTTTTAAAAGAGCTGAAAGAACTCAAGTTTAGAGTTGAAATGCTGGTCAACCTGTCAGTAAGATGTGAAGACCCCAGTCCCTGTGGACCACATTTCTGCCAAAGGGACACTGCTTTCGGGGCCTAACTAACTCAAAGGACATTTGTCAAGATTAAATGAAATCCATGTCTTAGAAAGATTAAAACTTTAGTAGAGTGGCATATAGTACCTTATCTTTGTTACTCTAAACAAAGCATTTTTTAAAGTCAAAGAAGAGCTATCAATATTTATGTCAGAATGACAGACATAAATCAGGACCCTCCTAGGGAAACCTGTTTGATCATTTACCTATCTATCTATCTCTATTTCTACATATAAATCTATCTATCATCAACTATATACATCTATATAACTATATCTCAATCATTTGCATCTATATATGCATATGCTTAAACTTATTATTTATTTATGCTCTTATTATAACAATTCTCTCAGCATATCTCACGTTCTCTGTTTCTCTTCATTTCTCTTTCTATCTATCTCTCCTTCTCTCATCCATTTTTTTATTAAGACCTCTCTTTGCTGAGACTTTTTCCTTTCTTTGAAGTTTTTCTCCCCATCTGTCTCTCTTCCTTCCCTGCTCTGCTTTCTTAATTGGTAACATGGAATTTAATTTCTTTTTGTTGTTGGTGAGGATGATTGTTGCTGAGCTAACATCTGCTGCCAATCTTCCTCTTTTTGCTTGAGGAAGATTGTCACTGAACTAACGCCTGTGCTAATCTTTTTCTATTTTGTATACGGGACACCACAACAGCATGGCTTGATGAGTGGTGTGTAGGTCCACACCTAGGATCTGAACTCACAAACCCCAGGCCACTGAAGTGGAGCAAGCAAACTTAACCACTACACCACCACACCGGCCCCTTGGAACTGAGAAATTTTTATTCTGTATTTGTCATGTTTCTTAAACAATGTTCTCTATTTCTTAAAAATCTGTATTTTATATTTAAGAATGCCAACAAAAGTGGTCCTTTCTTAAAAGGGAATCTGGGTAGTTGAGCAAGGAATGGATTACAACTTAATACATGTATGTGACTTTGGAAAAGCCACTTGAAGATTTTTTTTGTTTAGGAAGATTGGTCCTAAGCTAACATCTACTGCCAATCTTCTTGTTTTTGTTTTTTCTTCCCAAAGCCCCAGTACAAATTTGTATATCCTAGTTGTAGGTCCTTCTAGTTCTTCCATGTGGGATGCTGCCTCAGCATGTGTTGATGAGTGGTGAGTAGGTCCACGCTCAGGATCTGAACCAGGGAACCCTGGGCTGCCGAAGCAGAAAGCACAAACTTAACTGCTACGCCACTAGGTCAGCCCCATTTGTTGATTCTTAGTCTTTGTTATCTCATCTAGAAAATGGTGATAATTATTCTGGCTTCAAAACCAGATAAATGAGGTCATGTGACAGAAAGTATTGTAGGGTAGCCACTCTTAACCATAGCTATGTATTTGAGTCACTTGGAGAGCTTCTGAAACTTCCTATTTCCCGGGCCAACCTTATACCCAGGCATCAGAATTTTTTCTGTTACTCAGGCTATTCCAATATGCAGGCAAGGTTAAGAACCACTAGTTTTCAGACTATACAATGTTATACAAATATGACCTTTTGTAGAAAACAGGTTTCCCAGCCCTGTCATAAATAGATGGGAAAAGGAAGATAAAATTTGAACAAACTTTGAACTATCTTGATCTCTGAAAATGTCATAATGATAGAATTATTTTAGCTATTTGATTCTATTAGCTATTAGAATCCAACTTAGAACATATAAAGGCCAGTTCCTCCCATAGTTTTGTCTATAACTTGAAACTAATTTTACCCTTACAAAGAGAGTGAGACAGAGGAAGAGAAAGAGAAAGAGTAAGAGTAAGTAAAATAGTAAAAAATTAAATGCAAAGGTGCTAAATACTATCCACAGGTTAATTCTCAAATTGCCCTTTTAACGTGTAAGACTTATGAGTACTTATATATTTCAAACAGCAAACATGGACTTCCTGGAAACTCTGGTAAATAGAGTATCTCTTTGAAATGGACATTATTAAATAGGTAAGAAAAAAAACAGAATGTGTCTCATTATTCATAAAATTCATTAGAAATAAAGAAAGGACAAATATTTTCTGAAGTACCATTCTTGACCTCTTAAAACAATATATCTTTGGGCACTTTGGAAACTTATGTTTTCAAATAACAACAACAACAACAAAACAACCTTCCCACAGATTCATAAAAATGACACTGGTGACCTGGGTTTAAAAAACTTGTGATTTAGTAATAGATTCAGGTTTCTCTATTAAGTTGCCAAATTGCTATTAAATGTTTAACTGTTGGCATTAGGCAAACTGACACTGGATCTGGCCAAAACTATCAATGATGCTAATGAAGGTAGAGCTAACTGAAGTTCCTGGAATCTGTAACCTGTCAGCCTCAGTTTGAGCTTCTACTTATTGATCAACTAACCTATACATACATGAACCAAAATCCAACAAAGGGAAAAGTAAATCTAGTTCAATATGAGAAGTATAAATATGGTTTCATAAATTTTCACTCAAGACTTTTAAAAATTACATTCTTTTAGCAAAAAAGTATTTTTTTTAATCAAAACATCTAGGCCTCCTCAAAAAAACCAATTACATGAATTTATAACCATGTTATAAAATAGATGGTGTAACACAATATTGAAAAAAGATTGTCTTGATAGAAAAAGGAAGAGTAGAAATCTCCAGGGACAATCCCTTCACTGGAAAAACATAAAACTGGAAAAAATAATCAGAATCAAATACTTTGAAAGTCTGGAACCTGATCAGACACTTAAAAACAATCAGAAGAGTATTAAACGAAAGGAGAGGCTGGTGAACTTTGGTAAGATAAAACTGTGAACAAACTACTACGATTAGCCCATTTCTTATCTCCATCAATGTTGTAGGGATAGAGGTATGCATTCCTAGAGAGACTGGCTGGAGATACATTGGGCAATAAGGACTTATGCTCCACGTTGAAGTTATGTATTTCGGGTGGTCTAGTGATTTCCTGAAGTATTGGCACAGATGATTGCCTTTGTTTTGTACCTCTCAAGTTGCAACAACTTCCACCACAGTGTCTATTGAAAGATTTTTAAAAGCGACCTACAAGCTTTTCTTTGTTTCTTGACAGCGATACTTAATCCAAATCTCTGATCACAGGCTGACAGCAGAGGTAAGAGAACGGAATCTTCAGAAAACAAACACATTAAGAACTACAGACTTTGAAAAATACTGTGGAAAAGTAACAGTTCTAACGGATGACTGTAGTCTTCAGAAAAAATCTGTGAGGAGGAGAGATAATCAGATTTCCAGAATTACTATGTTATAATATTCAAGCAGTCCAAATATTGACCAAAAATTTCAAGGCATGCAAAGAAACAGAAAAATATAACTCATTCACAAGAAAAAAAATAAATCAAACTAAACCATCACTGAGGAAGCCCATATATTGGAATTACCACTCAAAGATGTTAAATCAATGGCTTTAAATATACTAAAGAGATTATATATATATACATGTGGATATATATATACATACATATATATGTATGTATATATAAAAGAACTAAAAGAAATCAGGTGGACAATGCATGAAAAAAAATAGGGAAAGTCAATAAACATCTAGAAATTATGAAAAGAGTCAAATAGAAACCTGGAGGTGAAAAATACAATAGTTAATTTAAAAAAATCACTAGATAGGTTCAATGACAGATTTAAGCAAACAAAAGAAAGTTTAGCAAACTTGAAGAAAAGCAATTCAAATTACCTGTTCTGAGAAGCAAAAAGCAAAATAAACAAAGAAAAATGGACAGAATCAGAGGGACCTATAGGATGCCATCAAACTTACCAACATATATATCATGGGGGTCCCAGAAGGAGAAGAGAGAGAGAAAAAGGAACAGAAAAAGGATTTGATGATACAATGACAAGAACTGCCCAAATTTCATGAAAGCCATGAATCTACACATCCAGGAAGTTCAATAAACTCCAAGGATAAATTCAGAGATTGATATCAAGACTCATTATAGTGAAATTGTCAAAAGACAAAGAAAAAGAGGAAATCTTGAAAGCAGCAAAAGAGAGGCAATTAGTTGTGTACAAGAGATCCTCAATAAGATGAACAGGTAATTTCTCATCAAAAATCAGAGTCCAGAAAGCAGAGGGAATGACATATTAATGTGATTGAAGAAAACAAAAACCTGTCAATCAAGAATTCTTTATCTGGCAACAATATCCCTCAAGAATGAAGAAGAAATTGAGATATTCTCATTTTAAAAAAATAAGAAGAAAAAAAAAGAAGACATTTGTTACTAGTAGATCTGCCTTCAAATAATGCTAAAGGGAATTCTCCAGGCTGAAATGAAAAGGCCTTCAATAGTAAATCAAAACCATATAAGAAAATAAAGAAAACTAATAAAGTTAACTGTATCAGTAAACATAATAGCCAGCAGTATTGCACTTTTGTGTATAACTTTTCGTTTCTCTTTGTATATTTTAAAATGCAAATGCATGAAATGACCATTACAAATCTATGTTAATGGCATTCAAGGTACAAAGATATAATCTGTGACAATTACAGTATACAAGGAAACAGATAAATATTTATAGGAGCAGACTCTATACTATTATAACTAAGTAGATATTAACACTATATTCTTGTAAGTTTAAAATTTTAATTGTAATCCCCAGATACCTGGTAAGAAAATAACTAAAAAAAATACATAAAAAAGAGAAGGGAATTAAAATCGTGCACACAAAAAATAAGCTAAATACAAAAAAAAAAAAAGGCAGTAATTGAGAAATTGAGAAGAAACTAACATATGAAGCATACAGGGAAAAATGATAAATGGCAGAAAATTCTTTCTTATAAGTAATTACTGTAAGTGTAAAATTATTTAACTCTCCAATTAAAAGTTAGAGATTGCCAGAATGGATAAAAAGCATAATCCATCTATATACACTGTCTAAAGGAAAGTCATTATAGATAAAAATACACAAAGAGATTGCAAGATAAAGGATGGAAAGAGATATTCCATGTAAATATTAATTAAAAGAGAGATGGAGAAGCTATATTATTGTCAGAAAAAATATATTTTAAGTATAAAACAAGATTAAAAGAAACAAGAACATTACATACCAAAAATTTCCATCAAACAAAAACTGTAACAAATATAAACATATATAGACCTAAAAAGAGAGCTCCAATATATAAGAGACAATCATTGACAATACTGAAGGGAGAAATAGACAAGTCTATAATAATAGTTGGGGATTTCAGTACCCCAGGTTTGATCAATAAGTAATTTGATGATTTAAACAAAACTGTAATCCACTGGACCTAATAGACAACTACAGAACACTTTACCCAACAGCAAGAGAATATGACTTCTCAAGTGAACATGGAACATTCTACAGAGAAGATTGTATGTTCACCCACAAAACAAGTCTTAATAAATTAAAAAAATATTGAAATCTTACAAAGCATCTTCTCTGATCAAAATGGAATAAAACCAGAATTAATTAACAGAAGGAAAACCAGAAAACTCACAAATATGTAAAAATTAAAATCCAAACTCTTAAACCATTAATGGGTCAAAGAAGAAATCAAAGGGAAAATTAAAGAACACCAAAATTAAAGAAAAGCAAAACACAGTATACTAAGACTTATCAGATGCAGTTAAAGCCTTGCTCAAAGTAAAACATATAGCTGTAAACACCTACATTCAGAAAAAAGAAGTCAAATCAATTCCCTAACTGTACACCCAGGAAACTAGGAAAAGAAGACCAAACTGAACACAAAGCTACTAAAAAGAAGGAAATAAAAAATATTTGAATAGATATAAATGAAATAAAGAATAGAAAAACAATAGACAAAACTAACAAAACCATAATCTTATTCTTTGAAAAGGTAAAAAAAAAATCAAAAATATTTACCTTGGTTGACTCAGAAAAAATGGAAGACAAAAATTATTAAAATCAATAAAAGCAGATATACTACTAAGAACTTTACAGAAATAAAAAAGATTATAAGGGAATAATAATAAAAACTGTAGGCCAAGTGGGATAATGTACATGAAATGAACTAATATCTAGAAATGTACAAATTATCTAAACTGACTCAAGAAGAAATAGAAACTCTGAATAGATTTATAACAAACAAAGAGATTGAATTAGTAATAAAGAGATTCCCAACAAAGAGAAGCCCCGGACTAGATGACTTCACTAGGGAATTTTACCAAATATTTTAGGAGGAATTAACACTAATCCTTCTCAAACTGTTCTAAAATAATTGAAAATGAGAGGATAGTTTTTATCTCATTTTATGAAACCAATATTACTCTGATAGCAAAGCCAAAGACAGTACAAGAAAAGAAAACTATAAACCAAATCCCTTATAAACATAAACGAAAAAATACACAGCAAAATCACAAACAGAATTCAGCAGTATATTGAAATAATAATTCATTACGTCAATGACATATTCCAAGGTTACAAGGATGGTTCAACATACAAAAATCAATCGATGCAATGCACCACATTAATAGAAGAAAGTAAAACAAACAAACAAACACAGAATTATCTTAATTGATTCAGAAGAAGCATTTGCAAAATCCAGTACCCTTTTTACGACAAAAACACTCAACAAACCATGAACAGAGGGAAATTTTCTCAACTTGATAGAGGGCATATATGAAAAACTCACTGCTAACGTCATACTCAATTGTGAGAGACTATAATCTTTTCCCCTAAGATTAGGAACAAGACAAGGGTGTCTACTTTCTCCACCAGTATTCAGGATACTCCTGGAAATTCTATCTAGAGTGATTAGGCCAAAAAAAAAAAAAAAAAAAAAAAGAATGACAAGCTCCAAATTGGAAAAAAAGTAAAACTATTTCTTTTACTATTACTATTACTATTTACTTTTACTATTACATTTCTTTTACTGTTACTTTTACTATTACATTTACAGATAACATGTTCTTGTATGAAAACTCTAAAAAACCGCAAAAAATTGTAAAAGCTAATAAATTCAGCAAAATAGGCTGACACGAGATCAACACACAATACCCTAGGAAGAAATACTTTAAAAAGGACTTTTTAAATTCTATTTTTAATAGCATCAAAATGAATAAAAACATAGTGATAAATTTAACCAAGAGTCATAAGACATGTGCACTGAAAAGTATAAATGATTGTTGAAAGAAATTTAAAACTATATAAATGGAAACATATCCCATGATTACAGACTGGAATACCTAACATGGTTACGAAGATACTACCACCTAAAGTAAAAGACAGATTCAGTGAAATCCTTATCAAAATCAGTGGCTTTTTTTTAATTTGTGGAAATGGAAATATTTATCCCCAAACCACACGGAGTTTCAAGGAAACCAAAATAGCTGAAACAATCTTGAAAAAGAACAAATGTGGAGGACTCATACTTCTCTATTTCAAAATTTACTACAAAAATATAGCAATCAAACCAGTGAGTTACAGTTGTAAGGATAGACATATAGTCCAATGGAGTAGAACTGAGAGCCCAGAATTAAACCCAGACATCTATGGTCAAACTGATTTCCAAAAAGTGACCAATACTATTTAAAGATGAAAAGAACATTTCTTCTACAAATGGTTCTAGGAAAACTAGATATTCACATGCAATAAAATGAAGTCGGACCCTTTCCTTACATCATATAAAAAACTAAACTCAACATGATTCAAAGACCTATATGTAAGAACTTCCAGGACATTGCATGGTAATGGTTTCTTAATATGGCCCTAAAAGTAAAGGTAATAGAAGAAAAAAGATAAATGGGCATATACCAAACTATAAAACTTTGTTGCATCAAAAGACAATATCAATAAAGTAAAAAGACAACCCACAGAATGGGAGAATATATTTGTAAATTATATATCTAATAATTTTTAAATATCCATAATATATTTAAAAAAAATCTTTTACATCTCAAAAACAAAAAGAGGAACAACTTAATTTAAAAATGGGTACAAGGGTTTGCATGAGGGCTTTCAGACGTCACCAGCAAGGAGAGATGTCAACATGGCAGCACAGGGGGATTCGGAACTCACCTCCTCCCACAGACATAGCAGATTTACAACTACTGTTGGAAAAATTATCCCTGTGACAGAACTGAAAACTGGATAAGGGGAACTCCTACAACAAACGACAATGCTAATTGAGGTTGAAGAGGCAGAAATTCCCTTGTGGAGAGAAAAAAATGCCACCCTCACAAGCTGCAATGCTTCATTGCTTCGCAGGAGCAATCCAAATGTATGCAGCCTTCCCTGGAGGAGTGGGGGCCCTGAGCTGAGAAGCACTCCTGCTATAGACATTTTTTGGACCCAGTACAACTGAGATGAGTGGAATAATATATAATATCTGACTTTGGTTGCTACTAATAACATTGCTGAATACCCCCAGAAAAGCAGCTTCACAAAGAAATCACAGCCGGCTCTTAAACGGTCCATGCACAAATTCACCCATTTCAGAAAGCAACATAAAACTACCGGAAAGAAAGGTGTACAGCCCCTTGGTGAAAAGAGACTCACCTGATAGGCTCTGGGTACATCTCAGTGAGAGGCAAGACCTCTCCAGGGACTGGGGCATTGGTGGTGGCCATTGTTGTGGCCTGGTGTGGGTGTGCTGACACAGACACTGGCAGACTTAGACGCCATTGCAGTTACCTCTGGGACCTGCTAGCCCAGGGTCTGCCCCACCCACTAGAGCACTGATTTAATCCAGCTCAGCCAAGGAAAGTAGCCCACCCTAGGGACAGGCCCCACCCAACCGCAAGCCCTTGGGCAACTTATGGGCCTGCTAAGTGAGCTGCCTGGATTCTTTGCAGCCTGGCAAGTGAGTCCACCTCTGTGGGACAGGGTGTATGCAAGGAGTAGGTGGAGAGTGCGGGGTGGTGGTGGTTTGTGTGGGGCTCCTGCCTTTGAGATACGGGGTCCACTTCAGGAGGTTGGAGTGTGCACATGGGGCAGGACTGTGTCGACTGTGTGTGGACCTGTGGGTGGCAGGGCTTGTCAGCTTCTTAAAAAGCCACATAGAGGATTGACCCCACCTTCCAAACCCTGAAACAATTGCCTCTCGCATGCCTAAGGCCAGCCCCATCCACCTGCAAACCTTAGAGAGCTGACAAGAGCCTTATAGGATGGACGTTTATAGCAATTGTAACTGCTGAGCCTAACAAGCAGCCACTGGGAACCTACTCACTTAATAGAAAAACTGCAGCAGGAATGTGATATGAGAACTTGCAGCCCTTGTGCTGGGGCTCCCCACACCTGATAAAGAGACTGAAGGGTCCACAACAACTACAGGAAGCTGAGCATTCCAACCAGCCAGCCAGGGGAACAGCTCAGCCTCCCTGGGCACGTACAGCAAGAGAAACCCTGCCACAACAGAAGGACACATGTAGCCCACACAGGGGTCACTCCAGGAATGTTTGGAACTGGTCACAAGATAGAAGCACACTCCTGGGTCTCATAAGGCATGATTTACATAAGGTCACCTCTCTAAGATCAGGAGACGTAGCTGACCTACCTAATACGTAGACACAAGCACAGAGAAAGAGGCAAAATGAGGAGGCAAAAGAATACATTCCAAGTAAGGAAAACAGGACAAAACCCCAGAAAAGGAACTAAATGAAACAGAAATGAGTGACCTACCCAACAGAGAGTTCAATCAGAGTATTAAGGATGCTCACCGATTTTAGGAGAAGAATGGGTGAACTCACCGAGAACGTCAACAAAAAAATGGAAGATATAAAAAAGAACCAATCAGAAATGAACAATACAAATACTGGAAATAAAAAATTCACTGGAAGGACTCAAAAGCAGAGTAGATGATACAGAACAGATCAGTAAGCAGGATGAAGGACTAGAAGAAATTACCCAAGCTGAACAGATAGAAGAAACGAGAATTAAAAAGAGCGAGGACTGTCTCAGAGACCTCTGGGACAACATCAAGCACACCAAAGAAAAATGAGAAACTTAATCCTAAAGGTTTAATCTAGGTCAGAGAAAAATATATTATAGAAAGAAGACCTTTCAGCTATTATTGGGAAATAGTTAAGATGGAATAAGAGAATAATAAAAATCAGAAGTAGACAAAACTCAGGATCAATTTTTAATGACTTCACATTGCTTCGACAAAGAGGCTTTTATGTTTTATTGTCCAGAAGCAATAACTTTTAAATAATTCTATTTAAATATTTTAAAATCAGTCATTTATATTTTAAGTTTACCCCAGAAATGATATGATATGTACACTCAGATTTAAATCCATATTTAGTCAATTTTTTAAAAGTATATTTTTATAATGATGTACAATATGATCCATTGGCATCATGTAGTTCATTAGCAGAATTTTTTTGTGTTTTATAGCTGTAGAATCAAAAACATATTTTCTATTAAAGGATTCTTTAATTTCAGGTTTCTTGAGTAAAATCTTGATTGTCTATGTTATCTTGATTGTCTATGAATATCTATGTTATAGGTGTCGTAGAAGGAGAAGAGTGGGACAAAGGGGCAGAGAGTCTATTTGAAGAAATAATAGCTGAAATCTTCTCTAACCTCAAGAAGGAAACAGACATCCAGGTATAGGAAGCATAGACAGCACTAAACAAGATAAATCCAAAGTGGCCCACACCAAGACACATTATAATTAAAATGTCAAGAATTAAAGATAAAGAGAGAATCCTAAAAGCCGCAAGAGAAAGTCAAGTTACATACAAAGGAAACCCCATAAGGCTATCAGCTGGCTGCTCAGCAGAAACCTTACAGGCTAGAAGAGAGTAGCACAATACATTTAAAGTGTTAAAGGAAAAAACCTACAGTCAAGAATACCCTACCCGGCAAGGTTATCATTCAGAATGAAAAGAGAGATAAAAAGTTTCTCAGACAGCAAAAATTAAAGGAGTTTGTCATCAAGAGACCAGTCCTACAAGAAATGCTAAAGGGACTTATTTAAGGGGGAAAGAGAAGACCATAAACAGGAAAAATTATCGATTTCCAGGATAAGACAGTAATGGATATAAACACAAAAAAGAAGTTAGATATGATATCAAAAACATAGAAGGTGGGAGGAGGAGAGTTGAAGCAAAGAGTTTGCAGACAGATGTCAAAGTAAAGAGAATATCAACTTAATATAGATTGCCTATACGTAGGTTACTGTATATGAACCCCATGGTAATCACAAACCAGAAACCTATAATAAATACACAAAAACTAAAAGAAAGCAACCCAAACATAATACTAAAGAAAGCCATAAAACTACAAGGGAAGAGAGCAATAGAAGATGAAACGGACAGAGAAGAACCACGAAAACACCGAGAAAAAAAGTTAAAAAATGGCAGTGGGTACATACTTATCAATAGCTACTTTAAACGTCAAAGGACTAAACCTCCAATTAAAAGGCATAGGGTGGCAAAGACACTCGAAAGCTAAAAGTGAAGGGATGGAAAAAGATACTCCTTGCAAATGACAACAAGAAAAAAACTGGGATAGCAATTCTCATATCAGACAAAATAGACTTTAAAACCAAACAGCAACAAGAGACAAAGAACGGCACTACATAATGATCAAGGGGACAATCCAACAAGAGGATATAACACTTGTAAATATCTATGCACCCAACATAGGAGGACCTAAATATATAACACAATTATTAACGAACGTAAAAGGAGAAATAGACATAGGGGACTTTAACACTCCACTTACACCAATGGATAGAACATCCAAACAGATCAATAAGGAAACATGGGCCTTAAATGACACACAAGAACAGGTGGACCTAGTAGATATATACAGAACATTCCATTGAGAAACTAAAGAGTACACATTCTTTTCAAATGCACATGGAACATTCTTCAAGATAGATCACATATTAGGCCACGAAACAAGTCTCAATAAATTTAAGAAGATTGAAATAATACCAAGCATCTTTTTTGACCACAACAGTATGAAACTACAAAACAATTATAGGGAGAAAATCAGAAAATCCACAAGTATGCAGAGATTAAACAAAATGTCACTGAACAATGATTGGGTCAACAAAGAAATCAAGGGAGAAATCAAAACATACATGGATACAAATGAAAGTGAAAATATGACATGCCAGAATTTATGGGATACAGCAAAAGCGGTTCTAAGAGGGAAGTTTATAGCAATGCAGGCCTATCTCAACAAAAAAGAAAAATATCAAATAATCTAACAGTGCACCTAAAAGAATTGGAAAAAGAAGAACAAACAAAGCCCCAAATCAGTAGAAGATGGGAAATAATAAAAATCACAGCAGAAATAAATGAAATAGAGAAAGAAAGGAAATAGAAAAATTAATAAAACCAAGAGATAGTGCTTTGAAAAGATAAACAAAATTGACAAACCTTTAGCTAGACTCACCAAGAAACAAAGAGAGAATGCTCAAATAAGTAAAATCAGAAATGAAAGCGGAGAAATTACAATAGACATTTCAGAAATACAAAAGATTATAAGAGAATAGGGTGAAAAGCTATATGCCAACAAATTGGCTAATCTAGAAGAAATGGATAAATTCTTAGAATCACACAACCTTCCAAAACTGAATCAAGAAATAGAGAATTTGAATAGACCAATCACCAGTAAGGAGATTGAAACAGTAACCAAAAACCTCCCCAAAAATAAAAGTCCAGGACCAGATGGCTTCCCTGGCAAATTCTACCAAACATTCAAAAAAGACTTAATACCTATCCTTCTCAAACTCTTTCAAAAAATTGATGGTGGGGGGTGGGAAGCTCCCTAAGTCATTCTACAAAGCCAACGTTACCCTATTCAAAACCAGACAAGGACAACACACAAAAAAGAAAAGCACAGGCCAATATCACTGATGAAGATTGATGCAAAAATCCCCAACAAAATGCTAGCAAATCGCATACAACAATACATTTAAAAGATTATACTTCATGAACAGGTGGGATTTATTACAGGGATGTAGGAATGGTTCAACATCTGCAAATGAATCAACACGATATACCACATCAATAAAATAAGGAATAAAAATCACATGATCATCTTAATAGATTCAGAGAAATTATTTCACAAGAGACAGCATCATTTACAATAAAAACTGAGCAAAATGGGTATAGAATGAAAATACTTCAACACAATGAAAGCCATATATGACAAACTCACAGCTAATATAATCCTCAGTGGTGAAAAACTGAAAGCTATCCCTCTAATAACAGGAACCAGACAAGGATGCCCTCTCTCACCACTCCTATTTAACATAGTATTGGAAAACCTAGCCAGAGCAATCAGGCAAGAAAAAGAAGTAAAAAGGATCCATATTGGAAAGGAAGAAGTGAAACTGTCACTATTTGCAGAGTACATGATTTTATATGTAGAAAACTCTAAAGAATCCACCAAAAAACTTTTAGAAGTAACAAATGAATACGATAAAGTTGCAGGATAGAAAACCAACATACAAAAATCAGTTGCATCTATACACTAACCATGAAGCAGCAGAAAGAGGAATTAAGAATACAATCCCTTTTACAACTGCTACAAAAAGAATAAGTAACTAGGAATAAACTTAATCAAAGAGGTGAAAGATCTGTACACTGCAAACTATAAAACATTGCTGCAAGAAACTGAAGAAGACACAAAGAAATGGAAAGATATTTTGTGCCCTTGGAGTGGAAGAATTAACATAGTTAAGACATCCATGCTTTTTCAAGCAATCTATAGATTTAATGCAATCCCTATCAAAGTTCCAACACCATTTTTCACAGAAATAGAACAAAGAATCCCAAAATTTATGTGGAACAACAAAATACCTCAAATAGCTAAAAGAATCCTGAGAAAAAAGAACCAAGCTGGAGGTATCACACTCCCTGATTTCAAAATATACTACAAAGCTATAGTAACGAAAACAGCATGGTATTGGTAGAAAAACAGACACACAGATCAATGGAATAGAATTGAGAGCCGAAATAAACCCACACATCTATGGACAGCTAATTTTCGACGAAGGAGCCAAGAACATACAACAGAGAAAGAGGAGTCTCTTCAACAAATGGTGTTGGGAAAACTGGACAGCCACATGCAAAAAAGTGATAGTAGACCACTATCTTATACTATACACAAAAATTGACTCAAAATCGATTAAAGACTTGAATGTAAGACCTGAAACCATGAAACTTCTAGAAGAAAACACAGGCAGTACACTCTTTGACATCGGTCTTAGCAACATATTTTCAAGCACCATGTCTGACCAGGCAAGAGAAACAATAGAAAAAATAAACAAATGGTACTACATCAAACTAAAAAGCTTGTGCACAGCAAAGGAAACCATCAACAAACGAAAAGACAACCTAACAATTGGGAGTAGATATTTGCAATCCATAAATCTGTTAAAGGGTTAATCTCCAAAATATTTAAAGAGCTCATACAGCCCAACAAAAAAAAATACTAACAACCCAATTGAAAAATGAGCAAAAGACCTGAACAGACATTTCTCCAAGGAAGATAGACAGACAGCCAACAGGCACATGAAAAGATGTTCATCATTAACTGTCAGGAAAACGCAAATCAAAACTAAAATAAGATATATCACCTTACGTTCATCAAAATGGCTATCATTAACAAGATAGGAAAAGAAAGTGTTTGGGAAGAGGTGTAGAGATGGGAACTCTCATACACTGCTGGAGGGAGTACAAACTGGTGCAGCCACTATGGAAAACAGTAAGGAGATTCCTCCAAAAATTAAGGCTAGAACTACCATACACTCCAACTATTCCACTGCTGGGTATTTCTCCAAAGAACATGAAAACACCAGTGAGTAAAGATACATGCACCCCTGTGTACACTGAAGCATTATTCACAATAGCCATGACTTGGAAGCAACCTAAGTGCCCATCAAGGGATGAATGGATAAAGAAGATGTGGTATATATACACAATGGAATACTACTCAGCAATAAGAAATGATGAAATCCAGCCATTTTTGACAACACGGATGGACATTGAGGGTATTATGCAACGTGAAATAAGTCAGAGGGAGAAGGTCAAATACCATATGATCTCACTCATAAGTAAAACACAAGAACAACAAAAAACAAACACATAGAGACAGAGATTGGATTGGTGGTTACCAGAGGGGAAGAGGGGAAGGAGGAGGGCAAAGGGATGATTCGGCACATGTGTGTGGTGATGGATTGTAATTTGTCTTTGGGTGGTGGACATGATGTAATCCATACAGAAATAGAAGTATAATGATGTACACCTGAAATTTATATAATGTGATAAACCAATGGTACTGCGATAAATAAAAAATCGTGAAATAAAATAAAAAGCATCATTAATAAAATAAATAAACTAAAAAATAAAAATAAAAATGGGTAGAAGACTTAAACATTTTTCACAAAGATACACAAATGGTCTAAAAGCTCATGAAAACACCCTCAACATCATTGCCGTTGAGGACAGTCAGATCAAAACCACAGTGAGATCCACTTCATATCTATGAGGATGGCTATAATGTAAAAATAAAACTAAACAAAATCCATAAAGTAGCACATGTTAGTGAAGATGTCAAGAAACTGGAACCTTCTAACATTGCCATTGGGAACGAAAAGTGGTGCAAGGACTATAGAAATAAGTTTGGTGGTGCCTTAACAAGTTACATACAGAATTATTATATGACCCAGTCATTCTACTCCTAGGCATATCCCCCAAATATTTGAAAACAAGGACTTAGATAATTCTATGAAAATGTTCACAGCAGTATTATTCACAACAGTCAAAAAGTGGAAAAAACTCAAAAGTGCATCAACTGATGAGTAGAGGAACAAAATGTGGTACATATACACAATAGACATTATTCAGACTTCAGAAGAAACGCAGTTCTGACACATGCTACAACATGGATGGACCCTGAAAATACTAGGCTAAGTGAAAGAAGCCAGTCACAAAAGAACAAATACTGTATGATTCTACTTTATGAAATATCTAGAATAGATAAAATCATACATACAGTAAATTAGAGGTTATTAGGTATTAAAAGAAAGGGTGAAATGGGGAGTCATTTATTCACTACAGAGTTTCTCTCTGAGGTGATGAAAAATTTTGGAAATAGTGGTGATGGTTGCACAGTATTGTGTGAGTTACTGCCATTGAATTGTGTACTTTAAAAATTATTAAAACTATAAATTTTATATTTTGTATATATTACCATAATAAAAAATATTGTTTTTCTAGCAGCATAAGAGGTTTGGGCGAGCTGTATGAAATTGATGATTGAAATCTAGGATTTAGGCAAAACTGTTGGCCTTTCTCCCAGTCTTTGAGCCTTCTGGGAGATTTTGCTCCCACTGCCATTTCCACTATAGTTTCTCTGTCAGCATGTCCTCAGGAAAGCCCTGAACAGCCAGAGGGCCACTGCCCATAAGATCGTTGGAGTGGGTCATATTCAAGAGCAACTTAAATCTTCTCAGGATGGACCCAAGAGACAAGCCCCTCAGCAATCAACTTACTCTGAAGAGGGGTTCTCTTCCTTCTGTAGAAATTCTAGAAAGGGGAACAATTTGAGCTGCAGAAACTGGGAAACTGCCTCCAACACTCATGTGACTTTTTCCCCTAGCAACTTTCCAACAATCCTAACTTGGAGGTGCTAAGATGTCCAAAGACCAAATCCCCTCAAACCAATCTTCACAGATATATTTACTTTTAGAAAAATGATCCCCCACCTCATGGTGACCCTATGTTTGATAATCATACACAGTCAATTTGGTTAGAACAAAGATTGTCTGTGATATAAATGATTTTATCCCTTCGTTTCCAACTTCTGCTTAATTGTATTAGGCTAGGGCCAGCCATGCTTCCCGATCTCAACTCTTTTTGCTAATTTCTTATAATTAAGGATATTTCACTTAGGTTGGAAAAGAAGTCAGAGTGGATCTTTGCCATTTTGAGAAATGCAATACAAGCTCTCTTCTCATACAACAGCAAAAAAAACACAAAAAACAGAGCACTACAAAAATCCCAAACCCTAGCCAATGTTATAAGAAATTTATGACACAACCTGTAACACAAATAATCCTTTTAGCTGATATTACAAAGCTTTATAAATGATACCCCTCCATGGCAAACTATAGTTACTAGCCTCAGACAATGAGTACAACTGGCCTCAGATTTAGTAATAAATACTTTTGATCTGGGCCAGGATTATGGTGCTATACCATCATTGTCACTGTAAAATGGTACCTGTCCAAAAACAAAATGTGTCATAAGATACAAAAGGCATAGGAGATCAAGCTGCTTGACTAATGGTGTCCAAATTCCTATTTGTCCCTAATTATGAACGTTAATTCTTTTGAGTCAAGGGTCAAAATAGACATGTCCAAAAAACCAAAGATTTTATTGTTTAAGCCATATGTTCAACCTACTTCATGAAGCATTCTTGGCCATCCTTGTTTGCCATCATCTCCCATCCACAGGGTGGCACCTGGTTGAAGCCCCAGGTTCCTGAGGGAGGCAGCCAGCCTGAAGACTTTGTCCTTTGCCTGGGAAAAAGGAAAAAAAAAAAGCAAAGCATCATCTGACCTGACACCTGAATATTTCTTCTCAAGCTCCAGAAGGGGCACAGGACTTGCTCCTCTCAACTGTGGACTGTCCCCTCAGCTGAATAAATGAACAATTAGAAAGTTTTTCTGTCAGGTATCATGTTAGGCATATTTCTTTATAGTATCTTGTTTACTTTTTCAGATGTCCTACGAAGTAAACATAATTATTCAGTTTTATGGATGAGGAAACATTGAATGGGTCAGAAAGAATAAGTAACTTTCCCATAGACACTCAAGCTAATTTTGAACAAAAGTTCTGCACACATTTTATTACACTTAGCATTCCTGAGACCAGACACAAAGATAAGTTGGGCACATAAGTAGATTTCATACCGCAATATAAATATACATATGCAAATATTGTTTTATGGACATTAAGCAAATAATCCCAAGCCTCAGTTTTCTGCACTCCTCTAACCAAAATATAAAATCTCCACTCACATTAACTACACTACAGTCAAGGTGAGTCATAAAACCTTAGGAAAATCCTCAATTTAATCCGCATATTAGCTTTTACAATTTATAGTACACACTTTTAATTTTAATCATCAGTAAAATGAAAGAGTAGGTTAAGGACAATTTTCTAGAAGTGTGCCTTTCCAAGAGCAAAAGGAAAGGAGAACTGACTTCATGCGACAAGCAGTTGTGATGGGCAGCATTGTACAGTCACAACCCCTAATCAGAGGCCTGAGCCCAAATTCAGGAGCATCACTGAGTCCTTGCTTCTCCTCTTCTGCCCAGGAAATGCAGAAATTCCACTGTTCTCCCATGAATGCTGAGGACTCCTTCAGAGCTTAATCATGGAAAGAACATAGGTAATATGTTTTAGGATTGACCAACATCCCTCATCATTTGGTCTTTTGCTCTAGGTGAAGTTACTCAACCTGGACAGCCTGTAAGATCCTCTGGGTGGTTCCAAATTGCAGAATGGTACCAAAGTGTGTGGGAAAAGCATTGATGACATTTCTAGGACCTCACAATCAGTGTCTCAGTAATGTACCTGGGAGCTCTTTATAACTATAAAGAAGTGCCCCCTCTGGTCATATGAATGTAGAAAGGTGCCCTTCTTCCAGGTTGAGGGAGAAACTATATAAATTTTGGATAAAACAATTATGTGTTTTAGTGTTAGTACGTTCTATGTCATATTTGAGCCCTACTTAGAGTAAAAAAAAAAGAAAAATTCCTGTTTAGCTGAAATTCAAATTTCATTGGGTGTCTTGTATTTTATCTGGCAACTCTTCTCCAGCCCCCTTAATAAATAAACAACCAGATAGTCTGAGAGTTATCAAAGAGAAAAGATTCTCCATGGAGGTGAAATTTCAGGGCCCCAACTCTTCAATATTTGTCTTCACCTTGGAACCAACACTATTCTACTGAGTCCAAATGAAAGGAAGCTTACCAGATTTGGTTGATTAGACTCAAACAAATTACAGTCATCCAATTGTGTGTACTGTGGCAACACAGGATTACATGCACCATAAACCAGGGCTTTCTATTTTCTCAAATTGAACTGATAAGAATGGTGGTGGTTGTTAAATACAGATAGTACTAGGCACTAGAAATTATGATTCTGCAGATTAGGAATCAGTGAGTGAGCGACTGTATGCAAGTGTGTGTGTGTGTGTGTGTGTGTGTGTGTGTTTGTAAGTTTAAACAGACAGTTCAGCTAATTCTAATCTTTGAGTTGACGAATTTAGAAAACAAAATAAAGACCCAATAAATGTGAATTTTAAATAAATAATGAAAAATAAATAATTTTTTCCACATCTCCCATTCAATATTTGGGACACGCTTATATTCACAAATTAACTATAAGTTGTTCATCTGAAATACAAATTTAAGTGGGCATCTTATATTTTACCTGGCAATGCTAGGAGTTTGGAAAATACTAGTCCTTGCTACTCAAAGGTTCAGCTGCAGTCCAGCAGCATGGGTATCTCCCGGGTGTTTGTTAGAAATGTGAAATCTGTATTTTATCAATATTTCCAGGTGATTCATATACCCTTTAAAGTATAGTAAGCACCGCCGAAATCAATGCTTTCCAGTGGGTGTGGTAGTCAAGCATACCACACACACAGCTGGGATTACTAGCCACTGGTAAAAATTTCCTGATATTTTCTCCTCCTTTGAGAATGGCTGAAGTCGTCAACTTCTCAATAGTAAGGTGTAACTGGCTTGCTTGAGCCTCTTCTTGCTCTGCTCTTGCCAGACTGGAAAAAATAGATGACTGAGCCTTTCACCCTTTCTGTTTTGAGAATCAGTAAAGCCATTTATACTTGCATAAACACCCAAAGTCCTATATTCTCTTGAGGAGTAGATAGAGATTTATTTAGCAGAGCCTTTATAGCACATACTATACTGTGTGCCAGGCAGCATACTAAGTGCTTTACAAAATGCACTTACTATTCTCCCAAAGATATATGAGTTGTACAAAGGAGTAGCTGGGACTGTTCAAAGTCAGGGTAATAAATGGAAGAGTGTGGATTAAAGAGAGTCTGGTTCTAACCCAGGGTACATGCCCTTGATTGCCACACCCTGTTATTTCTATGTAGTCAGCCAGAAAAAGAAGTAGAATTACTTTGAGCAGTGGTTGGCCATCTTGGGGTATAAAATATTGATGTCTGGGCTTTATCCCCAGATATTCTCACTCAAATGGCTTGGCCTTGGTCCCAGACATTTGTGGTTTACAAATGCCCCTGCATGATTCCAATGTGTGGCAAGGCTTCATATTGGAAACCACTGATTTGGTTATCAAAAAAAGGGAGATAGTAGGGGAGAAGGAATTCAAGGTCAGATTCCAAAGTCCCATCCTGAGTTAGATTCAAATTCTGTGACTTGTCAGGCAGCTACCTAAGATAAGAAGGTTAGTTAAATGCTTCACATCTTATTTTTGTCATGTGTAAAACAGAATAACTGTATCTCAGTGGTTCTCTACTAGGGTTGATTTGGCAATGCTAGAGAAATTTTTTGGTTGTGACTACTTTGGTGGGGATGGTACTGACATTTAGCAGATAGAAGCCAGGGATGCTATTAAACATCCTAGAGTGCACAGGACAGTTCCCACCATAGACAATTACCCGGTGTCATAGATAAATGAAGCCAGACATTAGTTAGAGTGGTGAAATAGATTTTATTCACAACTGCTGACAATAAGGAAAAAAGCTGAGCTCCATTCTAATTTGTGTATGGGTCACTGACATTTTAAAGGGAGAACAAGGGAGGGGGAGCCATCAGGGGGGCTGAACTGAAAAATTACAGAGTTGGTCAGCGTAAATCTGATTAGGCCAGCTGTGTCTGCTAGCTGGCAACTACCAAAATTAGGATTCTATCCTCCCACAGAGACTGTAAGACAGAGGACCTATCCTTCATGATGATTTCCTGTCAAAAGAATGGCTTTCAGATTCTTAGGAAAGACATCCTGGGTTGTAGGAGATACAGATACATCTCAAGAGGACAGAGGAAGGATTCATAATTGTATGTATTTTTTCACTAAATTTGCTAGAGGGAAGAGAGGTGTTGGTTGGAATGAAGAGTAAATTCTCCTGGCAGCCTTGAGCTTTCTCTGGGATCATTCTAAAGACACTGCCTTGTGCTCCTAGAAGCCATGCTAGAGTCTGATTGTCTCTTAGCGCAGGGGTCTGAGTGGATTCATTACTTGCCAAGAGTTTTGCATTTCTCACCAGATGCTAATGTCAACAGTGCTGACATTGAACAATTCTGCTTACCTCATAGAGCTATTGTGAAAAATAAGCAAGATTATAACTGTACAATTCTTAGCACAGTAGCTGACATAATAGTAGGTCTCAGCAAATATCAGTTAGAGGAAAAAAAGAAACATTCTAAATGCTCTACTTAAAGCCAAATTATAAGTAGGACATCATGACATAAATAAAATGAGTTCAAATGTCAAGTTGCCACTTAATAGCTGTATGAATTTGGGAAAATTATTTGCCTTTGGGGATTTTAGTTTTGTTATCTGTAAAAGGGATATAAGCACATCCAGCATACACTGATGTTATACAGATTTACGAGATACCTAAAACCCTAAAATGCAGTGTGTGGCTCACTTAGAATAGTTGCTTCGAGTGGTTGTTGTGAGACTAAGTGGCAGCTGTAATAGTAATACCTATAACATTTGACCTAATACGTTAAACAGCATTTCTATGTACATAATTTCCTTTGATACTCACAGACCTGCTTCAGCATGCAACAGAGAATCTGCTAAAGTATTATTCCATCTATTTAAAAGATGATGAGGGTCACAGAAAATCTATAATTTACAGAGTGTCTCTTCTTTACTGGACAGAAATATGCACGTTTTGTATGGGGGGGGCTGGGAGCCAGGGGTTAGGGAGGTAAAGTAACCCAATGTAATATTTGTTTTTGTACATTGTTGTATGTATGTACATACGTTGTATCATTTACTAGGGATGGAAATGTGGAGAGGCATTAGATACCTGCAAGTCACTCTATGCAAATCTCCTGCTAGGGTTATACAACTAGTTAGAAGGGTGTCCAGGACCGAACCCTGAGGCTTCCCACTCCAAATTCCATCTTACCAATTCTGTACCATAATTAAGTGCGACTTCAACTTATGGGCTTCTATACATACCTTGTAACATTTAGGACGAGTAGCCAGAATTAAACTGCATCCTTTGAACTTGGTATTGAGAAATTAACTATCATGTCTGTTTCAGATATGGGAAACTCAAAGGAACATCTTTTTAATTATTTATCCCTGCCACAGAATGACATTACACAAATCGAACAAAATGAAACATAACACAGAATTTGATCCTCCTTATCTCTTTGGACTCACAAAGACTATTTTCAGAATAATCCAAGGTTTTATAGTGTTACACAGAGGGTATTACAACATGTGAGGCATTTTCTCATCTATTTTGCTGTAAGTAGTGGTTGGATTACAGTATCTAAAAACCTACAGAAATCCTAACTTCAAAAAGAATTTAGGATTTGCAAGCAGATAATATTCAAGTTATCTTCTAAGTTGAAAAACAATGGGGGTTAAGGCAAAGGAGGAAAAGAGAGAGTGAGAAAAATGAACGAAAGATGGTTTTAGATGAATTTTAAAAGCACAAAATTTTGGTGGCAGCTGCCACGTTATTTTTGTGCCCAGCTTGGTATAATCCATTGGCGTTGAGGGGGTTCTTAGCATGATCCTCAGGGAAGCATCTTCTGCAGTTTCCTGTCCCCATGAATCAGTGAGGAACTGACTGACCAAACCTTTCTTCCAGCTAATCATGCTGTCAATACATAGACACATCATGGCGTAAGTACATTCCCTTGTATCTCAGAACATAGTTCTTTTCATTCAATCAGACTTACAGAGGGTAGCCTGATGGTTACCAGTGGCTGAGGAGTGGTGTAAATAGGGAGATTTGGTCATAGAGTTCAAACTTTCAGTAATAGTATTAATTAATTGTGGGATGTAATGTAAAACATGATGACTATAGATAATAATACTATACTGTATACTTGAAATTGCTGAGATACTAGATTTTAAGTGTTCTCACCAAAGACACACACAAAAGGTTACTATGCGAGGTAATGGAAACATTAATTAGTGTAACTGGTAATCATTTTACACTGTATACGTATATGAAAACATTGTTGTACACTGTAAATATATGTAATTTTTATTTGTCAATTATATCACTAAAAGCTGGAAAAAATAGAATAAATCAGGCTTCAGGATATTAGTCACAGTATCTCAGTCTCACACAAGAGGTAACAGCTTTCCATTCTGTCACCTCTTATAGCATATTTTAGTGTGGGTGCATATGAAGAAAACTACTTTGATAGGGTAAAAATAATAGCAAAGCCATGTAGATAGAAGTAAGAATCATCCTACTAACTATTTTCACTATGTCACTTCTGTTATGACAAGGAGGACAGGAAAATACAATAAAGGAGAAAAAACAGAAAGTTAAAGCCAACCTTCATGAAATCAGAAACTCAAAAACATATTCATTACAAAATCATTTTAGTCAAGCAAAAATGTTTTAGTATCAAGAATTTTACTATGTAAAAGACAGTTGAATGTATATTTTAAAAATCAAAATGAAACATTTTTTCTGTTTATTTTCATCTGCTTCATTACATGATTTATCAACCTGCAGAGTAAAACTAATTGTATGATTATAATCCATGAATTTCAATAGAAGTCTCTCAATAGCCTCTTGCATTACTTATGTTTTATAATAGACATCTAAGAGAATTATTAGAATTAAACCCAGCAAACTTGTTCTTCCAAAGGTTTGCACATACAAACTTAAGCCTCCAAAAATTTAGTCTTGCTCTGTAAACAATCTTTGACAGACTCGAGACATCCTAAGTGTATGAAGTCACAGACCTAGAGGCCTCAAACATTGCATGCCGCGGTGGCCCTTAAAGTCACAAGCCGCCCTGCTTTGAATTAGACTTTTGACTTACAAAATGCATTCATATCTATTAGCTCACTGAATTCTCTACCTCTGTGTATCTAGAAAGACAATTATCATTAGCCCTGTATTGTACAGGAAAAAACAGACGCAGATTGGTCAGGTTGGTTAAAGATGTCCACAGAGGCATTACAGAGGTAAATATGGGAACAGTCAGGCAACCAATGAGTCATTTCGCTAGAATGCTGCTGTATGTGCTCATGAGTTTGTAGTTGTATCACCAGGTAAGCACACAATACCAAGTGGATATGCTTAGTGGGCATACCCTGTGAGAGCAAGGACTGTGTCTTCTTCATCTTTCTATCTTTATTACTCAGACAAGTGTCCAGCATGTAATAGAAGTTCAATGTGAATTGCATTCATAGAAGAATCTAATGTACATAATGGTACAGAATCTTAGGCATTAAAATTGTAGCTCCTTGCTGTCAGGCAGGTAAGAGTATGTGTTGGTGGTGGCAGGGTAACATTTATTTAATAACTGCTGCTAGGCCGCCACTATTCTAGGCACTATCACAGGTTATTCCTTTTTAAATCTCACAACAGCTTAAGAGGGACTGGTTGCTGCTATGATGGCTCATCTAACAATGGATACCGTTCAGCACTTTAACCAAAGTTGTAGATGAAGACTGATTGCTATAGGATATATAATTAAATGAACAAAACTGGCTGCAAAAAGAGGATACACAATATGATTTACTTTGAACAAAAATTCTGTTTACATAGGCATGCAGAAACAGTCTGGAAGGATAGAGCTGCAGTGGCTGTCCCTGCATTGTGAGACTGAGGTGTTTGTTTTTATTGTCTGATTTTGTTTTCTTTATTTCCCATAATGAATATGTATTACTTTTGTAATTAAACTTCTATTTTAAACAAAAGAAACTGGAAAAGGTTTATGATTCCGTGTGAAATTTTAATGGGTTTACTGAAGAAGCTGTAGAAAGGCAGTATTCAAAGTGAAAACACACAATGATGTTCTAGCTCTAGGGAAACATGCATTATAATAGATTGCTCAGAGTGCATTTTGATAATCTCCTATGGATGGCATTTTAGCATTCTCTACCTAAAAGCCTAAACTTTTTTTCTTTTCTTTTTACAATTTTAGCTTTAATTAAGTATAATTGATAAAATTGTAAAATATTTAAAGTGCACATCCTGGTCATTTGACACACACATATAATGTGAAAAGATTTCTCCCATTTAGTTCATTAACATATCCATCACATGGCATATTTGTCAGGGGTTTTTTGGGGGTGGGTGGCTGGGGTGGGTGAGAACATTAAATTCTACTCCCTTAGAACATTTCAATTAAACAATACAGAGTTATCAATATCTAGTATTTGATAAGTTTTTCTTTAATCTAAGTGTCCAAGTGAAAAAAACAACAAAACAGCTTATAGATAGGGAGAATAGATTATTGATTACCAGAGGTGAGGGTTGGGTGAAATGGGTGAAGGGAGTCAAAAGGTGCAAACTTCCAGTTATAGACTAACTAAATCATAGGGCTATAACGTAGAACCTGTGACTATAGTTAATAATATTGTATTGCATATTTGAAAGTTGCTAAGAGAGTAGACCTTAAAAGTTATTTACCACAAAAAAAGTTCTGTAACTACATCTGATGATGAATGTTATCTCTACTTATTGTGGTGATCATTTCACAATACATACAAATAACAAATAATTGTCTTATATACCTGTACCTAATATAATGTTGTATGTCAATTATACCTCAATAAAAAAAAGTAAGTGTCCATCAGTGTGGGCTGGATTAAACTATGATATGATCACACAATGGAATGTTATGCAACTGTAAATAAAGAATGACGCATAGAATTCTTTGTGTACTGATTTGGAAAGATCTTGAAGATACATTTAATGAAAAAAAATATGTATAAACCTGTATAGCCTGCTACTATTTGTGTAATATCAAGAGAGAAATAAGGCGAAACCATGGAGTCAGATTCAGATAGATTTATGTTTGAACCTTGCCCCCATTTCTTAGCAGTTGTAAGAACTTGGGCAGGTTACTTATCTTTGCCAAAAAAGCAGCATTTTCAACTCTTTAAAGGTAACAAAAAGTCTTGTATTTTTGATGTTATCTTCTGCAGGAGTTGGTAAATACTATTATTTTAAAAGTCATTATTGATTCAACAAAAAATAAGCTAATATACCTACTTACAAGTTTTACAAGGTAGGCCTAATGTGGGAAAATGAATATTTGACTTACTGGGACTCTTCTTAAATCAGGTATGAATGTGGGACCTCTTTCCTTTGAAGGGAGTGGCTAAGGAAAGGGGCAGGGGGCATAGCTGGGAGTGGAGGGAAGTAGAAGAGCTTACTACAGCAGGACTGGCAGGCTCCCTAAAGCAGCTAAATAAATTCCCTACATACCACACCACTGAAAACCTCCCAAAGAAGCTAGTATACATGAATGTCTGTTCCAGGGACACACCCTTTCTTCTGTTTCCTCTTCCAGACAGTAAGGAGCAAGCAAGAAGGACTGCCCCCAAAATAAATTGAGTATTACTCCCTGAGTTCACCATCTAGCTCCACAACAGTATTTCAAGACCCCTAGTCACGTGTTCTGTGCATCTCAAGGCACTTCTTGTAGAAAAAACAATCTTAGCTTATACCTATGACAAGCAAGTGAGCAAATGATTAATTCCTAAGTTTGTACCGTGAAAACGCACATATCAAAACATATGTTTACACTTAGGCTTTTTTTAACTTAAAAATAACCTTAACCAGCAAAAATTATTTCCATCTCAAGCAAATGGTTACTTGACTGTCCAATCCATTATTATTTTCAGGCTCTTGGTCTATATTAGTTCCACTATTGTGATAAATATTTCAAATGCAAACACCTAAGTCATTAAGATCATTTGCTTTATTTACAGAGGGGATGCCATTCATCAATTATGACACACAAGACTATCTGATACAGGCCAATCTCATTTGAGTAAGAAGAAGGCACAAACTGAAACCAGTTTTCTCTAGAGCTCAGATAAGTGAGTTGAAAAGAAAGGGGCACTGTATACAAGAGGAGGGGCACTGCATAAAAGAAGGAACACTGTATACAGGAAGGAACACTTGATACAGGAAGGGACACTGCATACAAGAAGGAGCATTGCACATAGTACAGTTCCTCAGTAGGTTACAACATCCATAATTACAATTTATATTACGTGTGTATTTCTGCCAGTGATATCCATTATCTTACAACTAAATAATCTCCTCTGAGAGTTCGAAGAGTCAAAAATGTAAATCTCTGTTGGAAGTTTTGCTTTAAATTTTCCCTTTTTAATTTTTTCTTTTTTTTAGTTTTAATGTAATCTGCTTTAAATTTCTATTCTGGAACCTCTCTCATTACTCCTGGAAGATTCGACATTCTAACTCTCTAAAGTTTTTGTTCCGTTTTTCTTCTTATCCACCACCTGCCTTCCTCTAATACTAGGATTTAGGCCATGTGTCTATGAAGTTGTCTTTTTTTATATAATTGCTTTAATTTCTGACCCCTTGCTCCATTTCTTTTCAATCTGCCACACTAGGAAATTTCTCTTTGGCAGGTTCTTCCTGTTATCTCTAACAGTTTTTCTCTATCCTCCCCCAACACACATACACATTTCCTCTGTTTCTTGGGGCTTCTCCTTCCCTGCAAGCACCTGACCTTGGAATTCTTCCACCGTCAGAACCAACAGCTTGCCCTGCTGGACACCTCTTTCTTCCTGTGAGCAGGAAATGCCCACCAAGTGACACACCATGCATATCATTTTGTTTTAAACCAGAAAGACATGTCCCCAACAGGCATGACAGGGTTGCAGCATATTCGTTCTGGGCCAAGTGTTGCCATGGGGAAGCCCAGAACCTGGGGACACTTTCCTGTCCCACTTGTCTCTACCTTGCCACAGGCTGTTGAGTGCTTCAATCTTTCAGGGGTTCCCTAGGGCAGGAACTCTAAAAGTATTTTAGCATTCTACTGGGAATGCAAACGTGTAGTTCTTTACATTTCTGTTTGGAGATAGGAAAAACAAAACTAAGCAAACACTATAAGTCCCCAGGATCCTTTTGGCCCTTTTGATTTATAAACAAATGCTGCCTTATGCACACACATTGCTGATATAAAGAAGTTCATGTAAAGAAGTTTATACATTGTGCTGTGATAAGAGATGAGCATTATTTACAATGCAGTAAAAAGGGAAATGTGTAAATATGTAAAGTTTTCATATAATTTTTAAGAAAGAATAAGAAAAAAGAAATCTTGCTTCCCTACTGTTCTAATTGTCTTGTCGTCCAGGCTCCCCTGGAATTATTTCAGGCAATACTCCCTGAAAGATGTAATAGCTCAATAATTAGATACAGGCAGCTTACCTGGAAGAAAGAACTGCATAAAACGAAGTCTCTTTAAACACGTGTCCTCTGCCAGCATGCTAAGTCTGTGTGTTTATGACACTGCCAAAGGGAACCTGAGCCCAATACTTTACTGAACTTTGTAACTAACTGTATGAAACTAATCCTTACACACAACTAGTATTATTTTCTAGTTTGCAAATGGGGACTCTGAGACATGACTGAAAGTACACTCAAACCTAAGAAATATAAGCCATGTTTTTGAGGTCTACATTTTCAAGCAGCATAACCACCATTTCCTATTAGCCCTTGCTGATGTGTGGAAACACATTTAAGGGGTAAGTTTAATGAGGTGTTTCCCTATTAAGAATTTGCTTCTAACAGCTTATAAATTTTATGGTTCCAGCCACAGATTGCATCCATTACCAAGGGTTGAAATATATTATTGTTCTTCTGGTGTGCATGTTGTGAGTGTGCCAGACGCTTAGATTTCAGGCCACTTTTGTTATCATATGTGGCAAATTCTACATATTGGGAGTTGGGTTGGATTCAACTGGCACGGAATTCTAGAGTTCAGGCAGCTATCTTCCTAGTTATTTTGTTTTAAACTTAAAATACTTTACAAACTCTTTTTTCTCTATTACCACAAAAGCAATATCAAAACCCTTTGTGGATAATTAATCAAATAATCATAATGTTTAAGTACGTATGCACATACATTATAATATTATACTTGTCTGTAACAAGCATTCAATAAATATTTCTTAACAGATGGTGGCAATACAAATTCATTTATTGCTAGTTATGAGTTATGCTTCTTAACTGTTGGACACCACTGTGTCCAACACATGGTTCCTAATCTCAAAGAGCTTTCAATATTCAGAATTTGCCTTTGTGTTCAACACAGCAGCTGGAAAGAACCCGGCTGAAAAGTCTGCTGTCTGCCCAGCAGTTCTTCTCACACTCCCAGCATGGAAAGGGATCAAATAATTTAGGGCTCAAATTGCAGCGTCTTAAATTCTATGAAGGAAGACCCCAAGATAAGCCTCTGCATGGCTTTGCTCCACGCCTAGAGTTCTCAGGCCCTATGCTGACTCACAACAGATATTTGAATTGCCACAAAACTTTTAAGAGCACTTCCAAGTGATAATCATTAGGGTTGGGAGAAAAAGGGGATAACTGCCTTAAGAATTTTGAATTGTACAAACTTAGCTTTCACAGTAGTTTCCAGGTTCTCTTTTGCACTTTTGAATGTGGCTAAAACTGGACTTATGACAAACCTAGCTTCTCACCGTAAGTCATGGCACACCGATTTAACTAGACTCACTGACTGCCAGGAGCCATCATGGGGAACACAACATTTGTGTGCAATATTTCTTGACAGCTTACCAATGGCCAGTGAAAAATATTTTTTAATATTAAAGAATACAATCTAGGGGTCTTGATTTTTCATTGTATAATTTCTTGTCTCTTCTTTGAAGCTCAAATTACACCCAGTATAATACTAAGTGATGTGCAATTCTTTGGGTAAAGGGTTGGATAATTTGTGCATAAGGGGTCTCCAATAGATTGAGTTATTGTTCCCAAGTTTTAACTCCCCAATAGTTGTATTATATATCCATTTTTTGTCATGGCCACACGGTGGATAGAGTAAACTTTCCACCCACTTCATCTGGTCACCTGACTTGCTTAGCCAATGAAATATCTGTAGACAACATATGCGAGACTTGAATGGTTGGATTTTCCCATTTGATTTCCTGTTTCCATTATATAATACTATGCCTTGGATTGCTGCTGCCTCAAGGAGGAGGAGAGAAAGAAGAAGTGATCTGGATGTAATCCACAGCTTGGATCCAAGCTCACTTGAATCCAGCCTAGATAAGGCAATTGTGGATGCATAGCCAGCTACTCTGCAGATGTGTCAATGAGAAATGTTTATCGTTGTTGTAAAACTGAAATTTCAAGGTTGTTTGTTACGTAGTATTATTGCAACAACAGCTGACTAATACAGAGTCTCCAATATTAACAACAATTCAGATTGCCAACATGATATGTTGTAGTATATATTAACTTTATCATTTTTTTATCTAGATATATCTTTATCTGAGTAATATCTCAGACAATAGAATTTTACAGAAGGCTTGCCTTGATTTCCTCCTTGTGGTCATTGTTCTTGAGGAATTTTACCTTTGAGGCAACTACATTATTGGTTTGGTGGGGAGGGTGTTCTTTGCAGGAAGTTAGATGTCCCATGTAAAGGATATGTGTCTGTAGGGGGCCATGGATGTTAACCTTGCAAAATTTTGGTGTGCAGACAAATAGGGCATCATTTATACCCACGTGGTGGTGAGGTGATGTTATGTACTATCTGGGCTTGAATCTTGGTTCTAACGTTTACTGTGTGAATTTACCGTGTGCCCTGTGCAAGTTACCTCACTCTCCACTTAAAGTGGAGACAATAATAGGGTAATAATAATAGCTACCTCCTTGACCTGTTAGGAGGATGCAATGAGTAAACACATGAAAACAGTTAATAATAGACCCTGACATATAGACATATACATGGTAATATATATACACAATATGAATGCTAATTATTAGTATTATTGCAATGAAGAGGGCAACTTACCCAAGGAACACCCCCCAAAATTGCTTGCATATCAAAGGCAGCCAAGTGTTCTGAAAGTAGAACCAAATTTAGGATCCTAAGTTTCTGTAAATGGTCCTGATTATATGACATGGACCAGTTGTGGCACTTAGTGATGTGACTTTCCCATTCCACAGATAAAGCAATAACTGCTTCTTCTGAACTCATAGCAATGTTTTATTTAAGGACTGGGCTACTAGCATTTGGGAAATAAATGCATTAAATAATAAGAGGTTATAAAGTGACATGAAGAACAGATAAAAGCAGGTCTCCAAAGATAGTTCATACCCAATAGAGAAGAAAGCATATTTCTAAATCACGTTTTATCACATCTTCTCGACAGTAAAGGACATTATGCAATTTAGCTTCAGAGACAAAACTTGTGTCTATATTTTTACATTATGGATAAAGAGGGAAACTTTTCCAATGGAAAGGAAGAGAATAAAAGTTTATATAAAAATTTTCAAAACTCTTATAATACTCTAAAGTAGTAGTTCCTAATTAGGGATGGTTTTCCGCTAGTTCCCACTCCTACCCTGACCTGGAGGACATTTTGCAACTTGTGGAGGCATTTTTGGTTGTCATACATGTGGAGTGGATTGTTACTGGCACCTAATAGGTAAAGGCCAGAGATACTTCTCAACATTCTACAGTATGCAGGACAGGAGCCCACAACAAAGAATGATCCAGGCCTAAATGACAAGAGTGCCAAGACTGAGAAACGCTGCCCTAGAGAGTGTGCAGGAAAAAGTGGATGGAGAGGAGTTGAGAGTTAGGTAGACTTGAAGTTGAGTCTGGGCTCTGCCTTTGTCTTGTAATTAAGCTTCTGTTTCTTGTCATAATATGAAAAATATCTTCTCCTTTGGTTGTGGGTGAATTAAATGAGATAATGAATGCCAAGTACAGAGATCAGTATCCTTCCACTCACCTACAGGGTGAACCACCTTGGTAGTCATACCACAGCAGTGATTCCTCAACTATGCGCATTGCCATGTACAACCGCCCAAGGTTCTGACAAATAAAAGATGAACACTATTCTCCTCAATGAAAGTACAACAGCAAGCACCACAAACTCACCATCCTCAGATCTCCTTGTTCCCTGACCTAAACACTAGCCAGGCAAGTCTGTGGCTCTTTTGCCCTTCTGACTTTGCCTAAATTCTCCTCTGTGCTTTAGGAACTGCCAAATCAAATCAGCCCTTTCCCTTAGCATGCCAAGCTCTGTTTGCATCAGCCCTCCTCTACTAAGGCTTTCTGATTAGCCCCCCATATCCAGTCACCTAACTTCATGACAGAACCATCCTGTGTGCTTTATTAAAGTTCTTTAAAGCCTTATTAGTTTCACTTCAGATGTGTTCTATGAGTGTATTTTATGTGTTTCTCATACTATTTATCCTTGCGTCATTAGATATAAGCTCCTTAAAAACAGGCTTTGTGTTTCTTAATGCTTGAGCATTTTCCCTTAGGGTAGAATGTGGTTTGTTACAGAATGTGGCTCCTACTCAGGCACTAACAAGGCTGATTCTGCTGAGCTCCTCTTCCCAGAGTCAGGAAGGTTAGATTCACCACCTGAAATATCTGGTTACCCATGGAAACATGGAAAGATAAGGGGAGGAGAATGTTTGTGAAGGTCCATGTGCTGATTTGAGTGTATAAATTTGGGAGAATGGCAGCTTCTTTAATGGGAAGCACAGGAGAACAGCTTCCATGAGGAAAAATATCAACAGGAAAAGAAGCCTTTGGACTGGTGACTTTGAAAGCATCTAGCAGACGACATTAGGTGGTCAATAAATATTTGTTGCTTTAAAGGACAGATGGATGAATACACTTATCAGAAAGGTAACCAAAGAAGGACACAGAAGATTAAACCCAGGTTTTTGAATAATTTTAAATAGTACTAGGGATCTATTGAAAGATTTTCATGACAAAGATCCATCTAATGTGACCTATATAATGTAGAGCATACATTTAATGGCTTCAGAGAAGGACCTCTTTGAATGGAAGATCTGTTAACTCAGCTTGATCTCCTTACACACGTTCTCAGGAAAATATTATCCTTTCCCAAAGGAATTTCAGAGACAATTTTTTATACCCTTGGTTTTTATCATATGTGAAGTAAAGACAAATAACTAAAACAATACTACAATTAAAATAAGACATGTTTATGCTCATTTACAAATATAATTAATTCATGTATAGCATGTGTGAGCCTAGCCACAAAGACTTCAGGCCAGTGAGTGATCTCAAAGGTACGGTGCTCTTCCCAGAGGAATGGGGGTTTTGAGCTCCACATTAGGTACCCCAGCCCTTAGATCCAGTACAAGAGACACAAGATGGCATAATACCTGGCTTTGCTGGCTTTGAAAACAAATGGGAAATATGGCCAGGAAAATTGTAAAACTTCAGAGAAAGAAAAATCTGCTCTTAAAGGCCCTATGTACAACCCACTCACTCAACCCAGAAATCAACATAAAAATACTAGATAGAGAAGTGCTTAGTCCATTTGTAAAAGAGATTCACTTGCTAAGCTCAGGGTGCATCCTGAAGAGGCAGGAGGTGGCTGGGCCCACTGCTCAGGGACTAAGACACTGGAGGCAGCCATTATTGTGACCTAGTGTTGTCATGCTGAAACAGACTTTGGCAGGTACCATTGGAATTCCCTCAATATCCTGATAGCTCAGGGGTCCACCCCACCCACTAGAGCACCTGAGGCAACTGAGAACAGCTAGGCATCAGGCAGCCTGTCCCAGGGGCTGGCACTGCCCACCAGCAAGCGCCTGTGGTTGTGTGGACCTGCAGTAGTAGGTGGGCTGACGGTAACCTTGCAGCCCTGCAGCAGACTTGTGCTGCAGGCCATTACAAACAACCATACAGGAGATTTGCCCCATGTTCTAAAATCTGAAACAGTTATGTGCTGCTGCACCCAGGGCCTGCCCTGCCCTGCCCACACATGCTGTACAGCAAGACTCACCTAAAGCATGCCCCACTTCCCACCGACCAAAATAGAGACAATTGAGCCCTGCAGGAAGCCACAGAAGGGAGCTGCAGAATTTGTGTGCCCCAAGGCCACCACCTGCCACACTGGGCACCTCACTTACTTACCAGAAAAACTACAGTAATGTGCGACCAAACTTACCGCAAGCTGTGCAGTAACCTTGCCCCACCCAATCGAATGCCAGATAGAATGTAGTACAGACACGTGGCCAAACCTCACAACCAGCCAGCCCAGGATCAGCCTAGCCTACCTAGGTGCCCACAGCAATAGCAAGCCCACCAGAAGGACACATGCAGACCACACATGGAACATGCCAAGAGCATTTGGCATCAGTAATGAGAGAGGAGGATGGTGCTGGGCCCCATAAGATGTCTCTTACATAAGGCCACATTTCCAAGTTCAGTGGAAAAACATGCAATCTATCTAACACATAGAAATAAACACAGAGAGGTAGGCAAATGAGTAAACAAAGGAATATGTTCCAAATAAGGAAACAGGACAAATCGTCAGAAAAAGAAGTAAACAAGACAGAGATAAGCAATCTATTAGAGAGTACAAACTAAGACTCATAAAGATGATCACTGATATGGGGAGAAATTGAATAGGTGAACACAGTGATAACTTCAACAAAGCAAAGAAAATATAAAAAATGAATAAGAGCTGAAGAATACAATAAAGGAAATGAAAAATTCACTAGAGGGAATCAACAGCAGAATAGGTGACACCGAAAAACAGATCAACAATATGGATGCAAGAGCAGAGGAAATCACCTAAGCTAACCACAAAAAAAGAATTTTAAAAAAATGAGGACAATTTAAGGGACCTATGAGACAACATCAGTGTACTAACATTCACATTATAGGTGTCCCAGAAGGATAAGAGAGAGAGAAAGTGGGATGGAACTTAGTGGAAGAAATAGTATCGGAAAACTCCCTAACCTGGGAAAGCAAAGTGACATCCAGGTATAGGAAGCCCAGAGAGCACCAAACAAGATGGAAACAAAGAGGCCCACACCAAGACACATTATAATTAAAATATCAAGAATTAAAGATAAAGAGAGAATCCTAAAAGCTGCAAGAAACAGGCAACAAGTTACATACAAAGGAAACCCTATAAGGTTATCAGCTGACTTCCCGGCAGAAATCTTAAAGGCTAGAAGGGAGCGGCATGACATATTTAAAGTACTGAAAAGAAAAGACCTACAGCCAAGAATACCCTACCTGGCAAAGTTATCATTCACAGTGGAAGGAGAGATAGAGAGTTTTCCAGACAAGCAGAAACATAAGGAATTTATCACCAGTAAACCGTCCTTACAAGGAATGTTAAAAAGACTTATTTAAGTGGAAAAGAAAAGACCACAAATAAGAATAAGAAAATTATCAAAGAAAAATAAATCACTAGTAAAGTCAAATACACAGTGAAGTTAGCAAATCAGCTACCTTTGAAGCGAATGTGAAGGTCAAAAGATAAAAGCACTGGGGCTGGCGCGGTGGCGCAAGTGGTTAAGTGCACGCGCACGCTTGGCTGCAGCAGCCCGGGGTTCGCCGGTTCAGATCCCAGGCGCACACTGACGCACTGCTTGTCAAGCCATGCTGTGGCGGCATCCCATATAAAGTGGAGGAAGATGGGCATGGATGTTAGCCCAGGGCCAGTCTTCCTCAGCAAAAAGAGGAGGATTGGCAGATGGTAGCACAGGGCTGATCTCCTCACAAAAAAAAGATAAAAGTACTAAAATTATCTGTTTCTGTGACAAGAGGTTAAGGGATATACACACACACAACAGAGGTTAAATATGACTTAAAAAACCATAAAATGTGGGTGGAGAAGAGTAAAAGAGTAGGGCTTTTAGTTCAAGGTCAAACCTAAGATATGATCAACTTAATATAGATTGCTATTTGTATACTTTATTGTATATGAACCTCATGGTAATCACAAACCAGAAATCTATAATAAATACACAAATTTAGGAGGAAGGAACCCAAACATAATACAAAAGAAAGCCATCAAACCGCAAGGGAAGAGAGCAAGAGAAAAAGAAAGGAACAGAGAAGAACTATTAAAACACTCAGAAAAAAAACTAACAAGATGGCAGTTAGTACATACTTATCAATAGCTACTTTAAATGTCAATGGACAAAATTCTCCAATCAAAAGACATAGGGTGACTGAGTGGATAAGAAACAAGACCCATATATATGCTGCATACAAGAGACACACTTCAGACCTAAAGACACTCACAAACTGAAAGTGAAGGGATGGAAAAGGATACTCAATACAAATGGCAATGAAAAGAAAGCTGGGGTAGAAAAACTCATATCAGACAAAATACACTTTAAAACAAAAACTGTAACAAGAGGCAAAGAAGGGCCCTACATAATGATAAAGAGAACAATCCAACAAGAGGACATAACACTTGTAAATATCTATGCACCCAAGATGGAAGCACCTAAACATGTAAAGAAATTATCACCAGACATAAAAGGAGAAATAGACAGTAACACAATAATAGTAGAGGATTTTAGCATTCCATTTACATCAATGAATAGCTCTTCCAAATGGAAAATCAATAAGGAAAGATTGGCTTGAAATAACACATTAGATCAGACGGCGTTAGTAGATACAAACAGAATATTCTATCCCCAAACCACAGAACACACATTCTTTTTGAACGCACATGGAACCTTCTCCAGATCACATATTTGGCCACAAAACAAGTTTCTGTAAATTTAAGACTGAAATGATACCAAGCATCTTTTAGGACCACAACAGTATGAAACTAGAAATCAGCTACAAGACAAAAACTAGAAATGCCACAAATATGTGGATATCAAACAAAATGCTACTGAATAACCATTGCATCAACAAAGAAATCACAGGAGAAATCAAAATCTACCTGGAGACAAATGAAAATGAAAATACAACATGCCAAAATATATAAGATATAGCAAAAGAGGCACTAAGAGGAAAATCTATATAGCAATACAGGCCTACCTCAACAAACAAGAAAAATCCCAAATAAACAATCTACAGTGTACCTAAGGAAACTAGAAAAAGAAGAGCAAAGCCCCAAATCAGTAGAAGGAAGGAAAAAATAAAAATCCGAGCAGAAATAAATGAAATAGATACTAAAAAATTAAAAGAAGAAATAAAAGAAACTAAGAGCTAGTTCTTTGAGAAGATAAACTAAATTGCCAGACCTTTAGCTCAAGTCACCAGAAAAAGAAAGAACTCTCAAATAAATAAAATCAGAAATGAAATAGGAGAAATTACAGTGGACATCTCAGAAATACAAAAGATTATAAGAGAATACTACAAAAAACTATACTCCACAGAATTGGATAATCTAGAAGAAATGGATAAATTCTTAGAATCATACAACCTTCCAAAACTGAATCAAGAAGAAATAGACAATCTGAATGGACAAATCACCAGTAAGCAAATCAAAACAGTAATCAAACACCTCCCAAAAGAACAAAAGTCCGGGAACAGACAGCTTCTCTAGTGAATTCTACCAGACATTCAAAGAAGACTTTATACTTATCCTTCTCAAACTCTTCCAAAAAATAGAGGAGGAGGGGAAGCTTCCTAACTCATTCTATGAAGTCAACATTACCCTGAACCAAAACCAGACAGGGACAATACAAAAAACAAAATTACAGGCCAATATCACTGATGAACATAGATGCAAATAACCTCAACAAAATACTAGCAAATCAAATACAACAATACATTAAAAAGATCATACACCATGATCATGTGTGATTTATTCCAGTGATGCAGGGATGGTTCAACATCTGCAAATCAATCAACATGATATACCACATTAACAAAATGACGAGTAAAAATCACATGATCATCTCAATAGATGTAGAGAAAGCATTCAACAAGAAATAGCATCCATCTATGATAAAATCTCTGAGTAACATGGGTATTAAAGGAAAATACCTCAACATAATAGATGCCCATAAATGACAAACTCATAGCTAATAGCATACACAACAGTGGAAAACTGAAAGCTATCCCTCTGAGAACTGGAATCAGACAAGGGCGTTCCACTCTCACCACTCCTACTTAACACAGTACTGAAGGTTTTGGCCAGAGAAATTAGGCAAGAAAAAGAAAAAAAAGGCATCCAATTTGGGAAGAAAGAAATAATATTCTTGCTGTTTACAGATGACATAATTCAGAAAACCCTAAAGAATACACCAGGAAACTATTAGAAATAATCAATAATTACAGAAAATTTGCAGGTTACAAAATCAACCTACAAAAATGAGTTGCATTTCTATGTACTAATAATGAACTAGCAGAAAGAGAAGTCAAGAATACAATCCCATTTACAATTGCAACAAAAGGAATAAAATATCTGGGATTAAATTTAACCAAGGAGGTGAAAGCCCTATACATTGAAAACTATATGACACGAAGGAAATTGAAGAAGATAAAAAAAAATGGAAAGATATTCTATGCTTATGGATTGGAAGAATAAACATATCTAAAATGTCCATATTATCTACAGCAACCTACAGATTCAATGCAATACCAACCAGAATCCCAATGAAATTCTTCACAGAAATAGAACAAAGAATCCTAAAATTTATATAGAATAACAAAAGACTCTGAACAGCCAAAACAATCCTGAGAAAAAAGGACACAGCTGGAGGCATCACAATACCTGACTTCAAAATATACTGCAAAATAGAGTAATCGAAATGGCATGTTACTGGCAAAAAAACACCAGATCATTGGAACAGAATTGATAGCCCAGAAACGAAACCACACATCTATCAACAGCTAATCTTTGATAACAGAGCCAAGAACATATAATGGAGAAAGGAAAATCTCTTCAATAAATGGTTTTGGGAAAACTGGACAGCCACATGCAAAAGAATGAAAGAATCTTATACCATAAACAAAAATTAACTCAAAATGGATTAAAGACTTGAATATAAAACCTGCCAAAACCATAACAATCATAGAAGAAAATACAGGCAGTCCACTCTTTGACATCGGTCTTAGCAGCATCTTTTTTTTTTTTTTTAATTTTTATTTATTGCAATAACATTGGTTTATAACATTGTATAAATTTCAGCTATACATCATTATACTTCTATTTCTGCATAGATTACATCATGTTCACCACCCAAATACTAATTACAACCCATCCCCACACACATGTGCCGAATTATCCCTTTCGCCCTCCCCCCTCCCCCCTTCCCCTCTGGTAACCACCAATCCAATCTCTGTCTCTACGTGTTTGTTTATTGTTGTTATTAACTACTACTTAATGAGGGAAAACATATGGTATTTGACCTTCTCCCTCTGACTTATTTCACTTTGCATAATACCTGAAATGTCCATCCATGTTGTCACATATGGCTGGATTTCATCGTTTCTTATGGCTGAGTAGTATTCCATTGTGTATATATACCACAGCTTCTTTATCCATTCGTCCCTTGCTGGACACTTAGGTTGCTTCCAAGTCTAGGCTATTGTGAATAACGCTGCAATGAGCACAGGGGTGCATGTATCTTTATGTAATGATGTTTTCAAGTTCTTTGGATAAATACCCAGCAGTGGAATAGCTGGATCATATGGTAGTTCTATCCTTGATTTTTTGAGGAATCTCCATACTGTTTTCCATAGTGGCTGCACCAGTTTGCACTCCCACCAGCAGTGTATAAGCGTTCCCTTCTCTCCACATCCTCTCCAACACATGTTGTTTCCTGTCTTGTTAGTTATAGCCATTCTGACGGGCGTGAGGTGATATCTCATTGTAGTTTTGATTTGCATTTCCCTGATAGTTAGTGATTTTGAAGATCTTTTCATGTGTCTGTTGGCCATCTGTATATCTTCTTTGGAGAAATGTCTGTTCAGGTCTTTTGCCCATTCTTTAATTGGGTTGGTAGTTTTTTTGTTGGTGAGATGCATGAGTTCTTTATATATTTTGGAGATTAATCTCTTATCAGAAGTATGCTTTGCAAATATCTTCTCCCAATTGTTAGGTTGTCTTTTCGTTTTGTTGATGGTTTCATTGGCTGTGCAGAAGCTTTTTAGTTTGATGTAGTCCCATTTGTTTATTTTTTCTATTGTTTCTCTTGCCCGGTCAGACATGGTGTTTGAAAAGATGTTGCTAAGACCGATGTCGAAGAGCGTACTGCCTATGTTTTCTTCCAGAAGTTTACAGTTTCAGGTCTTACATTCAAGTCTTTAATCCATTTGGAGTTATTTTTGTGTATGGTGTAAGGTAAGGGTCTACTTTCATTTTTTTGCATATGGCTATCCAGTTTTCCCAACACCATTTGTTGAAGAGACTTTCTTTTCCCCATTGTATGTTCTTGGCTCCTTTGTCAAAGATTAGCTGTCCATAGATGTGTGGGTTTATTTCTGGGCTTTGGATTCTATTCCACTGATCTGTGTGTCTGTTTTTGTGTCAGTACCATGCTGTTTTGGTTACTATAGCTTTGTAGTATATTTTGAAATCAGGGAGTGTGATACCTCCAGCTTCGTTCTTTTTTCCCAGGATTCCTTTAGATATTCGGGGTCTTTTGTTGTTCCATATAAATTTTAGGATTCTTTGTTCTATTTCTGTGAAAAATGTTGTTGGATCTTTGATAGAGATTGCATTGAATCTATAGATTGCTTTAGGAAGTATGGACATCTTAACTGTGTTAATTCTTCCAATCCAAGAGCACGGAATATCTTTCCATTTCTTTGCGTCTTCTTCAATTTCTTTCAGAAATGTTCTATAGTTTTCGGTGTACAGATCTTTCACCTCTTTGGTTAAGTTTATTCCTAGGTATTTTATTCTTTTTGTTGCAATTGTAAATGGGATGGTATTCTTAATTTCTCTTTCTGCTACTTCGTTGTTAGTGTACAGAAATGCAACTGATTTTTGTATGTTGATTTTGTATCCTGCAACTTTACCATATTCATTTATTACTTCTAAAAGTTTTCTGGTGGATTCTTTAGGGTTTTCTATGTATAAAATCATGTCATCTACAAATAGTGACAGTTTCACTTCTTCCTTTCCAATTTGGATCCCTTTTATTTCTTTCTCCTGCCTGATTGCTCTGGCTAGGACTTCCAGTACTATGTTAAATAGGAGTGGTGACAGTGGGCATCCTTGTCTGGTTCCTGTTCTTAGAGGGATGGCTTTCAGTTTTTCACCATTGAGGATGATGTTAGCTGTGGGTTTCTCATATATGGTCTTTATTATGTTGAGATACTTTCCCTCTATCCCCATTTTATTCAGAGTTTTTATCATAAATGGATGCTGTAACTTGTCAAATGCTTTCTCTGCATCTATTGAGATGATCATGTGATTTTATTCTTCGTTTTATTAATGTGGTGTATCACATTGATTGATTTGCAAATGTTAAACCATTCCTGCATACCTGGAATAAATCCCACTTGATCATGGTGTATAATATTTTAACGTATTGTTGTATGCAATTTGCTAGTATTTTGTTGAGGATTTTTGCATCGATGTTCATCAGTGATATTGGCCTGTAATTTTCTTTTTTTGTGTTGTCCTTCTCTGGTTTTGGTATCAAGGTAATGTCAGCTTCATAGAATGAGTTAGGGAGCTTCCCCCCCTCCTCAATTTTTTGGAAGGGTTTGAGAAATATAGGCATTAAGTCTTCTTTGAGTGTTTGGTAGAATTCCCCAGGGAAGCCATCTGGTCCTGGACTTTTATTTTTGGGGAGGTTTGTGATTATTGTTTCCATCTCCTTACTGGTGATTGTTCTATTCAAATTCTCTTCTTCTTCTTGATCCAGTTTTAGAAGGTTGTATGATTCTAAGAATTTATCCATTTCTTCCAGATTGTCGAATTGGTTGGCATATAGCTTTTCATAGTATTCTCTTATGATCTTTTGTATTTCTGAGGTGTCTATTGTAACCTCTCTTCTTTCACTTCTGATTTTACTTATTTGTGCCTTCTCTCTTTTTTTCTTGCTGAGTCTAACTAAAGATTTGTCAATTTTGTTGATCTTTTCAAAGAACCAGGACTTGGTTTTATTAATTTTTTCTAGAGTTGTTTTGGTCTCTATTTCATTTATTTCTACTCTGATTTTTATGATTTCCCTTCTTCTACTAATTTTGCGCTTGGTTTGTTCTTCTTTTTCCAGTTCCTTTAGGTGCATTGTTAGATTGTTTATTTGAGATTTTCATTGTTTGTTGAGATAGGCCTGTATCGTTATAAACTTCCCTCTTAGAACCGCTTTTGCTGTATCCCACAAATTCTGACATGTATTTTCATTTTCATTTGTCTCCAGGTATTTTTTGATTTCTTCTTTGATCTCTTTGTTGACCCAGTCGTTGTTGAGTAGCATTTTGTTTAATCTCCACGTATTTGTGGCTTTTCTGATTTTCTTCCTATAGTTCATTTCTAGTTTCATGCTGTTGTGGTCAGAAAAGATGCTTGGTATTATTTCAATCTTCTTAAATTTATGGAGACTTGTTTTGTGGCCTAATATGTGATCAGTCCTGGAGAATGTTCCATGTGCATCTGAAAAGAAAGTTTATTCTTTGGTTTTTGGATGGGATGCTCTGTATATATCTACTAGGTCAATCTGTTCTAGTGTGTTGTTTAAGGCCAATGTTTCCTTATTAATCTTCTGTTTGGATGATCCATCCATTGGTGTAAGTGGAGTGTTAAAGTCCCCTACTATTATTGTGTTACTGTCTATTTCTGTTTTTATGTGTGTTAATAATTGCTTTATATATTTAGGTGCACCTAAATTGGGTGCATAGATATTTACAAGTGTTATATACTCTTGTTGGATTGTTCCCTTGATAATTATGTAATGCCCTTCTTTGTCTCCTTTTACAGTTTTTGTTTTAAAGTCAATTTTGTCTGATATGAGTACTGCTACCCCAGCTTTCTTTTCATTGCCATTTGCGTGGAGTATCTTTTTCCATCCCTTCACTTTCAGTTTGTGAGTGTCTTTAGGTCTGAAGTGTGTCTCTTATATGCAGCATATATATGGGTCTTGTTTTTTTAACCAGTCAGCCACCCTATGCCTTTTAATTGGAGTATTTAATCCATTGATGTTTAAAGTAGCTATTGGTAAGTATGTACTTACTGCCATTTTTAAACTTTTTTTCTTTTTTTCAGTGTTTTAGTAGTCCTTCTCTGTTCCTTTCTTCTTCTCTACAGAATTGATGGTCACTTTAGTTTGACCTCTGTCTGAAAGCTGTACTCTTAACTCCCCTCCTCCCTCCTTTTATGTTTTTGATATCATATCTAAACTCTTTTTTGTGTATTTGTATCCATTACGTTCTAATCATGGAAATAGATAATTTTTCCTATTTGTGGTCTTCTCTTTTCCCCTTAAATAAGTCCCTTTAACATTTCTTGTAGCACTGGTTTCTTGGTGACAAACTCCATTAATTTTTTCTTATCTGGGAAAATATTGATCTCTCCTTCTATTTTCAATGATAACCTTGCTGGGTAGAGTATTCTTGGCTGTAAGTTTTTTCCTTTTAGCACTTTAAATATATCATGCCATCCTCTTCTAGCCTGTAAGGTTTCTGCAGAGAAATCAGCTGATAGCCTTATGGGGTTTCCTTTGTATGTAACTTGACATTCTCTTGTGGCTTTTAGGATTCTCTCTTTATCTTTAATTCTGGACATTTTGATTATGATGTGTCTTGGTGTGGGCCTCTTTGGGTTTATCTTGTTTGGGCTCTCTGTGCTTCCTGTACCTGGATGTCTGTTTCCTTCCTTAGGTTAGGGAAGTTTTCATCTATTATTTCTTGAAATAGATTCTCTGCCCATTTGTCTCGCTCTTCTCCTTCCGGGACACCTATAACACGGATGTTATTGCTCTTGATGTTGTCCCAGAGGTCCCTTAGACTGTCCTCACTCTTTTTAATTCTTTTCTCTTTTACCTCACTCTTTTTAATTCTGTTCAGCTTGGGTAATTTCTTCTAGTCTTTCTTCCAGCTCACAGATCCGTTCTTCTGTATCCTCTACTCTGCTTTTGAGTCCCTCTAATGAATTTTTCATTTCCAGTATTGTATTCTTCATTTCTACTTGGTTCTTTTTTATATCTTCCATTTCTTTGTTGACATTCTCACTGAGTTCATCTATTCTTCTCCCCAGATCAGTGAGCATCCTTAACACTCTTGGTTTGAACTCTCTGTCGGGTAGGTTGCTCATTTCTGTTTCACTTAGTTCCTTTTCTGGGGTTTTGTCCTGTTCCCTTACTTGGAATGTATTCTTTTGCCTCTTCATTTTGCCTCTTTCCTTGTGCTTGTGTCTACGTATTAGGTAGGTCAGCTAGGTCTCCTGCTCTTGGATAGGTGACCTTAGGTAAGTGATGCCTTAGGAGGCTTCCAGTGTGCTTCCCTCAGTTCTCAATGTTCCACGGGTGGCCCCTATATGGGCTACCTGTGCCCTTCTGTTGTGGCCTCTTTGCTCTCCCTTTAGTCGCCCAGGGAGGCCGAGCTATGCTCCTGGCCAGCTGTTGTAATGCTCAGCTGCTTGTAGTTGTTGTGGGCCCTTCAGTCTCTTTATCAGGTGTGGGGAGCCCCAGTACAGTTGGTTGCAAGTTCTAATACCACATTTGTGTTGCAGTATTTCTTTTAAGTGAGTAAGCCCCCAGTGTGGCAGGTTGTTAGGCTCAGGGCCTTACAATTGCTGTAAGCCTCTAGCCTATTAGGTCTCTTGTCAGCTCTCTGAGGATTGCAGCTGGGTGGGGCTGGCCTCAGGCACAGGAGCACCCAATCATTTCAGGCTTTGGAAGATGGGGCAAACTTCCTATGTGGGTCTTTGAGAAGCACAAGTCTTCTGCAGCTGACAAACCTTGCCCCCGACAGGTCCACACACACAGTCAACACAGTCCTGCCCTGTGTGAGCGCCCTGACCTCCCCAAGCGGACCCAGTCTCTCTACGGCAGGAGCCCCACACTCTCCACCAGCTCCTTGTGCACACCCTGCCCTGCTCAAGTCCGCTCAGTTGCCAGGCTGCAGAGAATCCAGTCACCAATGTATGCAGGCCCACAAGTTGCCTGAGGGCTTGTTGTTGGGTGGGGCCAGTCTCTAGGGTAGGCTGCCTGCCCTGGCTGAGCTGGATTAAATTGGTGCTCTAGTGGGTGGGGCAGACCTGGGCTAGCAGGCCTCAGGGAGAACTCCAATGGCATCTGTGTCAGCGCGCTCACACCAGGCCACAACAATGGCCGCCGCCCATGTCCCAGTCCCTGGAGAGGTCTCACCCCTACCGAGATGCACTCAGGGCCTATTAGGTGAGTCTCTTTTCACCACAGCACTGTGCACCTTTCTTTCTGGTGATTTTAGGATGTTTTCTGAAATGGGTGAGTTTGTACGAAGGCCCTTTAAGAGCCGGTGTTAGTTTCTTTGTGAACTGGGTTTTCTTGGGGTACTCCCCAGTGTTTTAGTACCAGGTAAAGTCAGATATTATGTCACTTGTCTCGATTGTGCTGGGTCCACAAAATGCCCACAGCGGGGGCGCTCCCTGGCTCAGGGCCCCTCTCCTCCAGGGAGGGCTGCATACCTGTGAGTTGCTCCCGGCAGCCGTCAAGCTGGTGGCTTGTGAAGGCGGCGTTTTTCCTCTCCAGAAGGGAGTCTCTGCCTCTTCTACCTCAGTTAGGATTGTCCGTTGTTGCAGGAGATCCTCTTATGCAGTTTTCAGTTCTGTCTCAGGGGTAATTTTTCCACGAGTAGTTGTATATTGGCTGTGTCCACGGGAGGAGGTGAGTTCCGAGTCTGCTTACGCCGCCATCTTGACTCAGCCTCCCCAGAAGTTTTTAGTTTGATATAGTCCCATTTGTTTATTTTTTCTATTGTTTCTCTTGCCCAGTCAGACATGGTGCTTGAAAATATGTTGCTAAGAGTGATGTCCAAGTGTGTACTACCTATGTTTTCTTCTAGAAGTTTCATAGTTTCAGGTCTTACAGTCAACTCTTTAATCCTTTTGGGGTTACTTCTTGTGTATGGTGTAAGGGAAGGGTCTACATTCATTTTTTTGCATGTGGCTATCCAGTTTTCCCAACACTGTTTGTTGAAGACAATTTCTTTTCCTCATTCTAGGTTCTTGGCTCCTTTGTCAAAGATTAGCTGTCCATAGATGTGTGGGTTTATTTCTGGGTTTTATATTCTATTCCATTGATCTGTGTGTCTGTTTTTGTGCCAGTACCATGCTGTTTTGGTTACTATAGCTTTGTAGTATATTTTGAAATCAGGGAGTGTGATACCTCCAGCTTTGTTCTTTTTTCCCAGGATTCCTTTAGATATTTGGGGTCTTTTCTTGTTCCATATAAATTTTAGGATTCTTTGTTCTAGTTCTGTGAAAAATGTTGTTGGAACTTTGATAGGGATTGCATTGAATCTACAGATTGCTTTAGGAAGTATGGACATCTTAACTATGTTAATTCTTCCAATCCAAGAGCACGGAATATCTTTCCATTTCTTTGTGTCTTCAATTTCTTTCAGAAATGTTTTATAGTTTTTGGTGTACAGATCTTTCACCTCTTGGGTTAAGTTTATTCCTAGGTATTTTATTCTTTTTGTTGCAATTGTAAATGGGATGGTATTCTTAATTTCTCTTTCTGCTACTTCGTTGTTAGTGTACAGAAATGCAACTGATTTTTGTATGTTGATTTTGTATCCTGCAACTTTACCGTATTCGTTTATTACTTCTAAAAGTTTTCTGGTGGATTCTTTGGGGTTTTCTATATATAAAATCATGTCATCTGCAAATAGTGACAGTTTCACTTCTTCCTTTCCAATTTGGATCCCTTTTATTTCTTTCTCTTGCCTGATTGCTCTGGCTAGGTCTTCCAGTACTATGTTAAATAGGAGTGGTGACAGTGGGGATCCTTGTCTGGTTCCTGTTCTTAGAGGGATGGCTTTCAGTTTTTCACCATTGAGGATGATATTAGCTGTGGGTTTCTCATATATGGTCTAATTATGTTGAGGTACTTTCCTTCTATCCCCATTTTATTCAGAGTTTTTATCATAAATGGATGCTGTAACTTGTCAAATGCTTTCTCTGCATCTATTGAGATGATCATGTGATTTTTATTCTTCATTTTATTAATGTGGTGTATCACGTTGATTGATTTGTGAATGTTAAACCATCACTGCATCCCTGGAATAAATACCACTTGATCATGGTGTGTAATCTTTTTAACGTATTGTTGTATGCGATTTGCTAGTATTTTCTTGAGGATTTTTGCATCGATGTTCATCAGTGATATTGGCCTGTAGTTTTCTTTTTTTGTATTGTCCTTGTCTGGTTTTGGTATCAGGGTAATCTCGGCTTTGTAGAATGAGTTAGGGAGCTTCCACCCCTCCTCAAATTTTTGGAAGAGTTTGAGAAGGATAGGTATTAAGTCTTCTTCAAATGTTTGGTAGAATTCACCAGGGAAGCCATCTGGTCCCGGACTTTTTTTGGAGAGGAGGTTTTTGATTACTGTTTTGATCTCCTTACTGTAGATTGGTCTATTCAAATTCTCTACTTCTTCTTGATCTAGTTTTGGAAGGTTGTATGATTCTAAGAATTTATCCATTTCTTCCAGATTGTCGAATTGGTTGGCATATAGCTTTTCATAGTATTCTCGTATAATCTATTGTATTTCTGAGGTATCTGTTGTAATTTCTCCTCTTTCATTTCTGGTTTTACTTATTTGTGCATTCTCTCTTTTTTTCTTGGTGAGTCTAGCTAAAGGTTTGTCAATTTTGTTGATCTTTTCAAAGAACCAGCTCTGGTTTTATTAATTTTTTCTACTGTTTTTTGGTCTCTATTTCATTTATTTCTGCTCTGATTTTTATGATTTCTCTTCTTCTACTTATTTGGGTCTTTGTTTGTTCTTCTTTTTCCAGTTCCTTTAGGTGCATTGTTAGATTGTTTATTTGGGTTTTTCTTGTTTGTTGAGATAGGCCTGTATTGCTATAAACTTCCCTCTTAGAACCGCTTTTGTTGTATCTCATAAATTCTGACATGTCGTATTTTCATTTTCATTTGTCTCCAGGTATTTTTTGATTTCTTCTTTGATTTCTTCGTTGACCCAGTCATGTTCAGTAGCATTTTGTTTAATCTCCACGTATTTGTGGCTTTTCTGATTTTCTTCCTATAGTTCATTTCTAGTTTCATGCTGTTGTGGTCAGAAAAGATGCTTGGTATTATTTCAATCTTCTTAAATTTATGGAGACTTGTTTTGTGGCCTAATATGTGATCAATCCTGGAGAATGTTCCATGTGCATCTGAAAAGAACGTGTATTCTTCAGTTTTTGGTTGGAATGCTCTGTATATATCTACTAGGTCCATCTGTTCTAGTGTGTCATTTAAGGCCAATGTTTCCTTATTAATCTTCTGTTTGGATGATCTATCCGTTGGTGTAAGTGGGGTGCAAAAGTCCCCTACTATTATTGTGTTACTGTCTATTTCTGTTTTTATGTGTGTTAATAATTGCTTTATATATTTAGGTGCACCTACATTGGGTGTGTAGATATTTACAAGTGTTATATCCTCTTGTTGGATTGTTCCCTTGATCATTATGTCATGACCTTCTTTGTCTCTTTTTACAGTTTTTGTTTTAAAGTCTATTTTGTCTGATATGAGTACTGCTACCCCAGCTTTCTTTTCATGGCCATTTGCGTGGAGTATCTTTTTCCATCCCTTCACTTTCAGTTTGTGAGTGTCATTAGGTGAAGTGTGTGTCTTGTATGCAGCATATATTTGGGTCTTGTTTTTGTATCCATTCAGCCACCCTATGCCTTTCACTTGGAGCATCTAGTCCATTGACGTTTAAAGTAGCTATTGATAAGTATGTACTTACTGCCATTTTTTAACTTTTTTTTCTGTGTTTTAGTAGTCCTTCTCTGTTCCTTTTTTCTTCTATACAGAATTGATGGTCTCTTTAGTTTGACCTCTGTCTGAAAGCTTACTCTTTAACTCCCCTCCTCCCTCCTCTTATGTTTTTGATATCATATCTAACCTCTTTTTTCTGCATTTGTATCCATTACATTCTATCATGGAAATAGATAATTTTTCCTATTTGTGGTCTTCTCTTTTTCCCTTAAATTAGTCCCTTTCAAATTTCTTATAGCACTGGTGTCTTGTTCACGAATTCCTTTTATTTTTGTTAGTCTGGGAAATTTTTGATCTCTCCTTCCATTTTTAATTATAACCTTGATGAATAGAGTATCCTTGGCTGTCAGTTTTTTCCTTTTGGCACTTTAAATATATCGTGCCATTCTCTTCTAGCCTGTAAGGTTTCTGCTGAGAAGTCAGCTGATAGCCTTATGGGGTTTCCTTTGTATGTAACTTGTCTTTCTCTTGTGGCTTTTAGGATTCTCTCTTTATCTTTAATTCTGGACCTTTTGATTATGATGTGTCTTGGTGTGGGCCTCTTTGGGTTTATCTTGTTTGGGCTCTCTGTGCTTCCTGTACCTGGATGTCTGTTTCCTTCCTTAGGTTAGGGAAGTTTTCATCTATTATTTCTTGAAATAGATTCTCTGCCCATTTGTCTCGCTCTTCTCCTTCCGGGACACCTATAACACGGATGTTATTGCTCTTGATGTTGTCCCAGAGGTCCCTTAGACTGTCCTCACTCTTTTTAATTCTTTTCTCTTTTACCTGTTCAGCTTGGGTAATTTCTTCTAGTCTTTCATCCAGCTCACAGATCCGTTCTTCCGTATCCTTTACTCTGCCCTTGAGACCCTCTAGTGAATTTTTCATTTCCAGTATTGTATTCTTCATTTCTACTTGGTTCGTTTTTATATCTTCCATTTCTTTGTTGACATTCTCACTGAGTTCATCTATTCTTCTCCCCAGATCAGTGAGCATCCTTAACACTCTTTGTTTGAACTCTCTGTCAGGTAGGTTGTTTATTTCTGTTTCACTTAGTTCCTTTTCTGGGGTTTTGTCCTGTTCCCTCACTTGGAATGCATTCCTTTGCCTCCTCATTTTGCCCCTTTCCCTGTGCTTGTGACTACGTATTAGGTAGGTCAGCTACGTCTCCTGCTCTTGGATAGGTGACCTTAGGTAAATGATGGCTTAGGAGGCCTGCATCGTGCTTCCTCAGTTCTCAATGTTCCCGGGGTGACCCCTATGTGGGCTACGTGTGTCCTTCTGTTGTGGCCTCTTTGCCCTCCCTGTAGGCGCCCAGGGAGGCTGAGTTATGCTCCTGGCCAGCTGTTGTAATGCTCAGCTGCTTGTAGTTGTTGTGGGCCCTTCAGTCACTTTATCAGGTGTGAGGAGCCCCAGCACAGTTGGGTGCAAGTTCTAATACCACATTTGTGTTGTAGTTTTACTTTTAAGTGAGTAGGCCCTCAGTGTGGCAGGTTGTGAGGCTCAGGGCGTTACAATTGCTATAAGCCTCCACCCTTTAGGTCTCTTGTCAGCTTCCTGAGGATTGCAGCTGGTTGGGCTGGCCTCAGGCACAAGAGCACCCAATTGTTTCAGGCTTTGGAAGGTGGGGCAAACCCCCTATGTGGGTCTTTTAGAAGCACAAGTCTTTTGCAGCTGACAAGCCCTGCCGCCCACGGGTCCCCACACACAGTCAACACAGTCCTGCCCATGTGCGTGCACCAACCTCTCCAGCGGACCCAGTCTCTCCAAGGTGGGTGCCCCACACACTCCACCACTGCCCCACACTCTCCACCTGCTCCTTGTGCACATCCTGTCCCACTGAAGTCGGCTCAGTTGCCAGGCAGCAGAGAATCCAGTTACCAATTAATGCAGGCCCACAAGTTGCCTGAGGGCTTGTTGTTGGGTGGGGCCAGTCTCTAGGGTGGGCTGCCTGCCCTGGCTGAGCTGGATTATATCGGTGCTCTAGTGGCTGGGGCAGACTTGGGCTAGCAGGCCTCAGGGAGAACTCCAGTGGCATCTGTGTCAGCGTGCTCACACCAGGCCACAGCAATGGCCGCTGCCAATGTCCCAGTCCCTGGAGAGGTCTCACCCCTCACCGAGGTGCACTCAGGGCCTATTAGGTGAGTCTCTTATCACCAAAGCATTGTTCACCTTTCTTTCTCGTCATTTTAGTTTGCTTTCTGAAACCGGTGAGTTTGCGTGTGGGCCCTTTAAGAGCCCGTTTTAATTTCTTTGTGAACCAGCTCTTCTGGGGGTACTCCCCAATGTTTTAGTAGCAGGCCAAGTCAGATATTCTGCCACTCCTCTTGATTGTGCTGGGTCCATGAAATGCCCACAGTAGTGGTGCTTCCCGGCTCAGGGCCCCACTCCTCCAGGGAGGGCTGCGTACCTGTGGGCTGCTCCTGGCGGCCGTGAAGCTGGAGGCTTGTGAAGGCGGTGTTTTTCCTCTCCAGAAGGGAGTTTCTGCCTCTTCCACCTCAATTAGGATCGTCCTTTATTGCAGGAGTTCCTCTTATCCAGTTTTCAGTTCTGTCTCAGGGGTAATTTTTCCACAAGTAGTTGTAAATTGGCTGTGTCCGCAGGAGGAGGTGAGTTCAGAGTCTGCCTATGCCATCATCTTGACTTCTCTCTCAGCAGCATCTTTTTGAATATCATTTCTACTCAGGCAAGGGAAATGAGAAAAAATTTAACAAATGGCACTACATCAGACTAAAAAGCTATTGCAAGGCAAAAGAAACATTAACAAAACAAAAAGACCGCCCACCAACTGGAGAAAATATTTGCAAATCATATATAACTGACAAGGGGTTAATTTCTAAAATATAGAAAGAACTCATACAACTCAACAACAGGAACACAAACAACCCGATCAAAAATGGGCAGAGGATATGAACTGACATTTTCCCAAAGAACTGACAGATGGTCCACAAACACATGAAAAGATGTTCGATATCACTAATTATTAGGGAAATGCAAATCAAAACTACAATGAGATATCACCTTATACCTGTCAGAATGGACATAATTAAAAGACAAGAAATAACAAATGTTGGAGAGGATGTGGAGGAAAGATAACCCTCATACACTGCTAATGGGAATGCAAACTGGTGCAGCCTTTATGGAAACAGTATGAAAATTTCTAAAAGAAAAAAAATACAGAAATACCATATGATCCAGCTATCCCACCACTGGGTATTTATCCAAGGACATGAAATCAGCAATACAAAGATATTTATGCACCCCTATGTTCATTGCAGCATTGTTCACAATAGCCAAGACATAGAAGCAAACCAAAGGCCCATTAACTGATGACTGGATAAAGAAGATGTGGTCTATATACAATGAAATACCGCTCAGCCATAGAAAAAGACAAAACTGTCATATTTGCAACAACATGGATGGAGCTTGAAGATATTATGTTAAACAAAATAAGCCAGACAAAGAGAGACTAATACCATATGATTTCATTCATATGTGAAAGACAAATAAACACAGGGATAAGGAGGACAGACTAGTGGTTATCAGAGAGGAAAGGGGTGGGGGGGTGGGTGAACGGGGTAAAGGGCACATATGTATGGTGATGGATAAAAACTAGACTACTGGTGGTGAACACAAGGTAGTCTATATAAAAACTGATATATAACAATGTACACCTGAAATTACACAACATTATAAACCACTATGACCTCAGTAAAATAATTGTAAAAAAAAGTTTAAAAATCAATTGTGTTTCCGTACAGTAATAACCAAATGGCCAAAAGACAAATTAAGAATACAGTCCCATTTAGAATTACAAAAAAAAATTATAAAATACCTAGAAATAAATCTAACCAAAGAGGTGAGAGACCTATACACTGAAAACTGTACAACATTGTTGAAAGAAATTAAAGAAGACACAAAGAAATGGAAAGATATTCCATGCTTATGGATTGGAAGAATTAACATAGTTAAAATGTTGATACTTCAGAAACCAGTCTACAGATTTAATGCAAGCCCTATCAAAGTCTCAGCAACATTTTCATTTTTAGAACAGAGAATCCTAAAATTTATATGGAACAACAAAAGACCAAAAAAAGCTAAAGCAATCCTGAGGAAAAAGAACAAAGATGGAGGTATCACACTCCCTGATTAAAAAATTTATTACAAAGTATATTTGATACTATAGTAACCCAAACAGCATGGTACTTTCACAAAAGCAGACACATAGATCAATGGAACAGAATCGAGAGCCCAGAAATAAACCTACACATGTATAGACAGCTAATTTTTGACAAGTGAACAAAGAACATACAATGGAGAAAGGAAAATCTCTTCAACAAATGATGTTTGGAAAACTTTACAGCCACATGCAAAAAGAAATGAAAGTAGACCATTATGTTACACTATACACAAAAATTAACTCAAAATGGATTAAAGACTTCAGTGTTAGAGCTGAAGCCATAACATTCCTAGAAGAAAACATAGGTAATACGTTCTTCAACATTGGCCTTAGCTAGCTAGCCCCAAACATGTCTTTTATGTCTCCTCAGCAAAGGAAAAAAAAGAAAAAATAAACAAAAAAGATTTTAACTGAAAAGCTTCTGCACAGCAAAGGAAACAATCAGTAAAATGAAAAGACAACATGCCAACTGGAAGAAAATATTTGCAAATCATATATCCTATAAGGGTTAATGTCTAAATATATGAAGAACTCATACAACTCAATAACAACAATGACAACACCCATTTAAAAAATGGGCAAAGGATCTCAAAAGACATTTTTCCAAAGAAGATATACAGATGGGCAACACGCACATGAAAAGATGTTCAACACCACTAAATATTAGTAAAATGCAAATCAAAAGCACAATGAAATGTCACCTCATGTTCCTCAGAATGACTATTATTAAAAACATAACAAACAAGTATTGGAGAGGATATGGAGAAAAGGGAAGATTTGTACACTGCAAGTGGGAATGTAAATTGGTCTAGCCACTATAGAAAACAGTATGAAGATTCCTCAAAACACTAAGAAGAGAACTACCATATGATGCAGCTATACCACTTCTGGGTATTTATCCAAAGAGCACAAAAATACTAATTTAAAATGATATATGCACCTCTATGTTCATTGAAGAATTATTCACAATAGCCAAGACTTGGAAACAACCTAAATGACAATCAATGGATGAATAAATAAAGAAGATATGGTATATATACACAATGGAATACTACTCAGACATGAAAAGAAGAATTCTTGCCATTTGCAACAACGTGGATGGATCTTGAAAGAATTATGCTAAATGAAGCAAGTCAGAAGGAGAAAGCCAAGTGCATGATTTCACTCATATGTGGAAGA